>NC_077227.1:140116805-140438888 GCF_027887165.1 Monodelphis domestica | reverse complement strand
GAGGGATAACTCAGTAGTAAAATTAAAATAATCAGATTGATTCTATACATTTTAGTTGACCTTATTTACAGATAATTTGTGTCCTGTAACTGCCTAAGTCATGCTTCTTTGTTTCTAAACTCAGCTGGCCAGCAATAAGTTAAATTTAGAGGGGAGCAGTTGGGTGGCTCAGTGGATTGAGAGCCAGGTCTAGAAACTGGAGGTCCTGAGTTCAAATCAGACCTCAGACACTTCCCAGCTGTGTGACTCTGGGAAAGTTACTTAACTCCCAATGCCTAGTCCTTAACACTCTTCTGCCTTGGCACCAATACTTAGTATTGATTCTAAAATGGAAGGTAAGGGTTTAAAAAAACCAATAACTTAGAAATCCAATTCTCTTACTAATCATTGTTCTATTGTTCTATCCTTGAGTTTAGGGTCCTTGAGGGATGTGGGTAGACTCAGGAGTTTGGTTTAGTATCTTTACATGTCCAAGCTATCCATCAAAGATGTCTGGTTTGTAATTCAAAAAAGTGTGGCCCACTATCTCTCATCTTTCATGTGGGCTCCAGTAATGAACATTTCGTAGTTATAGGAGGAAAGGATGGGGTTATTGTTAGCTCCTCATTCCCAATTTCCAACCAGTCATATTAACTCTCATGCTTTAGCTCTGTAGCCAATCATCAATTTCATCATTCATGACCTCAAGTTCTTCTAACCAGTCATAATTTGTTCCTGGCCTAAAAAGTCCTGTTCTTTGTTCTGTACTCTACAAAACCTTCAAAAAAGAACTCTAATTCTCATTAAAAATCTTTGTTGAAGAAGCTGATATCCCATCTTTTGGTAAATTTAAGCTTTAAAAATAAATTGTTCATACTTTATAGCTGTTTCTCAGTTTACCTTAATTTTAATTGGTAATGAATTTTAAAGGAAATGAACAACCATACAAGTAAGAAAGTTTGAAATAACTAATCTAAAAAATGGAGGAGCTACTATAGTGGCTACTCTACTAACTTTTGGTCCTCTGGTCCTCAAGCCTTGGAAGACGGGCTTTCTTATTATTCACCTATAGGCTCAGCTTTGCTCCATAGTCTTTGACAAACCCCGTACCTCAGGAGGAGTGGAGGAATAAAGCAGCTACCATTAGGTGCCTGCTTTCCAGTCTGGTTGATCTTAGGGATTCTGTTTCTTAGGGGCTAGATTCCTTTTCCTTTCTAATAGGCCATTTCAAAGAAGATTAACTTCTTTAAAGATTAATATCTTTGTAGAATGATTATTCAGACCAAGTAGGACATAACATAAACTGGGGCAGACCAATGGTCCATTCAATTCAGTATTATTTTATTAAAACTGACAACAAAATATGTTGATGGGAAAGAATGGAAGTTGCTTTCCTTGGGATCATCTTCAAAAGTAAAGGGCACAAACAGACAAATCTAATGCCTCTATGTAAATGAATAATTAAAGAGAGGTACTGTAGAATTCTTTTCCACACCACTGGCAGCAACTTTGGAGCAAATATGACATTAAATACAAACTGTGTAGCCAGCTGTTTAAAGGCATAATTTTAGTGATGTTGAGAAGGTTCCCAGTGCCCAAATATTTCCCCCATAGGCCTGCTGCTTATACCAGAAATTTTGGTATTAGAGATTAATTTCTTTTAGTTATAAAATCTGTTTAGTTAATTTAGATTCATTAGTTTTCATTAATTTATGTCCCTGAAGAAATGTAAGTAGCCTGGAAATGAGGTCTAGATAGGAGAAAGGCTAGAGAAAAGAGAAGATGGATATAGAGCATATGATTTTGATTACAAAAACAATAGTCTCTGATTAGTTTGGGAGAGTATAGGAGGGCTGGGCATGTGGGTAATGGAGAGTAGCTATGTGCTTTATTGGAAAACTCACTTTACAGTTTTTCATAGTTCCAGGCTTCTTATGGAAGATAGGGGAGTTTTAAGAACCAAAATAGAGTTATTCAAGAAATCTTTCATTGTACTTTTTTCCTAGAAATCATATAATGCTATATTGAATTATAAATATTAATCTAATCTTGTCCTACTCTAATGTAAGCTTCATGAGAACAAGATATATCAAATCTGCAATGGTATACTATACATAGTAAATGCTAAATATTTTTATTTATTTTAAATGTTTAATTAATATGTATTTATAAACTCTTCCAGACCCCATTTGGGATTTTCTTGGAAAAGATACTGGAGTGGCTTGACATTTTCTTCTCTGCATTTTACAGATGAGGGAATTTAGGTAAATAGGGTTAAGTGACTTGACCAGGGTCATACAAGTTTCAAAGGACAGATTTGAACTCAGAAATGAGTCTTCCTCACTCCAGGCCTGGCACTGTGTTACCTGGCTGCTCCAATGGGTCTTCATTGATCCTTCAGAGTCCCCATGTGAAGCCAGTTGTCTGATTATTTTGATCCCTATGCATTGTCTCCCCCTCAGCTTAGATTGACATGCTAAATCAAAGAAGTTGCTTTAATCTCAGTTTACAATACTTGCAACTTGCTTTTCCTTTCTTCATTCCTTCCTTTCTTTCTTCCTTCCTTCCTCTCTTCCTTCCTCTCTATTACTATTTCCTTTCTCTCCTTCCCTTCCCTTCCCTTCCCTTCCCTTCCCTTCCCTTCCCTTCCCTTCCCTTCCCTTCCCTTCCCTTCCCTTCCCTTCCCTTCCCTTCCCTTCCCTTCCCTTCCCTTCCCTTCCCTTCCCTTCCCTTCCCTTCCCTTCCCTTCCCTTCCCTTCCCTTCCCTTCCCTTCCCTTCCCTCCCTTCCCTTCCCTTCCCTTCCCTTCCCTTCCCTTCCCTTCCCTTCCCTTCCCTTCCCTTCCCTTCTGTCTCTTTCTCTTTCCTTTCTCGGCCACGATTCTGTTTTTTAGGATTCCTTTCCTAAATGTTCCTCTATCATGATCCCACAGCTTCTGATGTTAACACTTCTGAATGAAATGAAGTTAGAAAGATATTATCAGATACATTTGGCCTTGTGACACAGCTTCATCACTGACATTCTTATGAGTTCTGTGCTCAAGACCTCAGGCAGCTTGCATCATTACTTGGTCTAGAAAGCCTCCCAGGAAAGGATACAACATAACAAAACACAGTGACACATTGGGAAAACCAGCCAGGAACAGGAGGCCCCTGAAACCATTTTACCTTTTTGCAAACTAGTCTTACCTTGATTTTCTTCCTTACAAAGTGCTCAGCTTTGAAACTTCAGTATAACAGCAGACAAAAACAAATACCAATTCAAAGTATCTGTCTCTTTCTTTTTTATATCTATTTCTTTTAGGTGCTGCTGAGTGGGAGAAAGGCTAATGCAATCTCCAGTGATATCCCTCACATCTTCTGCCTGCTGGTCCTACTGCTTAGTTGTCTTGGTTTCTTTGATATGGAAACACTATTATTTCTAGTTCCTTGATTAGGAGCTTATGTTTAAAGCACTGACATCAACTTAAGAAGATTATTAGCTGGGCTTAATCTTACCTACTCGGGAAAAGGCTCTGAATATGGCAGCTATGGATAAAAAAGAAATAAAAAAGAAATATAATCAGTTGGTGGTAATGATGAGGGCAGAATTTTTTTTAAGTTTATGAATAAGGTAAGATGGAACTAATAAATTTTAATCAGTTTCAATTTCCAACATGTTATAATGAAAGAATACATGCAATAATATAGGCTATATATTGCATAGATTAGATATGGTGGCATACCCTAACGGGAATGTTCTCAAGTGTATACTAGTTCATTCACTCCAGGGACCCATGGTTATGAAACTATTACTTTGATTAATAATAAATTTTAATTTTTTTCCAGATAATATGTCAATTCAATTTCTTAATATTCATTTTGTAATATTTTGCAATACGTGTTCACTCTCTCTTCTATCCTTCTCTCCTTTAAGAAAACTAGTAATATGATAGAGGTTCTACATATATTATCACACAATACATATTTTCATGTTTGTCATGTGAAACACATTGTTTTCACTGTAGAAAAATTCATGGAAGAAATAAAGAATGATATGCTTCAATATGTATTTGGATTCCACTTGTTACTTCTATGGTGGTGGATATCTTTTTTTTTTTTTTGGTAAAGAATCTCTTGTAATTGTCCTGGATCATTGTCTTGGTGATAATAGTTGCTATTCATGGTTGATCATCATACATCATTGTTGTTACCATGTACAACTTTCTCCTGGTTCTGCCCACTTCACTTTGCATCATCACTTCATATAAGTCTTTCCAGGATTTTTTGTGAACATCTTGCTTGTCATTTCTTATGGCCTAATAGTATTTGATTACAAACATACCACAACTTTTTCAGCTATTTCCCAGTTGATGGATATTTCTTCTGTTTTAAGTTCTGTTACCACAAAAAGAGTTGCCATAAATATTTTTGTACATATAGGTCCTTTTCCCTTATCTTTAATCTCTTTGGGATACAGACATATTAGTGGTATTGTTGGGTTGAAGATCACAGTTTTATGGTCTGTTGGGCGTGGTTCCAGATTGTTTTCTGGAATGGTTATATCAATTCATAGCTCCACCATCTGTGTATTAGTGTCCCAATTTTTCCACATCCCCTCTAGTCCTTTTATGTCATGTTAGCCAGTCTGTTGGGTACGAGATGGTACCAAGAGTCATTTTAATTGGCACTGCTTTAATAATGATTCAGAACTTTTTTTTTTATTTGACTAAAGATAGTTTTAATTTCCTCATTTGAGAGTTGACTGTTCATAACCTTTGACCATTTGTCAATTGGGAAAGGCTCTGTATTCTTATAGATATGATTCAGTTCTCTATGTATTTGAGAAATGAAGCCTTTGTCTGAGATTTGTTAAAAATGTTTTCCCAGTATGTTGATTGCCTTTTAATCTTGCTTGCATTGCTTATGTTTATGCAAAACCCTTTTCATTTAATGTAATCAAAGTTATCTATTTTACATCTCATAATGTTCTCTATGTCTTGTTTGGACCTAAATTCTTTCCTTATCCTTAGGTCTGACAGCTAAATTATTTTGTGATTCCCTAATTTATTTGTGATATCAACCTTTATTTATAAATTACTTATCCATTTTGCCTTTACCTTGCCATATGATATGAAGTGTTAGTCTATGCCTAATTTCTGCCATATTCTTCTCCAGTTTTCCCAGGAGTTTTTGTGAAATAGTGAATGACTATTATTTTTTTAATAACTAAGTTCACCTGAACATTTGGGTAACCTAATGCAAACCTCTTCCATTGATCAATACACAGTAAGAGCTAAGAAATTTCTATAAATTATCTTTAGAAAGGCATATATTATAGACATTTTTTCAAAAGATTATGCTGAAATGTTAGGGAATTGACTAATATCATTGTGAAGAGGAGCAGGATCTATTCTTTTATAGTAGACTCTTGATATACATTTATATTGAATTTAAAACAAAACAAAAACCTTGGGTTGGCACATTAAAAAATTAACTATTGAAGCTTTCTTAGGAAAACTTCAGAAGCTTTCAGAGATTCTCCAGTGAAAGAAAATAGAGATGAGGAAAATAGGAAAAAGACCCAAAGAAAAAACAAGAATTTAGAAAAAAAAGTTTTAGATGTAAAGAATATTTAAGCTTTTTCATGAAGTTATTAGTTTGGATAGTGTTAAAATTTATTTTGGTTGGACTTAATAATTAATTGATGATCATCAGGGATTTTATTTCTAAATCCCACAATGAATTACTAAAGTAAAATATAATTTATGGTAGTTTATTTACAATTGAGGGAAGATATTAAGGAAGAGAGAAAAGGGGAGAGAGACAGAGAGAGAGAGAGAGAGAGAGAGAGAGAGAGAGAGAGATCCAGCTTCCTCTGATCCTCTGAGGCAGGTAGAAATTCTAAGCCCCAGTCAGGGGAAAGAAGTCTTAAGATGATGGGCCTTTTTCAGAGGTTCACACCTCCAGAAAGGCAAGGAAACTATGTCAGCCTTTCACTTACCATGGTGACCTGTCTAAAAAGAAAGCAGTCTGAGGTCTCCTGCACAAGCTCCTCCAGGGGTCCAGTTCCACAGCCAACTGTCTTCACTCTAAGTCTGAGTGACTATTCTTCCAGTCCAACTCTGAGTGACTGACTGATCTGATATTGATTCATCTTCCTGTGCCTCTGTTTTCTCTATTTAAAGATCTTTTTCGCTTGTGTCACCTCCCCTCAATTTTATATCTACCAATCACAGCAGAAGCTCCTCTCTAGGACTGCCCATTCAATGTATGAAATAAGTGTTCACACCTTTTGTGGTTAGTTAACACCTTTTTTGGTTAGTTAACATCTTTTTGTAGTTAAAATGGGTAGATCTACTTTAAATACTGAGTTAACACTTTGGGGATTAAAATCTAAAAACAGACAAGGGATTACAATTGTATCTTCACTGTCAAGGAAGAGCTAAATACCCTCTTGTTACAATCTGGAGATAGCCAAATCCAATCTTCACAATAGGTAAATTCTTATAGTCATAGATCCAAACTCCTTGGTATCTATGTAACTCCCAACAACAATTCCTACAGGTTTGTTTCCTATCTAATATCTTTTGATGAGGGCCTTATCCCTTTCCAATTTGTGGTAAAACTTTTAGCATTTTTCTTAGAAAATATTTTTTTAAACAGATTTAAAAGAGAACCTTTCCTAGATCTTCCTGTCCACGTGAAGCTCTTGACCTTCTCCAAGCCACTACCTGACCAACATATAATGTAATATATTTAGCATTTTCTTTTGCAGGAATTGCCTTTTTAAACTATGCTAAGTGCTTGTTCTTCGAATGTTGGTTTATGACAGGTGCTTTTTCTGTCTTTCTGAAATGGCAAGTTTTTAAATGTCATGCTACCTGATTTAACATATTGCAACTGAGTAAATGCTTTCAGAGAGTTGTAATGATATAGAGTCATTTTCAAAAATCCAAGTTAATCTACTTTGAATTGTCCTTGACCTCTCATGAATGCCATTTTCCTCAGTTAAGCCACTGCAGTCAGAATTGACATGAATGCTTTCAGTACTTAGGAAGAAACACTATGGAATAGTAGACAGACAGACAGCCTCAAAGTCACTTTCTGCCAAATCCTGGCTGTGGGACAGCGGGCAAGTTACTTAACCTATCAGTGCCCTAGAGAATATGTTAACCTGCATGGGTGGTAGAAGAATCCTCACAGAGAAAGGAAGGAATTCCCTGTATCAGTGAAATCAAATGTCCATTTCCTATGCTTCAGGATTTAAAGGGCCATTTGAACTCCTATCTAAATGTGAACTCTTACATTCTAAATGATGTTGCTGTCTCTTAGGCCTCTTTATCAATAGACTTTTCCCTACTTCACAATGAGAAATAAGGCTTTCTATGTAAATACCCTGGAAACAAGCAACAGATGGTATCATATTCATACTAAGATATAAACCTTTGGTAATGCCAGACTCTGTTGTGATCAGGTTTAGACAGGAAAAAATGACAAAGAGATCCTTAAGTGTTGGGGGTGGGATTGGGGAACAGGCAATAAGAGAGGCAGAGAAGAAGTTCTGGAAAGATAATGTTGGTTGCACAGAAGATAAAACAGTTTCTTTATGATTTTATTTAGATTTGGCCCTACTTAGAAGAACCTACTCTTTTTATGCACTTTGAAAGTACATTTGTGTCAGTTATTGCTTCCTTCATTAAATATTGCTTGGCTAAATTATAAATAATTCTTTTATTTTTTCCTCATATCAATTAGAATAAACAATAAGAATGATTTCAACTGCATGAGAATTGAGGATTTAGCAAAAGAAAAAGAATTCTTTATGAGGAGGATTGGATGATTCATTGGTAGGAGAGATAAACACATTAAAAAGAAAAAAAAAGCAATCTAATGAAGTCTTCAGCTAAATATTCAGGACCAAAAAATTAGCAGAGAGGGACAGATGCCAGAAATAGGCAAATCTCTCTTACTAAACAGAAACAATTTAATAAAAGAAATGAAAAGAAAGCCATGATATGTGACCAGGAAATCAGAGTGGTTAAAAATGAGCTTCTCTTCAAAGCTCATTTTTCTCTCCTCATCACTATGTATATTTTGTATGCACAGAATCCATGAATAAATACAATCAACAAAAAAATCAATGAGAACTCATTGAGAAATAACAAAAAGCAGCAAGAAAAGTATGTCAAAATATTTCATACTTTTTCATATTGTCTTTGATTCCAATCCTTCTTCTGTCCATTTCAACCCTCACACAGTTAGCAACTCAATATTTCTAAAACATAGATATGATCATAATTTTCTTCCACTCTAAAATCTTAAGTAGCTCATTGTTGACTTGAGGATAAACTATAAGGTCTGTAATCTGGTTTTTAAAAACAAACTTTTCATAATTGCACTCTCATGTACCTTTCCAATCATTTCATATTTTATTCTCTTTTCCATTCAAACATATTTGCTATTTATTCCTTGTATACAGATAGTGTTACAAGTTCACAACGCATTCTTAACTCACCTCTGCCTCAGATTTTGTAGCATCCTTCAGACCATAGCTCAGGTACCAACTCTCAATATAAAGTATTTTCTATGCCATTTAGATATTAAGGATTTCCTAGGTTTTGAAATCACCTTGTATTTACTGATATATATATATATATATATATATATATATATATGCTGTATTATAGTACAATGTAAGCTCCTGGAGGGCAGGAACTAATGATTTCCATTTTATCTTTGTACTCACTATCTATTGAATAGTATAGGCATACTGTATTTTATTTCATTTTGTAATTACTGGGGTGTTTTTGTTTTGTTTTTACAAATAGAAGGTTTGTGGAAACACTGTCAAGCAAGTTTATTGAGGCCATTTTTCCAATAGCATGTGCTCATGTGCCTGTGTCACATTTTTGCAATTTTCACAATAGTTCCAGTTTTTTTCATTATTATTATATCTATTAGGGTGAGGTGTTATCAGTGATCTTTGATGTTACTGTTGTAATTGTTTTGGGACACTATGAACTGCATCTATATAAGATACTGAACTTAATCAATAAATCTTGTTTGTGTTCTGAATACTTCATTGACTGGCCATTGCTCAGTCTCTGTCTCTTACTCTCCTTGGGCATTTTTATTCCCTGAGACACAACAATGTTGAAATTAGGCTAGTTAAAAACCCTACGATGGTCTCTAAGTGTTCTAGTGAAAAGAAGATACAATTGATAGAGCAAACTTAATTTCTGATTATCTTAAGATACCACAGCCCACCCAACCTTCAGCAACTACTATCTTGATCAATCAGCAGCCATCTACATTGAAATAAGACCCTTTTCCAGCAAAAAAAAAAGATAATTATTTGCTGAAGGCTCAGATTACAGTTAACATTTTTTTTAGCAATAAGTTAGTTTTTAATAAAGGTATGTATATTTTTGACATAATATCATGGCACACTTAATGGATCACAGAATAATATGAACATAACCGAAAGGTTTGTCTTGTTTGTTTTGTTTTGTTTTCTGATGTTGGTTTTATTGCAATGGTCTGGGAACTGAACCTGTAATATCTCTCAGATGTGCCTATATTTAATAAATATTTAATTATGCTGCTATTTAACAAATTCCTGTTGGCCACTTTTTTGCTTAGGTTGTTTCTGAAACAACATCTGCAAAATTTTGCTCCATTTTCCTTTTATAGACTGTTAAAAGTTATTTTGAATTTAAGGAATGATTTTAAATATTTTGAATAGGACATTTTGCATATAATGCCTGTCCAGTATTATTTATTTCCTTATTTTCAGTTACATGTAGAAATACTTTCCCACTATTTTTTCTTGATATTTTAAAGTTTGGATTTTCTCTCTTACTTCTCTCCCCCCCCTACCCACAAGGTGGTAAATAGTCCAATATAGATTATACCTCTACTTCCATGTAATACATATTTCCACATTGCTTACATCATGATAAAAGACACCCATTGCACATACAATAGAAATCTCATGAAGGGAATATAGTGGAAGATGGCATGCTTTGATCTACACTCAGTTTCTGATCCTTCCAATTTTGGCTGTGGATAGCATTTTCATCATGAATCCCTTGATGTTATCTTAGAGACTGACTTTGCTGATAATAATTTAGTCCTTTGCAGTTGGTTATTGAATAATATTTCTGTTACTGTATACATTGCTCCCCTGGTTCTGCTCACTACTTTGTACTAGTTCATGTAATTCCTTCCAGGTTTTTCTGAAATTATCCTGGTCATCAATCCTTATGGCACAAAAATATTCCTTCAAAACCATATACCACAATTTCTTCATCCATTCCTCTAATAATGGTTAACCTCTCAGTTTCCAATTCTTTGCAACTATAAAAATAGTTGCAAAAAATATTCTGGTACAGATAGGTCCTTTTTGTTTACCTCTGATTTCTTTGGGATATAGACCCAATAGTGGTATTGCTGAGTCAAAGGGTATATAGAGTTTTGTGGCCTTTTGATTCTGGGTTTATATTACTCTCCAGAATGATTATATCATTTCACAGTATCACAATAGTCTATTAGTACCACAATTTTCCCACATTATCTCCAACATCTATTTCTTCCCTTTTTAGTCATGCTAGCCAATCTGGTAGTTGTGAGGTGGTATCTCAGAGTTGTTTTAATTTGGTTTTCTCTAATCTGTAGTGAATTGAAGCCTTTTTTTTTCATATGCTTATAGTTACTTTAAATTTATTCCTCTGAGAACTGCCTGTTCATATCCTTTGAATACTTTTTTGATTGGAGGATGCTTTGTATTCTTTTAAATTTGACTCAGTTCTTTATATATTTGAAAAATGAAACTTTTATCAGAGATGCTTGCTATAATTTTTTTTCAAATTTTCTGTTTCCCTTCTGATCTTCATTACAATTGGCTTTATTTTTATAAACTTTTAAATTTAATGTAACCAAAATTATCTATTTCATTTTTGTAATATTCTCTATGTCTTGTTTAGTTATAGATTCTTCCCTTATCTGTAAGTCTAAAATATTCACCTAATCTATTTATGGTGTCGCCTTTTATTTCTAGATCAAGTATCCATTTTGACTTTATCCTCATGTATGGTGTGAGATGTAGGTCCATACCTGATCTGTCATACTGTTCTCTAATTTTCTCAGCATTTTTGTCAAATAGTGAGTTCTTTTCCCCAAAGCCAGGATCTTTGGGTTTACTTTTCTTTTTAAACCCTTACTTTCCAGTCAATACTGTGTATTGGCTCCAAGGCAGAAGAGTGGTAAGGGCTAGGCAATGGGGGTCAAGTGACTTGCCTGGGGTCACACAGCTGGGAAGTGTCTGAGGTCAGATTTGAACCTAGGACCTCCTGTCTCTAGTCCTGACTCTCAATTCACTGAGCTACCCAGCTGCCCCCCTCTTTGGGTTTATTGAACAGTAAGTTGCTATGTATGTTAATGGATATGTGTTAATTACCAAATCTATTCCATTGATCTACAATTCTATTTCTTAGCCAGTACCAGATTGTTTTGATGATTACCACTTTAAGGTATAGTTTGATATTTGGTACAAGCAGACCCCCTTCCTTCATATTTTTTAAATTAATTCCCCTGATATTCTTGGTCTTTTGTTTTTCCAGATGAACTTTGTTGTTACTTTTTTTAGTTCTATGAAATAAATTTTGGGTAGTTTGATTGGAAGGACACTGAACAAGTAAATTAATTTAGGTAGGATTGTCTTTTTCACTATGTTTCTGTCTTTCTTCTTCTGTCTTAAATATTTCCAATTGCTTAAGTCTGACTTTATTTGTGGGAAGAGTGTTTTGTAATTATATTATATATATATATAGATATATATAATATAATTATATTTGTAATTTATAATTGTATATGGAATTTCCTTTTATATCTCTTGGTGTTGGAATTTGGTGGTGGTAAATAGAAATGCTAATGATCGATGTGAGTTTATTTTGTATACTGTGACTGCTAAAGTTGTTAATTATTTCTATTATTTTTTTATTGATCCTTTAGATATATCATAGCATCTTCAAATGGTGATGACTTTGTTTTTTTTCATTGCATATTCTAATTCCTTCAATTTCTTTCTCTGATCTTATTGTTATAGTGAATAATTTTAGCATGATATTTGGTATCCTTCTTTAATATATTATCTTACTGGGAAGGATTTTAATTCATCCTCATTATAGATAATGCTTGTTGCTGGTCTTGGATAGATGCCATTTATTACATTGAGGTAGGTTCCATTTATTCCAATGTTTTCTAATTTCTTTTTTTTTTTTTAAATATATTTTATTTGATCATTTCCAAGCATTATTCGTTAAAGACATAGATCATTTTCTTTTCCTCCCCCCACCCCCCATAGCCGACGCGTAAGTCCACTGGGCATTAGATGTTTTCTTGATTTGAACCCATTGCTTTGTTGTTAGTATTTGCATTAGAGTGTTCATTTAAAGTCTATCCTCTGTCATGTCCCCTCAACCTCTGTATTCAGGCAGTTGCTTTTTCTCGGTGTTTCCACTCCCATAGTTTATCCTTTGCTTATGAATGGTGTTTTTTTTTCTCCTGGATCCCTGAAAGTTGTTCAGGGACATTACACTGCCCCTAATGTAGAAGTCCATTACGTTCGATTATACCACAGTGTATTAGTCTCTGTGTACAATGTTCTCCTGGTTCTGCTCCTCTCGCTCTGCATCACTTCCTGGAGGTTGTTCCAGTCTCCATGGAACTTCTCCACTTTATTATTCCTTTGAGCACAATAGTATTCCATCACCAACATATACCACAGTTTGTTCAGCCATTCCCCAATTGATGGGCATCCCCTCGTTTTCCAGTTTTGGGCCACCACAAAGAGCGCAGCTATGAATATTTTTGTACAAGTCTTTGTGTCCATTATCTCTTTGGGGTACAGACCCAGCAGTGCTATGGCTGGGTCAAAGGGTAGATATTCTTTTGTCGCCCTTTGGGCATAGTTCCAAATTGCCCTCCAGAATGGTTGGATCAGTTCACAGCTCCACCAGCAATGAATTAATGTCCCTACTTTGCCACATCCCCTCCAGCATTCATTACTTTCCTTTGCTGTTATGTTAGCCAATCTGCTAGGTGTGAGGTGATACCTCAGAGTTGTTTTGATTTGCATCTCTCTGATTATAAGAGATGTAGAACACTTCTTCATGTGCTTGTTAATAGTTTTGATTTCTTTATCTGAGAACTGCCTATCCATTTCCCTTGCCCATTTATCAATTGGAGAATGGCTTGATTTTTTGTACAATTGATTTAGCTCATTATAAATATGAGTAATTAAACCTTTGTCAGAGGTTTCTATGAAGATTTTTTCCCAATTTGTTGTTTCCCTTCTGATTTTAGTTATATTGGTTTTGTTTGTACAAAAGCTTTTTAGTTCGATGTAGTCAAAATTATTTATTTTACATTTTGTGATTCTTTCTATATCTTGCTTGGTTTTAAAGCCTTTCCCCTCCCAAAGGTCTGACATGTATACTATTCTGTGTTTACCCAATTTACTTATGGTTTCCTTCTTTATGTTTAAGTCACTCACCCATTTTGAATTTATCTTGGTGTAGGGTGTGAGGTGTTGATCTATTCCTAGTCTCTCCCACACTGTCTTCCAATTTTCCCAGCAGTTTTTATCGAATAGTGGATTTTTGTCCCAAAAGCTGGGATCTTTGGGTTTATCGTATACTGTCTTGCTGAGGTCGTTTTCCCCCAGTCTATTCCACTGATCTTCCTTTCTGTTTCTTAGCCAGTACCAAATTGTTTTGATGACTGCTGCTTTGTAATATAGTTTGAGGTCTGGGACTGCAAGGCCCCCATCATATGTGTTTTTTTTCATTATTTCCCTGGATATCCTTGATCTTTTGTTCTTCCAAATGAACTTTGTTATGGTTTTTTCTAAATCAGTGAAGAAGTATTTTGGTAGTTCAATGGGTATGGCACTAAATAGATAAATAAGTTTGGGTAGGATGGTCATTTTTATTATATTGGCTCGTCCTATCCATGAGCAGTTGATGTTTTTCCAATTGTTCAAGTCTAGTTTTAGTTGTGTGGCGAGTGTTTTGTAGTTGTGTTCATATAGTTCCTGTGTTTGTCTTGGGAGATAGATTCCTAGGTATTTTATTTTGTCTAAGGTGATTTTGAATGGGATTTCTCTTTCTAGTTCTTGCTGCTGAGCTGTGTTGGAGATATATAGAAAAGCTGATGATTTATGTGGGTTTATTTTGTATCCTGCAACTTTGCTAAAGTTGTTGATTATTTCAATTAGCTTTTTGGTTGAATCTCTAGGATTCTTTAAGTAGACCATCATGTCATCCGCAAAGAGTGATAACTTGGTCTCCTCCTTGCCTATTCTGATGCCTTCAATTTCTTTATCTTCTCTAATTGCTACTGCTAGTGTTTCTAGTACAATGTCAAATAATAGAGGTGATAATGGGCATCCTTGTTTCACTCCTGATCTTATTGGGAATGCATCTAGTTTATCCCCATTGCAGATGATATTAGCTGTTGGTTTTAGATATATACTGTTTATTATTTTTAGGAATGACCCTTCTATTCCTCTGCTTTCTAGTGTTTTTAATAGGAATGGGTGTTGTATTTTATCAAAGGCTTTTTCTGCATCTATTGAGATAATCATGTGGTTCTTGCTAGTTTGCTTGTTGATGTGGTCAATTATGTGGATGGTTTTCCTAATGTTGAACCAGCCCTGCATCCCTGGTATGAATCCTACTTGATCATGGTGAATGATCCTTCTGATCACTTGCTGGAGTCTTTTTGCTAGTATCCTATTTAAAATTTTTGCATCTATATTCATTAGGGAGATTGGTCTATAGTTTTCTTTCTCTGTTTTTGACCTGCCTGGTTTTGGAATCAGTACCATGTTTGTGTCGTAAAAGGAGTTTGGTAGAACTCCCTCTTTGCTTATTATGTCAAATAGTTTGTATAGTATTGGGGTTAACTGTTCTCTGAATGTTTGATAGAATTCACAGGTGAATCCATCGGGCCCTGGGGATTTTTTCTTAGGAAGTTCTTTGATGGCTTGATGGATTTCAATTTCTGATATGGGATTATTTAAGAATTCTATTTCCTCTTCTGTTAGTCTAGGCAGTTTGTATTTTTGTATATATTCATCCATTTCTCCTAAATTGGTGTATTTATTGCCATATAATTGGGCAAAGTAATTTCTAATGATTGCCTTAATTTCCTCCTCATTGGAGGTGCTGTCCCCCTTTTCATCTTTAATGCTGTGAATTTGCTTTTCTTCCTTCCTTTTTTTAATTAGATTGACCAGTACTTTGTCTATTTTGTTTGTTTTTTCAAAGTACCAGCTTCTTGTCTTATTTATTAAATCAATAGTTCTATCACTTTCGATTTTATTAATTTCTCCCTTAATTTTTAGGATTTCTAATTTGGTTTTCTGCTGGGGGTTTTTAATTTGATCGCTTTCGAGTTTTTTCAATTGCATTTCCAATTGATTGATCTCTGCTCTCCCTTGTTTGTTAATATGAGCTTTCAGGGATATGAATTTGCCTCTGATTACCGCTTTGGCTGCATCCCAAAAGGTTTGAAAGGATGTTTCGCCATTGTCATTTTCCTTGATGAAATTATTAATTGTTTCTATGATTTCTTCTTTAGCTAAACGGTTTTGGAGTATCATATTGTTTAATTTCCAATTGGTTTTAGATTTGGTTTTCCATGTACCATTACTAATCATTATTTTTATTGCCTTGTGATCTGAGAAGGCTGCATTCATTATTTCTGCTTTTTTGCATTTGTGTGCTATGTTTCTGTGACCTAATGTATGGTCAATTTTTGTGAATGTGCCATGTGGTGCTGAGAAGAAGGTGTATTCCTTTTTATCCCTATTTATTTTTCTCCATATGTCTATTAATTCTAATTTTTCTAAGATTTCATTCACTTCTTTTACCTCTTTCTTATTTATTTTTTGATTTGATTTATCTAAATTTGATAATGGTTGGTTTAAGTCTCCCACTAGTATGGTTTTATTGTCTATTTCTTCCTTCAATTCTCCTAGTTTCTCCATTAGAAATTTGGGTGCTATATTATTTGGTGCATACATGTTGATTAATGATATTTCCTCATTGTCTAGAGTCCCTTTTAACAAAATATAATTACCTTCCCTATCCCTTTTGATCAGGTCTATTTTTGCATTGGCTTTATCAGATATCATGATTACCACTCCTGCCTTCTTTCTATCAGTTGAGGCCCAGAAGGTCTTACTCCATCCTTTAATTCTGACCTTGTGGGTGTCAACCCGCCTCATGTGTGTTTCTTGAAGACAACATATGGTAGGGTTTTGGATTCTAATCCATTCAGCTATTCGTCTACGTTTTATGGGTGAGTTCATCCCATTCACGTTCAAAGTTATGATTGTCATTTGTGGACTCCCTGGCATTTTGATTGCTTTCCCTAATTCTAACCTTTTCTTCTTCGGCTCTACCTTTTAGTCCAGTGATTTACTTTGAATCAGTCCCCCTTGTCCCCTCCCTTGATGTTTCCCTTTTTAGTCCCTCCCTTTTTGTTCCCTCCCCCTCCCCCCTCTCTTTCCCTCCCTTTTTGTTCTCCCTCTCCCCCTCCCCCCCTTGGTTTTCCCTTCTCCTTACTCTTGTTGGGTAAGATAGAATTCAAGATCCCAATGGATCTGGATGTTTTTCCCTCTCAGAGTTGATTTCCCTGAGATTGAGGTTTAAGTAAACCCCCCCCCCTCTCTTCCTCTCCTTCTTATAGGAGTTTTCTTCCCCTCCCCTTCCCCTGTGAATCTTTGTGTGAGAACCATTATTCTATTTGGTCTTTCTTTACCCCCTATTTATACATTACATTTTCCCCACATATTAGTATACATAGGTTGATATAAATGTAGTCCTTATAGAAGAGAGTTTGAGTAAAAGAAGATAACATTTTTCCCCTTTCCTTAATATTTACCTTTTCAGGTATTCCTTGCTCTTTGATTTTCGGTATCAAACTTTCCACAGAGCTCTGGTCTTTTCTTTGCAAAAAGTTGGAAGTCTTCTATTTTGTTGAATGCCCATACTTTCCCTTGGAAGTATATAGTCAGTTTTGCTGGGTAGCTGATTCTTGGTTGGAGACCCAGCTCTCTTGCCTTTCTGAAGATCATGTTCCATGCCTTACGATCATTCAGCGTAGAACTTGCAAGGTCTTGGGTGACCCTGATTGGCATTCCTTTATATCTAAATTGTCTTTTTCTGGCTTCCTATAGGATTTTTTCTTTTGTTTGATAGCTTTGGAATTTGGCGATTACATTCCTGGGAGTTGTCTTTTGGGGGTTTAGTGTAGAAGGTGTTCTGTGAGCTCTGTCAGTGGCTGTATTGCCCCCTTGTTCTAGAATCTCTGGGCAATTTTCTTTGATTATATCTTGTATCACCATGTCCAGTTTGGTGTTTATTTCTGGCTTTTCTGGGAGTCCAATTATTCTTAAATTTTCTCTTCTCCCCCTGTTTTCCAGATCTATCACCTTGTCGGTGAGATATTTTATGTTCTCTTCTAATTTCTTGGTGTTTTGGCTTTGCTTTATTAGTTCTTGCTTTAAAGCCTGGTTTTCTTTTACAGTTTGGTCAAACTGGTTTTGTAGATGCGTGAATTTCTTTTGCATCATTTCCCACTTTTCCTCCCAGAGGGCTTCCATCTTTTTGGTCCTTTCTGATTCAAATTCTTCATGGGTTTGTGGAGAGTTTCTATTTCCTTTGGAAGATTTTGGAGAATTTTCTTGTATATCTTCTTCTATCTGCTCTGTATTTTGTATTTTGGCTCCATAGAATGTGTCCAGAGTCGCCCCTTTCTTCTTATTTTTCTTGGTATTTTGGGGCTTCTGTGCTTCTGTGGAGTTTGTCATCTCTGAAAGTGGAGGATTGGCTTTTCTTGTCTTTGTCTGGTGATCAGAGGCTTTAGTCCTGGGCAGATGGTTCTATGACTTTCCCTGGGTTAAACTGAATATGCCTCACTGGAACTGGAATGGAAGGGTCGGACCACGAGGCCACACTCTCCCCCTGGCTCGATTTCCGGAAGTTGCCTTCAGAATCCCTGGCCGTGAGGCTGTTTCCTCGGCCTGCGGGGGGATGGGCTGCCGCTTCCCCAAGCTCCGAGAGCACAGACTTTCACTGAGACTTGGATAGCAGGATCCAGCCCGTGAGGCTGTCTTGCCCGCCCTGAGGGTTGCTGTTGTTTTGACCAGCTCTCTGCAGCGGAGGCCCCAGGCAGTAACTTTCACCCGGACCGACCGGCTCTTTGACAGACTGACTTTTTGCAGCGGAAGCCCCAGGCAGTAACTTTCACCCGGACTGGGACTTGGGTAGAAGACCCTGAGGGTTGTTGTTCCTCAGACCCTGCTCTCTGAGCCCGGCGCGGCTGCCGCTTCCGGGAGCCTTGGACTCTGCGCTCCTACCCCTGAGGTCCGAGGGATCTCGGGTTCTGGCTTTTAAGGGGAGCCGTACCTTTTGAACCGGGTCCAGGTCCAGGAGGAGGGTTCCCAGGGTCTGTGCTGTTGATCGTTTTGAATTTCGGCGCCTTAGGAGCTTCTAGTTTGAGATCGGTCGGGAAGGGTTTTCCGGAGATCTGAACTTCAGCTTTCTCTAAGCCGCCATCTTAACCGGAAGTCGTTTTCTAATTTCTTAAAAACAAAAAATGGATATTATATTTTGCCAAAGGCATTTTTATATCTATAGAATAATCATGTGGCTTTTATTAGATTTTTTATTGATATGGTCAATTTTGCTGAGGGTTTTCCTAAAATTGAACTATCCCTCCATTCTTGATATAAAACCCACTTGATTACAGTGCATTATTCTTGTGACATAATGTTATAATCTCCTTGTTAGTATTTTATTTAAAATTTTTGCATCAACTGTTCATTAAGGAAACTTTTCAATAGTTTTCTTTCTCTGTTTTAGCTCTTCCTAGTTAAGGTATCAGTACAATATTTGTGTCATAAAAAAGGAGTTTGGACAGATTCCCTCTTCTCTATTTTTCTAAATAATGTATGCAGTAAGAAATTTAGTTTTTTTTTTTTTAATGTTTGATAGTATTCACCTGTGAATCCATCTGGCCCTGTGACCTTTTTCTCAGGGAGTTCTTTGGTGGTTTGTCCAATTGCTTTTTCTGAATAGGATTGTTTATTCTATCTCCTCTTTTGTTAATCTGGGTAGTTTATAGTTTGTAGGTATTCATCTATTTTACTAAGATTGTAAGATTTATTGGTGTATAGATGGGCAAGATAACTTCCAAAACTTGCTTTTATTTCCTCTTCATTGGTTGTGATTTTGCCTTTTTCATTTTTAATACTGCTAATTTGGTTTTCTTCTCTCTTTTTAAAAAAATCAAGTTAACCAGTAGTTATTTTATTTATTATATTTTTTTCATAATTTTTTCATAAAACCAATTCCTTGTCTTATTTATTTATTCAATGCTTTTCTTACTTTCAATTTTATTAATCTCTCCCTCAAATTTCAGGATTTCCAATTTGGTGTTCAATTGCAGATTTTTAATTTGTTCTTTTTCTAGTATTTTTTAGTTACATGCCCAATTCACTGATTTGCTCTTTCTCTATTTTATTGATTTAAGCATTTACACACACACACACACACACACACACATATGAATTTCCTCCCAAGTATCACTTTGGCTGTATCCCAAAAATTTTAATATGTTGTTTCCTATCATTTCCTTTAATGAAATTATTCTATGATTTGTTCTTGGACCCATTTATTCTTAAGGATAACATTATTTAGTTTCCAATTAATTTTTAGTCTTTTTTTCTGCTTGCCTTTCTTGAGTTTAATTTTCATTACATTATGGTCTGAAAAGTATGCATTTAACAATTCTGCTTTTCTCCATTTGAATATGAGGTTTTTATGCCCTTTCATTGCCAAAATTATTATTATGGAGGTGATCTTTAAAGGAATATTTTAGAGGTTTTGTATATGTTTTTAAAATACTGAGTTAACTTGAATTAAGAAGCTGAAAAATATCATTTTCTAATGAGGAAAGTAAATGTGTCTTTATCATTAGGTGTAGAGTTATAGATATATTTTAGGGGAAAAAACACACCTTCTACTCACCTACCTTGCTGTGAAGTGCCATCTAGTGTTTGTTGGTCTTTGTTCTGTATCCTGGTTTGATTTCTTCTGCATTTAAAAAATACATATATTTTTAATGACTTCATTTTCTAAAACCATAGCTTCTCAACATTAGAATCATAACCAGTAGTTGTGATTTAATTTAAAATACTATTACAAAAAGAGTATTGATATACCATCTCCTAAAATTATAAATTTGCATTACCCTTGCATGTAATCCGATATCTGTGTTTAGTTCGATTCCATTCTTTGGCCCCAAGAGGGCACCAATCATGTTCATGTATGTAAGGTGAACTGGTGCTTTCCCCAGGGCCCTTTTCTCTTTACTAATCAATCCTTTTCCTTGGGAAAAATATAGCTTCTCAGAAATATTTGGGGTAACAGAGGAGTGTCATCTTCACTGGGAATTTATTCTATCTTTAAATATTTCTACTAAGATCTTCCCTCTTAAAATGGTGCTGCCACCCAACCCTTCCTGTCTGTGGTATTCTGATGTCCCATGCTTCTCACAGCAAATCAACTTTCTTTGATACTGATACCTTTTGGACAAATGAAGTAATATTTGTTTAAAAGTACAGTGATTTTCATATAATAGGCACTTAATGCCCATTTCCTTCTCTTTTATTGTAACATCACATTCTTTTCCCAATACATCTCTCCCTCTGTTGTCTTCTTTACTCAAAGAACCATCCCTCATTAACAAAGAATAAAAAAAGAAGGGGGGAAAAGCAATTAAGAGAACAAATAAATAAAGTCCTACAGGGTATACACTGCCCCATCTCTATAGTTTCCCATAGAAGGGAGGGAAGTGCATTTTGTGTTTCTTTTTTAAAAATAATTAAAAAAATATTTTTCTAGTTTTATGTAAACATAATTTTAACATTCATTTAAAAATTTGAATTCTCTCTCCTCTCTTACTGAGAAGGCAAACAATTTGACAGAGGTTATACATATTCAGTCATACAAAACATATTTCCATATTAGCATGTTATGAAAGAAAACATAGACTTTACCCCTCTCTATAAAATAAGAAAAGTAAAGAAGTTTAAAAAGTACACTTCCATTTGCATTGAGATTCCATCTTCTTTTTCACTCTGGAGGTGGATTGCATTTTCTTATCACTTCTTTAAGAATTGTCTTGACATTGAGTTGAACAGAAAAGGCAAATCATTCCCAGTTCATCATTGTACAATATTGCTGTTATACTGTTCTCCTATCCCTTTTTACTTCACTTTGCATGAGTTTATGCAAGTCTTTCCAAATTTTTATGAAGGAATACTGCTTATCATTTCTAATAGCACTATAGTATTCCATCATAATCATATCCCACAGCTTGTTTCAGCCATTCCCCAATTGATGAGTATCCCCTCAATTTAAATTCTTTACTGCCACCAAAACAGCTGTTATAAATATATTTGTACATATAGGTCCTTTTGATTTTCCTTCTAAAAATATTTTAAGGATACAAACCTAGAAGTGGTATTACTGGATAAAGGGTTTGCATAGTCATATTAGTTAATCTGATAGGTATGAAGGATATTTTAGAGTTCTTAAATTTTCCATTTCTCTAACCAATATTTAGAGCATTTCCCCTCATATAACTATAGATAGCTTTGATTGTTTCATTTGAAAACTGCTTATTCATTTCTTTTGACAATTTATCAATTAAGGAATGCCCTACATATTATAAATTTTACTTAGTTCCCTTTATATTTGAGAAAGAAGGCCTTTATCAGAAAATTCTATAACATATTTCAGTTATGATTATTTTATGTTTCACACCATCCTATTTCCCTCTGTTCTTCTCTCTCTCTGAGACTGATTCTCTCTGTCTTTCCCAATCTGCCCTTTACTTCTTTGACTCTCCCCTTTTCATATATCCCTTTTCTCTCCACCTTCCCTGTAGGGTAAGATAGATATACAATTGAATGTGTATGTTATACCCTTTTTGAGCCAATTCTGATTAGAATAAGGTTCAAGTGTTGTTCACTGTTTCCCCCTCCCCTGTTACCATTGTTGCCTCTACTGTTAAAAGCTCTTTGGCAGCTCTTTTTCATTTCTTTTAATAATATTTTTTCCTTAATTACATGTGAAAACAATTTTTAACTTTCATTTAAAATTTTTTGAGCTAGATTCTTTCCTTTACTTCCTTCCTCTTCTCATGTGTTTTGGTATTCTGCTATATTTCTGGGAGTTTTCATTTTGGGATCTCTTTTGGGAGGTAGATTCTTTTCAATATTTCTGTTTACCCCCTGGTTCTAGGATTGCAAGGCAGTTTTCCTTGAGAATGTATTGAAAGATGATATCTATGCAGGTTTTTTTATTATAGCTTTCAGGTAGTCCAATAATTCTTACAGTGTCTCTAGATCTATTTTCCTGGTCAGTGGTTTATCCAGTGGGATATTTCACATTTTCTTTTATTTTTTCATTCTTTAGATTTTATTATTTTATGATGTCTCATGGAGTCATCAGCCTTCACTTGCCTAATTATTTTCTTTAATGAACTTGTGTACCTCCTTTTCTGTTTGGCCAATTCCATCTGTTAAGAAATTTGTTTCTTCAGTGAACTTTTATATATTTGTTACCACTTGTCTTATTCTTTTTTTTAAGGTGTAATTTCCTTCAGGTTTTTATGTACTTCCTTTACCAACCTGTTGACTCTTTTTTCATGATTTTCTTATTCCATTTTCATTTTTTTAACTCTTCCCTCTGCCTCTCTTATTTAATTTTTAAAATCATTTTTGAGCACTTCCAGAAATCCTTCTTTTTGGAGTGGGGGAGTGGAGCTAAGACCAATTGGAATTTTCTTTGAAATTTTGCATGTAGCTTTAGGGGGCAGGGGCTTTTGTCTTCTTCTGAGTTTGTGCTTTGATCTTCCCTCTCATCATAATAATTTTCTATGATCAGGTTTTCTTTATTGTTGTTGTTTGTTTATTTTCTATCTTATTTCTTGACATTTAACTTTATGTTAAAGTTGAGCTTTGCTTATAGGGTGTAAAAGGCATTGTCCCAACCTTTGACCTTTTCATTTTGCTGTTTTCAAAGCTAATTCTAGGGCTCTCTTTTTTCAGTTCTTTCAAGGTTGTATGATCCAAGAAGTGTGGTCACTGCTCTGATATGTGTGTGATCTCCAGTACTTATTTTGCTCCTTTGCAGCCACATGCTCTAGTATGCTAGTATTCCTCCTCACTCTGGAACGGAGACCCAAAATTCCATATGGACTATGCAACAAAGTACCATATCCAGTGCCTGCAAAGGAATCTCTCTACTTTCTGACCAGTTGTCCAATCCCCACATGTGAAACCTCAGTTATTTTAAGTAAATTATCTTTCTATGATGGACATTTATAATGGGAAATTCTGACTTCAGTAAGTAGTTAGGAAGTAACTCTCTCCTAGACTGGGTATTTCAGACTGTTATCTTAAAGACTACAAACTCCCCACCCTTTTATTCAAGGTTTTTCTTTTGTTTCAGTTATCCATGGTCATTCCAGGGAAAGGAGGAGGGCAGGAAAAAGGCTACTGCTGGATGAAGGAGGGACCTAGTACCCAGTTCAGGAAGATAGGCACTCTAACTAACAGGCAAGTAGCTGAATGGATGAAATGGGGCAAAGGTTTCTGCATTTTGCTTCCAAGGTCTGCCCACAGCAGTAGTCTGTAGGCAGTAGTAGTCTCTCTGCCAGTCAATTCTGCTTTCCCTTAGAGGATTTTTTTTTAGGTTTTTGTTTGTGGAGGGGTGGCAGGTCACTCTGCAGCAAGCTGAGGAGCAGGAGTGGGGAGAGAGAATGTAGTATTATACAGTAAAGTTAACAATGGTATTAAAAATTAAAATGAGAAGTATTCACACTATCAGGTATCCCCCATGGGTCTTGGAATGTATCCCCATTGATAAGAAGGAAGTATTGGAAAATATTATATAAATATAAAATATATTTTATCATTATTATAGTTAATGTTAGTAATATCTTACTATATTTAATTTCTCAATTAAACTTTATGATATGTATATATATGTGTGCATATATATACACATAAATCACATTATATGTAGGGTCAGCAGGTTTTTGCTTATAACAATAGTTTCAGTTATTCACAGTAGATCTTGGAATGTATACCTGCAGATATGGGATGCTATTCTATATAATTTTCTCCTGGGTGCTCTGTCAGAAGGAAAGTAAAGAGTTCTTTAAAGCTCTAGTGTACATCACTGTTTCCTATATAGTACATTATGGCATTTGTGTATCACGACTATTTGTAGAGATGTCATGTTTTAGTTCCAGGTTCTTCTTTGTCAGCTTTTGAACTTTGGTAATGGTGATAATCAAAAAGAGAATCAGTAACTCGAGCTTTACACATTGAAATTATTGTTCATCCTTTGTTTTGAAAAACACCAATGACATTAAGGGATGATGTCTTGACTTGCATGTGAATTGGATTTAAGTGAAACAGAGTTGCACAAAGTTATTAGCCTTACTCTCTTTCAGTCACTGAAATCTAGTAGCAAGAAAAAAGTCAGAGTATGTGATCTATGACCTTGGCATCTTTGATGTCTCTGACCAAGCTCTAGATTTTCCCCATTCTGCTTCTATAGCCTTCATGGTTGTTGGAACAAGTTGTTCATCCATCCATTGGGAAGTGGCAGGGAGGAGTCTTCACATGCTTTGGGTAGACATCTCCCTAACTCACCAACTTGTTCAGCCTGGTTTAGCTCATCTGCTGAGATGGTTTTACTGGGGTATGACTGCTGTAGATACTATAGCTTCTTGGAGTCACAGGTGAGCCACACATTGAAATAATGCTTGCCAGTATAGTTAATCCTCAACATTGTAGCATTTAACTTTTCTGACTTTAAGCATTCATGTGTTTTGCTTAGTAGCCTGATTTTTACTTTTGTATTGGCAATCTCAGTCATTTGCTGACCTTTCCTCCTCTCCCCTGTATTTTATGGATGATTTCATGGTTACTACATTAGGAAAAATATATATTACCATAATTAATTAATGTTTTATTATAAAGAATTAGAGGTAGAAAAGTGTATTTTTAGCCATCTCTAATGAAAGATTACATTTTTGTGGGAGGGAGAACTTAAAGTACCAGTGTTTGAACTGTTCACTTTCTGCTGTTTTCTAGAAGCATTATCCCTGTGAAAGTTAAAGATCAACTGTATATTTATTTCATGTATGTTGTCTCTCTTGGTGGCTTGCGAAGGCAAGAACCACTAAAATTGTCTTTGTATCTCCAGCATCTATACATATAGCATATTGATAAGGTGACTGGGGAGTCTAGAAAAGGGGTAGACATGTGACAGAAATAGAATTTGAGTTGAGGGAAAGGCAACCTCCTTGTTGGATTGTCCAGGGCAAGTAGAAGGAAAGACCACCTTAAATTCAACTTTAAATACCAATTCATTGAGAGGAGAATGAAAATGTTGGTGGGCTGGGGAGGACATGGAACTCAAAACATGGGATTACCACAGGCTACTATGAGATCACCACTGGAGGAAGGAGCAGGATAGAGCGCAGTTGGGGAGGAGCTCACCTTTAATGAGCCTTGGGTTTTTGGGTAGAGAAGGAAGTAGGCAATTTGACAGCTTTCTATTTTACTTAATTATTCTTGATAATTAGCTGCTAAGCTCAGCTAGTTCTAAATGAGGAAGTAATACATGCTCTCAATGCCTTTAAAAAACTAAGAACTAGAAAACAAGCCGTAGTCACCCCATATTAGTATTAATTCTGTATTACATTTATGGGCTTCATTAAGATAAGCATGGATTCATGTGCTAAACATATTCTCATTCAGGGGCACTTTTTAATGCTGGTAAGGAGGCTGTGTTATAAAAATACTACAAATGGCAATTTTGCTTCATCTCTGCTTTTATCTGTCTGGATTGTTCCCATCGAGAAATGAATCTGACCCAAGAAGTGGACACTTCAAATGCAACTCATCACAATAATTCCGGATGAGGAGAAAGAAATCTATCTGTACTCTGAAAAAACAAGAGACAGACATGCCATTTTGTGAGACTTGTATCTTCTTTTGAAACTACTCAATAAATTCTAGGTTGAATTAGGCTCTTTCAGATAGTGGTTACATTCTGTTACACCATATTTTTTTCATTTAGGTTTTCCATGAAGAGAATTGGCTGCTGTAGGCTCCGCTTGCTTCAAATCAAGGCTTTGCCTGTTGCTTCAAGAAAATTTGGGGCAAATATATCAGCAAACATTTCCTGATTATGTGAGATCAAGCTGGCTATGAAATAGTGTGAAAGAAAGCAATGAGAGCTCCATTTGTTCCTTATTTAAAATTAGTTTGGATAGAACACAGTGTTTGTGAGTGTAGTGAAGAGAATAAGTCTGTTCTAGGATTAGGGAATAAACCAAAATGAGGCATCTTTTTTAAGATATCCAACTTTTTTTTCAAACTTTTAGTAAATCATCTAGTATTCCTGAATTCTCAAGTGATAAGCCTGGCACGTGAAGTCTCTGTAAGGCAGCAACTTGGAACAATTTCTGATGTTTGAAGTACGCACTGGAGTATGAGAAGGCACAGAGGATTCTTGCTTATTGTCAATTTTTGCTCTTTCCTGGTATTCTTTGGGCTCTCAAAGTACTCAGAATCCAATACGATGCCAAGTAGCTTAGGACTGGCTTCAAGAGGTAGAGTCTGCCTAGGAGTCTGGTTAGTTTTTATTCCATCTGGAAGGTGACCCCTTGTCGTACACATGCACATTTGAGTCCAAAGCTTATCAGATTGTGAACAAGCACATGTGTGTGTGTATGTGTGTCATGAGGACTTTAAAATATTATGGCCAAACTATGTGAGCTGAATTCAAATATGATCCAAGCCCTCAGCAATGATTTCTAAGGATTTAGAGTCCATCTGGGATTAAGGGGAGGATGAAAGACTCCATGCACCTCCTTTTAAGTTGGTATTCAGAGACACACCTGCTTTGAGCATAAATAAAAGTCCCTTTAAGTCCCGGTTTCTTAACCTGTTTAGACCCCTTTAGGAGTCTGTGAATTTGGGCAGGGGAAAAACTATACCTTCATTTCAATGTAATTTGTTTCCTTCTAATCTTTCATATTTTATTATATGCATTTAAAAACATTTTGAGAAATGGTTCTTGGGCTTCACCATGAAACAAAAATGGTTAGGTACCTGTTAAAAGTGGCTGTCAAAGTCTCATAGCCAATATAGCTAGGAACAAACAAACCCCTCAGAAAGAATCCTGGATCTCATGAACTGGTATCTGACAATTCTAAAAGGTAAGAGAACCATAGTACTCCCTACTATATTATTCTTAGTTCTCTAGTGAGCACTGGAAGACAATTGTTTATACTTCAATACATCAAAGATCTGTCATCTCATTCATGTAGGCTCTCCTTTTGCCAACAACTCTACATAGTAGATAATTTTTGAGTTGCTACGATCAATACCTCATAACTCTCTTGCCAGCCTGGTAATGAGCCTCTCAGATTTTAGCTAGTCTTGTCCTGGGAGGATAGACACAAAATCTGCACTCCAAACCTCTCTGACTTGGAAGCTCCGGCTAGATTTAAGATGATGGTTCAGCACTCGATAACCCAGGGTAACTTTCACACTCTACTGAGGCATCAGAGTAGCCTTGAATGGTGGGAAAAAATGTTGTGGTTAATTCTACAGTGTCAGTCTGTCAACCAAGCTTGCTAAGATATTATATAGATGTTGTCTTCCTTGAAAGCATATAAGCTGCTTGAGAGCAGGGAAAAATTTCATTTTTTTCCTAACTCCATTGCCTATGGAGACAGTAATTAACAAATATTTGTTGATTGATTTCCTATAGGTATAGCAGTTGTATGATGACATAAACATTTGAGAATAGCACTTAAGCTCTGTTTGTTGTTGCTTAAATTTTTTCTTCATTCCTGGGGAATTTTAGGAATACAATGAGATAATTAAATCATTGCTTTTTTTTAGTAATAAGGACATTGTAATGCTCTTATTTGAATAGAGGATAATCACATAACTAATTATCTTTACTGACTTATGAGTTTTTGTAACACCATCCCTATCAAATCCCAAAAGCATAGTAGATAAATTGAGGCAGCAGTTCTTAAAGTGTGGCCCCTGGACTCTTAGGAATCCTTGAGAGTTTTTCAGAGGATTACAAGGTCCAGACTTTTAATACTAATTAACTATTAGTAGTTGTAGTCTCTTGGTGACAGAGAATGACAATTGTCTTTGTGCATTATCATCTATTGATGTACCCTCATGTGGCTTTGAAGTCCAAAGGCTGAGGCGCAGAGTTTGTGGCACATGGGGCATGGGACGCCAGTTGTTACGGGAGGTGCGGTTGTGGCCTGGTGTCGGCATTCACGCGCAGCGGCAAGATGTTGACGTTGCTCATCTTCAAAAGTGGTGCCAGCATGGTTAATGTGGGTTCACCAGCTGCTTCTGTCAGAGGCAGCGAGTTCTAGTTGCTTTGGTGTGATGCCAGCCCACTTCAAGTTGGACTTTAGCTGATCCTTGAATCTTTTCTTTGGTCGGCCTTGTTTCCTGAGTCCAGCTGACAGTTCACCATAGAATACCTGTCTTGGTATTCGCTGTGGGTCCATGCGGATGACGTGTCCAGACCATCGTAGCTGGGTTCTGAGGACCATGACTTTGATGCTGGTGGAGTTGGCTCTGTCGAGTACTTCCTGGTTGGTGATTCGGTCCTGCCATCGGATCCTCATTATTGACCGGAGGGAGCATTGGTGGAATTGCTCCAGCTGCTTCATGTGCTTCCGGTACAGTGTCCATGTCTCGCAACCGTACAGGAGCGAGCTGAGGACCACTGCGTTATACACTTTGGGCTTTGTCGCGGTGCTTACACCTCTGTGTTAGAGGACTTTGGAGTGCAGCTACCCGAGTGCCTGGCTGGCCTTTTGGATCCTGGCATTAATCTCATGGTCAAGGACCCGTCGTTGGCAATGGTGCTGCCCAGGTACTTGAAAGTGTTGACATTAGAAATCTGCGTACCATCGATTGTAATGCACGGCTGGTTAGTTGGCCTCCCTGGTGCAGGTTGGAACAGCACCTCTGTTTTGCTGAGGCTGATAGTCAGGCCAAACAGTTTTGTTGCGGTGGAGAACCTGTCCAGAATGGTTTGGAGATGATTTTCTTGGTGGGCCATGAGAGCACAGTCATCTGCGAAGAGAGCTTCCAGGATGAGTCTCTCTGTTGTCTTTGTTTTTGCAGTCAGGCGGCGAAGGTCAAATAGTGAGCCATCCAGTCGGCATTTGAGGTAGACGCCCAGGTCTAGATCCATCACAGCATGTCGTAATACCTGGGTGAAGAATAGGTTGAATAGTACCGGAGTGAGGACACAACCTTGTTTCATGCCATTGGAGATGTTGAAGTGGTCGGAAGTCTCTCCACCAGATAGAACTTCCCCTGTCATGTTGACATGAAAGAGCTGGATCAGTTTGACAAATTTTGCTGGGAAACCGAGCTTGCTAAGGATCACCCACAATGCATCCCTGTTCACTGTGTCGAAAGCCTTTGTCAGGTCTATGAAGACAATGTAGAGACTAATTAACTATTAACATTTACTAAATAACAACAGATATAATTAAAACAAATAAAGACTCTTTAGAGTCCTCAATAATTAAGACATCCTTACCTTCTCTCTTAGAATTGATAGCAGGTATTGCTTCCAAGGCAGAAGAGCAGTAAAGGCTAGGCAATTGGGGTTAAATGACTTGCCCAGACTCACACAGCTAGGAAGTACCTGAGGCCAAATTTGAAACCAATCAGGACCTCCTGTCTCCAGGCCTGACTCTCCATTCACTGAACAATCTAGCTGTCCTCAATATTTTTTTTAAATGTGAAAGACTGCTGAAATTAAAGCATAGCTTATATATAAGGTATAGATTTTGGAAAACTAGGTTCAATGTATAATCAAACTCTATATGCAAAGCATTGGCTAACAACTGTCAATAAACTTGATGAATCATTGAAATCTGACAGATCTTTTTCTCAGAATTTAAATGAGTCACTTGGTGAAATTCTATGGAGAAAATGGATACTAAGCTCTATATATCCTTTGGGCAAAATCTTCTAGATAGAATCCAGCCTGTATTTTCCATATCTTTGTGATGAATGTTTGTAACCAATAATAGTTGGGGTGAGACCACCCTGGAAGAGAAATCATCTGTACTTTTAGTAAAAATTAACCCAGGCATGTGATTTTCATCAGGACTTGACATTTCATTTACTGTTGCTTGAGTTAGAAAAGAATTTCTCAAAAGATCATGAGGGAAACCTGCCAACAGAGGAAACTGTAAGTAATCCATACCTGCTCACAGATTCCTGCTCGTCAATCTAAAAAGACAAGAATGTCAGAAAACACACACACACACACACACACACACACACACACACACACACACATATCTGTGCTAAACATCATCATCTCTTGGATGATACTTCTGTTCCACACCAGTGCAGCTTGTAGATTTTGGCAGTGAAAAAGGTCACAGTTTTAAGGCAGTTCAGAAACCAAATGTTCTAGTAATATGGCAGATTTCTAACAAAGCACCCCATTGGCTTGTCTGGTTCTGGGCCTGTGCTGGATTCTGCTTTTAGAACAAGCTTACCACATAGGTGCACTAATGAGGAAACCAACATTGGCTTGTAAACTGTAGAATCAGGTCTTCATAAGAAGAAAATCATTTTTGCTAACTAACTGAGTTTAAAAAAAAAAAAGCCTACACTAAGTGTGACATATGCAGAAGCCATAGAGAGCTTGCAGAGAAACTTGAATCACCTCCCCCACTCCTTTTTTCTCCACTCCCAAGGATTTGTTTTAGCATTTGTACAAACCTGGAGGAAAGCTGAAAACCATCTCTTTAATTAGTTCCCACAGAATATGTCTCTTTAGTGCCACCTGTCGTTCAGTAAAATATTATGGCTCAGATGGGAACCAGGGTGGCTGGGTGGGTTTGAGCTCCTCAGTTTTTGGTCCATTTTGCTGAAAGGAGCACAAAGAGATCCTAGGACTGATCAGAAATCTCACAGGACCAGGAGAGTTTGTTTAAAAATTCCATATTCATTCTACCCAGAGCAAACTTTTCAAGCTGTGGTCCTTCTCATTGCTGATTCAGAATCTAAACTAGTCATGTTTCTATTTTGATAGAAGCAATGATAAATATTTTAGAGACAAAGTGTAAAATGGCTTACTTAAAGTCACAAAAGATGAAAGGAAGTCAAAGGATCTGTGGGCTTATAGTTTTAATGCTTTTACAATTATTAAAAATGATAATTACCAGGACAAGAAACATTTGAAATTAAACCAGTTATTAGCAATCTATAGCATCCCAGTCATTGCAAACTAACTTGCTTGTCTTACTGTATATATTAATTTTTACTTCTATTGAGTATATTAACCATGTCTAGTTTTATTCATTAGAGAATCAGATTTTGCTTATTTGGTTAACATCTGTTAGGACAGGGGGGTCTTACTCTTAATTGGTACCATCTGGAAAGGAGAAAGAAAACACACAGGATGATAACTAATAGAGGGGAGACCTAGCACTTCTATATCTTGCAGACATTTAATTTTCACATGCAATTTTTATGTAAACTAATATCCTTTAAAATAATTTACATGAGAAACGAAACTTTGAAAATCTACCAAGAAAGCATTTGGGGCTTATAAGTTTCATTATTTAGAGCTATCGGTTAGCTCTATTTTTTTTTTTGTTCTTTTTGAATATAGAATATCTTTATTTCCAGGGTTTCTTCTTTCCCAATTCACCACCACTTATTCAGCACTTGTTCCTACTCCAGCATTGGTTTCCATAGCTGCATGCAATCACACTCTCACACAGATGCTATTTTGTGTTCAAAGCACTGAATGCTACAGGGCATATTAGTGTTTTTATGCTTTAGATGTATCTTATGTAATTTGAGAGCTCATTAATAGATACCATTTTGTGTGATTTAAAAAAAAAGAAATCTGGTACATGACAATCTTATAAGGAAAAAATGGAGTGAGTAGGAACAAAATGGCTTTCTTGTGATTATGTAGATTACAGTCTAGAGATGAGTGGATACCAAATATTTGACCTGATGGTGAATTATAGGTCCTACCAAAGAAATTCTTCTTATTCATTTCTTTATGGGGCTACAGTTAAGTGTTAATCAGACATATAAAGGCATTGTTTAGAAATATGATTTGGTTTTATTTCTTTGACACAGGGCATTTTATTACATTACTATTTTTTTGTTATATTTAATTCTTACCTTTCTTAACAATCTTTGGCAAAATGGTTATGTTTTGGGGATGAGATGTGTTTAACCAAATCCACTTCTACAGGCAAAATAGGATATAAAGTCTGCCAGTCTGATAAAATCCATCAGTTGACATGAGATGCTTTTTTTCCTTTCTTAGGGACCCTTGCCTCTCCCTTTAAAGATTTCCCAACCTTTGATTACTTCAAGAACTCCTGTCTCTCTCTCTCTCTCTCTCTCTCTCTCTCTCTCTCTCTCTCTCTCTCTCTCTCTCTCTCTCTCTCTCTCTCTCTCTCTCTTTATCTCTCTCTCTTTTTTCTCTGTCTTTCTGTCTACCCATAGTATAGTTCCATATATGAAGTTATATACATAAATATACACATATTTCTATATAAAACATATTTATAAAATATATTTTATTTAAAGATAGATGAAGATTTACTCATGTATATATACACAGCATACATAAACATATACATGTATTATATATAATATAATATTAACACATATATACATACAATTTAAGAACTGAAAATTTGAACCATTCATCATAATTCATAATGAGTTGAGTTTTCTCTTAGTAACAATGCCAGAGGCCATATAGAAAACTACTTTGAAAAGGTGATAAAATAAAGAATGACTCAGGTAAAATGTAGCACTTCTTATCAGAATTAGCCACTTTTCTAGTTTTAACACAGAAAGGAGACTCTTGTCACCCATAGATTTTTTGGAATTAATATATCTCATAATATGAAGAAAAGTTGCTATCCTTGTTGGAAAAGGATTCAAGAATAAAAATTTACTTTTGATAATAAAATAAAAATGAATATTTTGTGTTTGTTTAATGTTTTCAGTACTCTTTCCCTAGCTTTTTATGCCTCTAGCTAATATTCAGTGGAACATACATTTTGAAGTATTCTCTGATGTAAAGGTAAATTATTACATTCCCGAGTTGGAAAATTACAGCATTATCCTGGCATTTTCTGGGACCTCAAATTATTCCAGGTCCAATAATTGGCTAATTATATCAAAACTGACTTCAGCAGGAGAGGTCTGTATAGGAATTTAGTTAGCTTCACTCAGTCTGAAAGGTATCCCTGAACCACAGATATTCATATTTCAATGGTTTTGAATGAAGGAAATCAATTAATATTTGATGGTTTTTCAAAACAAGAATAGTTGGAAGCTTCTACATAGACTTTGGTATGAACTCAGAGATACAAATTAAAACAATGTTTTTAGTTTATATGTAAACATTATATCTATATTATTATTACCATTAAGCATCTACTAGTAACTAAGTCTAGATGTTGTATAGAATCACATAAGCACATCATTACCTACAGTCCCTCAGATATGAATGCGGTAGGGATAGGGGTAGGGATGAGTAACAACAAAACATTTCATATCAATTTGCGGAGAGCTATCTCTGATAAGATTTCTGGAGAAAAATATGTTATCAGTTGTGATTTCAAGAGAGAAAATAGCTAGAATTTAGAAATATTTCAGATGGCGAAGTCTTTCTGAAATACCTGTATGACTTTAGTGGAATCATATTTTGGATTATAACAGTTTGGTTGAATGGCACTGTAAGCCTCCTAAGAGAAAGTATTGTAAATGCCATAAGATGATTTCCTCAGTTAGTGCTGGGTACTGAAGTGATGGGGTTCAAAAAAGATGTTTCCTCTTCATCGCTAAAGGAGTCACCTCTATAATGATTGATTCCATCTCACATCTATCTCTTGGCTTCCTTTCTATCGTAAAGTCTATGATCTCATGATCTACATCAGGTGATAGTTTAGCTTACTTGGGTCTTAAGCAAAGATCACTGACTTGTTTTCTCTGACACTCCTTTTTGCTGCTTTATGAGATAATGCTGATCATAATTTTATGCTTTTCTCTTTTGTGATATTTCATAAAGAGATTTCTTTCTTTACTTTCTTTCCCCCTTGCTTCCTTTACTCTTTGATTGACAAGGATTTCCATTGTTTACTGTCTGTGGTAATTTCTGAGTATTTTTAACTTCCTTGATGTGGTGACTTTTTGCTGTAGTCTAAGTGTTCAAATAATGGTCATAGTGTTTAAGTTTTTGTTACTTTCTCATTTTTCATAGGTGACAGTTTGTTTAAACATAGTTTTGGTCTGAGGTTGCGCTAATCATATGCAATGGCTTCTCAATTTTTTTCCTCTCTTCTAATTTGCTATTCATTTTGATATTTACTCCGAGAAGTGGATGATTTACTATTGACAGCGCTTACCTTTTCTTCTTCCATTTCTTAATCTTAAGCCATATTTTCCAATTTTTTTCCACTGACTTTCCATGTGCATTTCTTTGCAGTGAAAGCATTGAGTATCAAGGTCATATTTATTTAATTTGGAGAATATTGTCTTGGTCTTTATAGAGCTATGCTTCTCCAGCTTCTCCAACAGAACTTGGCAATAAACTGCAATTATTTTCATGGCATTTGTTTGCCTAGGCTCATTGTGTATTGTGAGGTGAGAGATCAAGTGACAAATAAAATGATTGCCTTCATGCATACATTGGATCTAAGTTCATCTACTTTTTTTCACCCACTTCTTTATGTAGAACCTATGGAATATTCTGGAAGAATATTCATTTTTTAAAAGTTAGTAGTACCCTCAGGTAAGTAATGTACAATTTTTCAAAAGCAATCCAGACAAATTTACTCCTATTCAGTTCTGAGTACAGTCCAAGCATCATATCTAACTAAAATACAAATACTGATGTATTTTCCAGTTATTTTGTTTTTCTCCTGTGGTCATTTTAGCTGATCTCTTTTGAGTAAAAATGGTTTTAAATTAGGAGAATTTATAGATACAGTATTCATACAATTAGCTTGATGTCATCTGCATATTTTAATATTTGGAGAACCCCCATTAAAGAGGAATCACTCTTCTATTTGGAATCTATATTCCTGTGCCTCCTCTAAGTTGATGATTAATAAATTAATTACTACCTTGTTATATTCTTTGGACTATGAAAATGTGGTCTACTAAGAAAATGATCTGTGAAGACTATTGATTCTCATCTCCAGTTGTAATTGAGAATGCTCTCAGTGCATATATCAGTATTCTTTAAAAGACGATAGAGATGAAAGAAAAATAAGATGTAGGTAGTGCAATGGTTTTGGTTGCTCTTGGAAAGTATGGCAAAAGTCACCAATTTCAGCATCTTCATCTATGACTTTTGCAATATTGCTCCTGGCTTGATTTTCATGACATCCATGAGCACGAGGAAGAAGAACCTCCTAATCTCATTCATTTTGATAAGATATTTTGAACCATAAATGAGATAATAATTTATGTATAGGGGCGTTGAGCAGAAGTAAGCAAAAAGGAGTTTTAAAAATAGATTTAAAATACATATAAGAAAAAACCACATACACAAATATACATATATGTAAATAGGATCATTTAGCTAGCTAGCTTGGTTGATTTAGCTGACTGGAGTTTGTCTCATAAAAGAGCTAATGAGAATCCTAGGACTCTAAAGAGTTGATAGACCTCTTACCTATTTGAGGAAGAAAGTTGTAATCCAGAAAATGATAGAAGAAGGTAATAGTTACAGTGAGGAGACTCAGCAGAGAACAGTGCTGAAGAATCCTACAGAGAATAATATGTCAGAGAAAATAGCATCTTAATGGAGAAACAGCTTGCCTAATGCTATCAACAGAAAAATTCCATGATTCTGCATTAGAAGCAAGTTGGACTAACCACAGGTGTGCTCTTATATTCTTTCACATATATGCTTTAGGCTAATGTGTTTACATTCATGTTCTCTGATCACATATATATCTTTCATATATCCTTTAACTCACTGGTAGTTTAGTAAACTATTGGAGTTTATATATCTGCCTTTATGGGAAAAATTTTTCCTGTCACTTATTTCTCTGTTATTTAATAAGTAAATATTGAATTACTGTGATCTCTGATTGACCTAATGATAATAAACACATCTGTGGGAACTGAGCTTCTGTTTAAGTTGATTAGTTAGTTGAGGGGACCCACATGTGAAAAGGTATTGGCAATATATGCATATGTGTTAATAGTTACTGATATCTTCTCTGCACCATTGTGGAAAAAGTTGTTTGTGATGTTTTTCAATCTTATGCTTTTTAACATAACTTGAAAATCAATTTACGAATGTCTTTAAGTTGTATTTACAGTATGGGTTTTTTTTCTGAATCTAAGTACTATTGCTTCCTCCTTACATAGTGTATTAGGAACTGAGGTGGTAGAATTAAAGTGTGGAAATTCTACTATCAGAATAGAACACCATAAATATGGTAATTATTCTGTATTATTTCACCTCTATTTGTTGCCTTCCTTCAATTTTATCTTCAAATGCTTTGTAATGATCTGATTTAGGTGGATCTAATATCAACTTCTTTACAGATTTCTTTTCTCCTCAACTGTATTTTAGTTTAGTAAAGCAAAACTCTTTGTGTGAATCTTCTGTTTGGTTTGGCAAATTAGTTTGTACATTAAACTATTATTATCATTGTCTTCCATTGTTTTTTGCTTGGCAAGAATATAGTGATTGCTCAATGTGGTGTTCTCTGAGCTCTTTCATTTAGTTTCTTGTGAACTCTATTTTGTTTTGACTAAACTTTTCTAAGAAATGATGATATTGAGAGTCAATGTCTTAATTTTTGTCTATTTCCATTATTCAGAGTCGTACAGCTCATTTAACAATTCAGGTTAGAACTGTTTCAATTGCCTGTGGTGTTTTCTCATTTTTATTCTTCTAATTTAGTATTGATTTTAACTTTTGCTTTAATCAGTCAGTGATCTGTCGGCACATAGTGCATTCTGAATCTTTTTCCACTCTTTCAGAATATAGCCAATTTTGTGTTTTGTAATGTTATATTGTGCTTACCACATCTAGTTTTCAGAAAGTAGAGAAATGAATATTCTACATGCCTTTAACTTTTTAATTTCTTAATGTCAAAACATATTTTCAAACAATTTTCTACTGTCCTGTGTATTGAAGTCATTGACCATCAAGACATGTATTGTTTTAAATCTAGAGGACTATACCAGGCTGTTCTTTATGGAATTTCTCTATTTTCATCTATTATAATATGTGTTGCTGCACATTCTACAATTATTTTCATGTTGGTCTATTTGCTTTCACTTGGCATGAGCCTTCAATGTGAGATGAGAAAACATCTCAAGACTTAATGCATTTTGTTGCCTTCAGGTACACAGTGAAAGCAAATCAGCCAACTCCTCTGTTATCTTCTCTGAGGAGAGCTGGATTTTCCCATTTAGTAACTACTTCTTTGTCTAGTTTCATTCATAGTGAAAATGCTAATAAAAATATCTGGTTTTCCAGAAAGAGAAAAAATAATCAGCCAAAAAGAAGAGTTTGCTTATTATTGAAATATATAGAGTTTTAAATAAAAAAATGTAAAACATTTTGGATACTCAATAGTTCAATGAGAGGTTCTGTCTTGTAATATATTAACTCACTGGTCATTGGACAAAGGAGGTACATTAAAATTACCAATACTTTAATATTTTCAGGTGGTCCAAACTATATTATATGAGTTTTTATATATACCCTCTATGTTTTTTCCTCTCTCTAATTAGAAATCTTGAACCCTTGGACTTCATCTCCCAGAATCCTTTTTTCTTTGTCCACATAGTGTCCTTACATAGTGTACTTAAAAGTTTGCTGTAATCCCTCCATTTAACTCTTCTTCCTGTGCTTTCCTCCCTCTCTTCTCCCTTTTGGTGGTCCTGGCAACTCTCTCTTTGCTAATGGTGTCATTTTACTTTTTCTTCAAGTTATTAATTAATAAATTCCTATAAGAATATAATACTTGGGGGGCATCTGGGTAGCTCAGTGGATTGAGAGCCAGGCCTAGAGATGGGAGGTCCTAGGTTCAAATCTGCCCTCAGATACTTCCCAGCTGTGTGACCCTGGGCAAGTCACTTGACCCCCATTGCCTAGCCCTTACCACTATTCTGCCTTGGAGCCAATACACAGTATTGACTCTAAGACAGAAGGTAAGGGTTTAAAAAAAAATAGAATATAATACTTGAAGTATTTTGATATTAACTTTTAATCTTACACTAGCAATTCCTAAAAAATGCTTTCAGTGTATTTAATGGATCTAAGAAAATATTAAAATGAAGGGAATGTTTTTGAAATTTGAATTTATCATTTTGTTATTAGTACAGGGAAATGTGGTATGTTTAAGGACAGTGATTATGAGATTAGAAGTAATTATTGTTAAAGTAGTGTGTAGGATCCTATATCTTTGAATCATATTTCTATATTGCCCTTGGTGCTTGTATGTGTTTGAAAAAAATTTTATTCAAAGACTCTAATACTCTAGGTTATTTTTTTAAAATGCAAGTCACAAATTCTCAGAAATTTTTCCATAATTGTAAAATGAGGATTATAATATTGATAGCCTATGTAGCTTGCAGTTTTTGTGGGAATCAGAGGGGATTAGATACACACTAAACCCTTGATTTTATTGGTATAAGATACTCTCATATAAGGAAATTCCTCTACCAAGAAAGAGTCTGCTCTACAATTTATATTCTAACAAAATTGACTAGAGTACCTAGATGCTGAATGACTTACCTGGGATTAGATAAACAATATGTGTCAGAAGCCGGCCTTGAGCCTTGTTCTTCCTGGTTTTAAATCTGTCTCTTTATCCCATGCTGTTTTTACTTTGGGAATCAAATATATGTGTAAAGCACTATGTAAATGCCACCTGTTATGAAAGGGACATGTTTCATGCATTTGCCAAGAGTGCTATATTAGGAAGACTTTAAGTCCTGCCACTTTTCTGTTAAATACTATGGCTGTTTTAAATAATTTATCCAATTATCTCTTTGGGGGGAGGGAGACAATGTATGAAAAATGACAAGTTTTACTTCATATGAAACAAGAAAGAAAACTTTCATAGTGTTTTTTTTTTAAGTTGAATATAAAGTGCTTTAAAGGGGCATTATATTATATGTTTATATGTTTCATGAGTTGTTCTGGCCAAAAGTCTTTCTCTGGCAGCCTGCCTTCTGATAAAGAGTCTCTCTATACACAGGGAGGCTGTTCCTTTAACAGAGGGTTCTCACTCTGTCACTGGCTCATGCTTGAAGGTTCTCTGGTTTGGGAGGAACTCTGACAACTTCTGACATAATCTGTCAGAGTTGGGGGCCTCCTGTTAAACTATCTTTTGAGAATCCAGAGCTACTTCCACCCCTGGAGAAGTCCTGCCTTCCAGTTCTTGTTGGCCTTGCTCAAAAATGGGTAAAATTAGAAAATTAAAATGGGTAAAATTAGAAAATAAACCAACAAGTTTTTATGGATATTGCTATTCTGCCTACTAATGTGTTGTGAAGCCAGCAAGGTGGTGCAGAGCATCATTGGGCTTGGAATAAGAAAGACTTATTTTCATGAGTTCAAATCCAGCTTCAGATACTATCTCTGTTATCCTGGTCACTTAACCCAGTTTGCCTTAGTTCCTCAAGTATAAAATGAGCTGGAGAAGAAAATGGAAAACTTCTCCAGTATCTTTACCAAGAAAATTCCAGATGAAATCAAACGAGTCATAGGTGACTGAAAATGGCTGAACAAAATGTGTTGCAGTGGATGCTAAAGATTTCATATTTCCTGTTTTTTATGTTACTCTTCTATGATGTTCCTTAAAATCAAAGGACACCAGTGATAGATGGGGGTATTTTTTTGGTAACTGGATGTTTCAAATTACATGTGGTAGAAGGATGTCTACCATGTCTCTGTGTGCAAAATGAGTTTACATATCACATTTCTGCAAGGATCATGATCTATAACATAAAAACAGTACCTTGAACCTGGAGAACATTGTACAAAGTCACAAACAATAATGGATGAAGATCAACTGTGAATAATTTAACTGTCATCAATAATGCAAGGATCTGGGACTACTCCAAGGGACTTATGACAAAGGAGACTATTCAGTGACATAGAAAGAACTAATGGAATCTAAAAGGAGACTGAAGCCTACCATTCTCCACCTTATTTCCTCCATGAGTTTTTCTCTAGTGAAAGCCATACATTTCTCCTTTCACAACATGATAGACATGGAAATATGTATAATATGGTAACACATGTACAACCTACAACATATTATCTGCCATCATCGGGAGGTACAAGGGAGGGAGAGTACATAGATTACAAAATGCAGGAAATGATTATTGAAAATTGCATCAACATGTAATCTGGAAAAAAATAACCCTTCACAAAAGCCTTAGAGCGACTGATAGCATCAGACATCAACACACATAGGGTCAAAATATCAGAATGAAAAAGCAAACATTTTGCTAGGTATTTGGATGTGTTCTCTAGAGGGTCATAACCTCAAATAGTTCAATATTTGATTAGATTTTTCAAGTTATTTTGGAATCATTTAAGAACAGCAAAAGTCCCTATGAAGTAATTTTATTCTGTATTTCAAAAAGCTGTCATTTATATCTGGTATGAATACAAATATCAATAACATAATAATAATTCCTATTTGCAGAGCACTTTAAGGTATAGAAAATGCTTTATTTATGACAAGATATCACAATGGATTGATTTTTGGAGGCTGCAGTTGGGGAGTTCTAACTGTAAATCTGGACCTCAAATCTGATCTAGGTACCTGCTTAATGTGTGATTCAGTCACTTAACCTCTGTTTGCCTCAGTTTTCTAAACTGAAAAATTTTGATAACATGAACATGAGGGCTTCAGCATGTGAAGAAGGTTGCTATGAGGATCAAATGAGATAATATTTATAAAGTACTTAGCACAGCACCTGGAACATAGTAGGTACTTTATAACTGTTTATGGCCTCCACCTTCCCCTTCATCACATTTGATCCTCACAATAATAACCTTGTGAGGTAGGTGCTACCATCATTACCGCCTTATACATCAGGAAACAGAAGCTCAGAGAGAATGTGACTTCCTCGGTGCCTTAGTAAATTATCTCCATGATTTGTTATGTCTAGGGGAAAATGTCTACCATTTCTTGGCTTCCCCATTTTTAGCTAGATAAGTCTTTGGTGGTCAGAGTCTATGGCCAGGTTTATACTCAAAACATTGTGGAAAACTTCAAGAACTTTGAATTCTGTTGGCCTAACCTTCAAGGTCAGCTCTACATCATAAGCTGGAATAAACTCTACATCATAAACTTGAACTAAAGTTTTACAGAAACTATGCATAAATAAAAATAATATATTTGAAGAAGTATTTGCCTATTTTTCCTTGGAGTTTAGAAAAAAATAAAACCACTCAGTTAACTGACATTTCTCAAGTGGCTTCAAGGGCTCCTAGATGTAGAACAGAAAAGTCTTTAGAGATTATCCAGGAAAATTCCCTAATTTTAGCGATAAGGAAACTGAAGCCCACAAAGCCCATCCAGGATTTGAATTCTAGTTTTCCGAATTCATATCCAGGATTGGCTACAGAAAGTGTGTGATACTCTGATACAGATAAATAAAGCATTTATTAAATCCTTACTATGGGCCCTGTGGATACAAAGACATACATATCAAAATATATATCAATTGATGGTGACAGAGAAGAGACTTAGATGAAATGTTCCATAAATATTTGAGGAAAGAGAGAAACCTTTTGACCTAGATTGTCTAGCAAAAGTTACAAGGAGCATGCTGGACCTGAGCTAGGCCATTCCCAAGATGCTCTTGTACAGAAAGAAAGTTAGTGAAGGAACAGAGTGGGATGAGAAGAGAAAAAAAAATGCAATAAAGAGGGAAAAGAAGAAAATTTTAGAAAACTTTCAACATTTCCCCTATAAAAGCAAGAAAAAAGGTAGGGTTTTTTTAAATTAAAAGCACATTATTTATAGATTTGCCATGTTTCTAAAACATCTCCATTAGCAGTCTTACCTTGCTATAGAAAGCCTGATGAGAATTGACAGCTATCAGTCAGTTGGCCCCCAGTACCTTGCTAACCAGTAAGGAAATGAACATGTAAGTGGTAAGTTTACTCCATGAGTATCAAACTTAAATGGGAATGGAGGCCTCTAAACTGTAAATAAAAATTCCTGTGGGTCACATTTTGACTTAGAAAACCAAATGTTAATATTATGTTTTATTGTATTTTTATTTATATTAAAAGTATTTCCCAATTACATTTTTATTTGATTTTGGACTCACTCAGGAGTATTGGAGATCACATGTAAAGGGTATGTGTCTGACATCTCTGGTTTACACCAAGAGACCATATTCTTTGTCTTCCCTTTATAGCACTTGGAAATCTCTCCTCCATTTACAGTGTATTAGAAAACGTCACAGTTCCAAGATTAATCTCAGAGCCTAACTCTCTGTAAATGTGAGTGAGGCCAATGATTTAGCTAACAAAATTTGTGAGGGAAATTTTCATTCCTCCTTGGAGAACCATCACCAAGCTCCCCAAGAATTCCCTTTACATAAAATATAGGATTGTAGGCAAGACCCACAGAATAGAATCAAACTAAAAACGAAAGTAAAAGAAAAACAAACAAATCCCTATAGCTTAGTAGGAAACTCTCACACTACTTTTTCTGATTAGTGTTAAGCAACTGGAAAAACCTGATGGCACATTTAAGACACATGAAGAGCTGGAAAGAATAAATCTTCAAAGCTGTACAGTTGTGTGCTGTTTTTTTTTTTTTTTGCCAGTTAAGAATATGGTATCCTCTAGCTACTTAACGGGAAGATATAATCATTCGTAACCCACTATTTCAAATTAAATAAATAGTAAGAAAATATCATACCTATGATTTGTGTCTCAATCAGATAACTGTTGTTTGGGAAAACATCTAAGCTCATCTTTTTTTTTTTTTAAGGGCCGATAAAATTCTATTCCTTAATAAAAGCCCATATACTTGGTGCCTGTTTGTTGCTGAATAATAAATGGTCACAACTTGGAAACATGTATGTTTCCTTGACATTGGAGCAGAGCTATTTTCTGTCTAGGAACCATGTCATTTCATAGGAATTTCAGGATTTGTCTAAAATGTTTGAACTTGACAGGAAACAACACAATAATACCAGCCACCCAGGGAGAAATATTTGTATATACAGAGGGAATTTAACCTCAACATTTGGTTCACCTGTTCACGTATGATTTAGATTGCCCCAGGCTTTTTGGCAGGCTGAATGCTGACACCCTTTGAAGTTTAAAGAGACCCAGAAACTGGTCTTTAGAGAGCATATGATATCTTTTTCAGCCTGTCAATGGAACACTAGGCAGCAAAATGAAGTCCCCTGAAGATTTTTGAGGACTCGTAGGCAGTGAAATTTTTCCATAAGGCTCTCTTTCACCTAACACCCAAGAGGGGCTACATATGAGCTGCTGGTCTAATTGAGTGATTGTAGTGCATGACACCCAGCATCTGCTCCCCGGGGTTGAGTGACAAGAGCATGCCTTGCTTTTTTATAAATAAGGAATTGATGAGAAAGTCAATTAGTCTCAACAACCCATTCATGCCACTTTTAAGAACCTGATGCGCAATGACCAGTGTTACTGATCAACCTAATAAAATGCCACTTTGGTTTGAATTTTATTTGATGAAGAAGGTGCAATGGGAAGAGACTTCAGAGTGAAGTGGAGAGTTTTGGATTGAGAACAGATATGTCATAAGGCATTTAACTGCTCTAGGTCTCAGTCATCTCTTTTGTAATGAAATAAAGAATGGGACTAGATATTCTAAACTAGAATATAAAATTTTAAGTCAAGATTGTTTCACCCTTTACATTTGTTTCCCCAGAACGTAATACAGTACCTTGCATACTGTTGGATAATCATTTAAGATCCCTTCTAGTTATCCTATTCGGAGTCTTCTTGTCTTGAAACCTCCTCAGGTTTTTCTGGTTTGTTTTATTTTTATTCAATTACATGCATTTACTTTTTGAATGACCGTTCAGTATATATCTCAGTAGAAAGACTGATATCCTCAGATTTGGAGAAATTAAAAATCCAAAAATCTTTTAACAGGGACTTCTTTTTCAAAAATGTCAATAGAGGTAGAAGGAATACAAGCCTGGAAAGTTAAAGAAAGATGAAGTAAAACCATGAAACAAGGAGGAAAGAAAATTTATGTTTTCAACACTAAGGAATTAGGGAGAGATATCGGTGTAATCTGTAGAGAGTAGCCTTTGGAGTCAGGAAGGCCTGTGTTCAAGTCCTTCCTTTGACACATACTTGAACTGTATCCCTGGACAATTACCTTCTTGGTGTCTGGGGAAATTCTCTAAAACCCCAAGTCTCATAAACAATACCAAGTATTAATGCACATGAGAAGGATTTTCTTTACTTCAAGGATCCTAAACTAAAGAAGTCAGAGATCTATCTCAATTTCATCACTGTGTTAGAATTTCTTAGTGGGGAGAGAATAGAGCTGGAAACAGAGTTCTAATAGTAAAAAAAGCTTTTCTATTAGCTTTCTTTGCAAAATATTACAGGATGAGAGATCTAGACAGGAAGAGACCTCAGAAATGAGCCCTCATTTTGTAGATAATGAAATGGAGGCCCAGGAAAATTAAGTTTCTTGCCCAAGTACTTGAATAGTTGTCACTTGAGAGTTTGATGCCATTTAAAATAATCCTTTCTCAGAGAGATTTTTAATGCCTATTCATTCCTTTTTCAAATACCTATTGAATTCTCACTATATGTAAGGATATGTGCTGGGCATTCAATAGAGCATTTATATTGTTTTGCTAAAGATAACTCAGGATGTCATATCTATATTGAATAAATCTCTAATCAACTTTCAAAAATATAATAATTGTTTTAGAACAATTTGTTCTCTGCACTTTGGGTTTCTAATAGGGTGCAAATTTCAATTTATTAGAACAAAAGAGCCTGGTAGAAGTTGAATTCCTTAAAACCAAAACAGAAATGTTGCTTCTTGATCTAATATGTGTCAATACCAAGATGTCCCAGAGCCAGTTCTAATTGGCTTCCAAGAGTCAATTGTTAGATTTTTGACTTGAATACTTACATCTCCTAAATCAGTAAGTACTATAAATCAAGACTGATTTATTATTTCATTAATTATCTAAGTTTAAGAAAGTAAAGGAGAAATGGTAATTAATATGTTTTAAATTTAAAAGTTTGTTGTATTTTACATTTCTTTGAGAGGAGAGACAATTTAACTAGACATGCCCTGTTTACTACCATTGTAGTACATTGTGATGGAATCAGTTCTTGAAGTATATAGTTAATATGACATTTTTGTATTTATGATGGTATAGTGTACAATCAGGTTGATTCATTTTACTTCCTTAAGAAGGCTAAGATGTAATTATAGTCTCTATATTGCATTCATTATTTTTACAAGGAAAATTCATGTTTATACTTTAGTCATATTTTTACATATATGTATGTAAGAAAGCTATGAGAAGCTTTGTATCTTAGAAAAGAAATTTCATGCCAAATTGGAGAAAAGTTTTGAAATTAGGATTGATGAAATTAGCATTGGTGAGAAAGAAGTTTCACATAGCAGGGAGTAATGGAGAACATGGATTTTCACAGAATAAAGAATTCTGTTTATTGCAGCAATATTTCCAGAGAAGCCTGAAGTGAAATACCATTAATGAAAGCAAATTAAGGATCATTTGTTTTCATGGACTAATGAAGAAAAACTAAAACAAGTTCTGAACCCAATCCATATATGAATTAGAATGTGTCTATATTAATGCCAAATATTTTCATAGTTAACTAGAGGTCAGATAATTTGCCTGTGGTCAATACTACTCATTCATCCATTCATGCAACAAGTATTTATTGAATGGCTACTTTGTGGAAATAACTCTAGCAGGCACTAAATGAGATAATTTAGCCTGGATACTTGCCCTAATGAAGCTTGCAACCCAACAAGAGGATATGACACCCTCAAATATGAAACAATTATACTGCAACTATCTAGATACAGCAATCATAGAATTTAAAAGCTAGCATAGTCCTTAGAGACTGATGTAATGCCTCATTTTACTGATAAAGAAACTGAGGTCCACAGAGATTAAATGACTTCCCCAAGATCATGTAGCTAATCAGTGGCAGAGCCAAAACTAGAATTTAGGTATCTTAATTTCCAATCTTACCCTTACCATTAAATCGTTCTGTCACCTCATATATGTAAATTTAATTCAATGCTGATTATAATTATTTAGAATTATGAATATGATTGTAAAAAAGACTAGAAAAGTGCACTAGATAAATACTAGCAAGTAATCTCAAATTTGTTTGTAGAACAAGAGGTTATAATGGGTAGTTTTGCAGTATGGGAAAAACCTTGAGTTTTGCTAAGTATAGGATAAAGTATTTAGTGTAGTTAAAAAAATATGGTAGAGGAGAGCACCTAACCACAGAGGGTTTTGTTCCCCTGAACTTCACTTAAAAGTTTATTGAAAATTTATTTTAATATATATAAACTTTGGAATAATAAAAACATAATAAGAAAAAATCACCATTATTAACCATATTCTGGAGGAAACTAGGTAACTATGGTATCTATTTTTAGCCATAGACCACACAGTTCATTCAAATTGATTTGTCATTTGGTCAACACTTATGTGCAATATACTATGGCATATACTGGGATTATAAGAAACAAAAAAAAATATTCTTTTCTTTGTGGAACTTAAAACCAAATAGATAGGATATCTATAAATAAGTATTAGCTATAATAATAATATGCCTTTATGTATGCTTTAGGGGATGCAAACACTTTAAAATATTATCTTATTCTATCCTCATAAAAATCATAGTAGGAAGGTGCTAGTATTATTGTCCCCATTTTGTAGTGAGGAAACTGAGGAGAAGAGAGGATAATTGACTTGCTCAGGCCACACAGCTAGTAAGTATCTGAGGCCATATTTGAAATCAAGCCTTCTTACCTTTAGGTTCAGCACTCTATCCCCTGCACCACTTACATGTGTCTGTTATATGAGGTTGCATATTGTCATTTTCACGGCTTATTGCACATTAGTTCCTTTTATCATACTCTATATTATAGCTACATTGGCCTGCTTGTTTCTCTAAACTCAGCATCCCATTTCTCACTTTCATGCCTTTGAACAAGTTGCCTCCTATTTGTCACTCCCTCCCCCTTCCCCTGACTCCCTCCAAGGATCTCCAGCTTCCTTCAAAGCTCAGCTTATGTGCCATCTCTGTTTGAAGTCTTTCCTAAGGCCTTCTGTTAGTGCTTTCTTCCTCTTCTTCAATTTATCTTGTCTGTGCATCTTTGTTTAAAGTGTGTGGGTTGTCTTCCCACATTAGAATGTAAGTTGCTCAAGGGAAGAGACTTTCTTTTTTCTTGTATTTGTATCCTGCTTAGTACAATGCCTGATACATAGAAAAGACTTAATAATTGCTTCTTTCCTTCCTTGAATGATTTTTCAAGTTAGAATTACTAGAAGGGGACAATTTATTAAACGTGAAGTGTAAGATGGTGGAGAAGGGTCCTAGATAGCATAGATTCTGAGCTATGCTGACTGCTACTGCTTCCCAGAAGAGAGAAGTCTGGAAGAGGGACAGGTCTTGGATGTGCTGAGTTTGAGTTCCTAGGTAGGGCATTCCGGTGGATGTGTCTAACCAGCTATTGGACTTATGAGACTACAACTCATGAAAGAGATGAAGGCTAAATTCATAGATGTGGGAGTCAACCACGTGGAGGTTAGCACTGAATTAGAGGACATCACAAAAGGAAGAGTATACAGTAGAGTATAGAAGGCAAGAGATCTTGGGGAGCATTCACACTTAGAAAGTACAAGAGAGAAGGTGACCTCTTGAAAGAGGCTGAGGAATCTTTGTTAGGTTTGATCAGGATCGTAATAAAGAAGAGAATCAGCTAGAGCAAGCTTAGTTCAATGTATTAGAAATGTGTTGTGATGTGAGCAGCACTGAAAGATCTCACTGCCTCTCCTAATTGCCAAATCTAATTTTTTTTTCCTCAGTCGTTATCCTTTTTGAGTTCTTTGTAGCCTTTAACATTGTTGATCACTATTTCTTCCTGGATACTCTCTCCTTCCTAGGTTTTTGACACTGTTTTATCCTTTTCTCCTCCTTCCCTTATGATCACTTCTTGGTCTTCTCTTTCATTCATATCATGTCCACCAACTATTGATATCCCCCAAGGCTCTGTCCTTGGTCATTTTCTCCCCTTCCTCTATATGATCTCCCTCCATGATCTCATGAGGTAGTCCCTTGAAGATCACACACACACACACACACACACACACACACACACACAGCCTATTGTCAAATCTTTTTGTTTCTACCATCTTTTATATATGTTTTCTTTAGTCACATAGCCACAACACTTCTATGGGTCTTCATCTCTCATTTCCTTTGATAATACTGTGTCTGTTTCCCAGGTCTCACCTCTGACTCTTCCTTTCCCTGATTTCCTTCAAAATTCAGCTCAAATCCCACATTCTTCAGGAGACACTTCCAGAAATCTTATACCTACTACTAGTGCCTTACATTTGAGATTACCTCCCATTTACATTATATTTTCAGAGAGTCCCAAAAGGTATATAAACAGTTTTAATCTATTAAAGCATAAATGCTTTTGGAGTACCCTATATATGTCCATGATTATTCATATTATAGAATGAGAGCTCCTCCATGGTTGGGATGGTGTTTTTGTCTTTCTTTGTATCTCCAGTGCAAAGAAGGTGCTAGACATAGGGTATATTCTAAATAAATGCTTGTTGATTGACTACTTCAAGATATGTCTACCATTGTCCACTACCTGTGTCTGAAGTTCTTGAAACTAATTGCATCTTTTTGGTCCTATAGAATAAACAAGAGATAATCAATGGACCATCTTCCCCCCACAACCCCCTCCCAGTGGTATTCTTATAACATCAGGAGAACTTAAGGAAGGGTCCTAGAGCATTAAGTAGAGTTCCTATGGAGAATATAAGGGAGAAAATGGATGAGTCACTCAGGATTTGTGATCTGTAGTGTTGTAGGACATACCAAAAGCAATGAGATTGCAGATCCAGTTGAATTTGATTATTTGATTAAGACTATAAATTACACTACAAAAATCTGTGAATTTTATCTGAAATAAATAAGTAACCATTAACATTTAGTAGCTAGTGTTGAGTCTGAGTTCATCGGATTAGCACTTATCATTTAATGGAAAGCTGGGCCTTGATGTATGCAAATATTCAGACTTCCTCTGTGTATACTTGGATTAGGCTAGCTGCTTTTCCAATCTTTGCTCTCTTCAATACTCTTTCTATTTCCTCTCTAATCACCCTTGGGATGGTGTTGTGAGAGAATGTGTTGTAGCTTCACTCTCTTCAATTGTGAAAAGGGTTTGCTTTTTAAAATAAAAGTTTGGAAATAATTATCTCTCTTAAGGAATGGCAAGAGTGCTGGAAAATGTTTTAGGTGTTTGGGGTGGGGGGAAGGATGTATGACACACTTTTAAGTTTATTAGCTTAAAATTATTATCAATGCTTTAGCCATCATTTTCTTCTTTTTTTTGAAAGTTTTATTTAATTCGTCAATTTAGAATATTTTTCCTTGGTTACAAGAATTATGTTCTTTCCCTCTCCCCACCCCCTCTTGTAGCTCAATTCCACTGGGTTTTACATGTGTCTGTGATAAAAACCTATTTCCATATTGTTGATGTGTGCATTAGAGTGATCATTTAGAGTCTATATCCCCAATCATATCCCCACTGACCATGTGATCAAACCATTGTTTTTCTTCTGTGTCTCTACTCTCACTGTTTTTCCTCTGAATGTGGATAGTGTTCTTTCTCATAAATCCCTCAGAATTGTTCTGGATCTTTGCATTGCTACTAATTGTACCACAGTGTATCAGTCTCTTTGTATAATGTTCTCCTGGTTCTGCTCCTTTCACTCTGCATCAATTCCAGGAGGTCATTCCAGTTCACATGGAATTCCTCCAGTTCATTATTCCTTTGGGCCCCAATAGAATTTCATCACCAACATATACCATAATATTTTCAGCCATTTCATAATTAGAGGGCATCCCCTCATTTTCCAATTTTTTGCCACCACAAAGAGCCCAGCTATGAATATTCTTATATAAAACTTTTTCCTTATTATCTCTTTGGGGTATAAACTCAGCAATGCTATGGCTGGATCAAAGGACAGTCTTTTAGCACCCTTTAGGCATAGTTCCAAATTGACACCCAGAATGGTTGGATCAATTCACAACACCAGCAATGCATTAATGTCCCAACTTTGCCACATCCCCTCCAACATTCACTACTTTCCTTTTGCTATCATGTTAGCCAATCTGCTAGGTGTGAGGTGGTATCTCAGAGTTGTTTTGATTTTCATGTCTCTGATTATAAGTGATTTATAACACTTTTTCATGTGCTTGTTAATATTTTTGATTTCTTTATCTGAAAATTGTCTATTCATGTCCCTTGCCCATTTATCAATTGGGGAATGGCTTTTATTTTGTGTAAATCAATTGATTTAGCACTTTATAAATTTGAGTAATTAGACCCTCGTCAGAGGATTTTGTTATGACGATTTTTTTCCCAATTTGTTGCTTTCCTTCTCATGCTTTGGTTTTGTTTGTACAAAACATTTTTAATTTAATGTAATCAAAATTATTTATTTTAAATTTTTTAATTTTTTCTAATTCTTGCTTGGTTTTAAAGTCTTTCCTTTCCCAAAGATCTGACAAGTATACTATTCTGTGTTCGCCTAATTTACTTATAGTTTCCTTCTTTATATTCAAGTCATTCACCCATTCTGAATTTATCTTGGTGTAGGGTGTGAGATGTTGATCCAAACTTAATCTCTCCCATACTGTCTTCCAATTTTCCCAGTGGTTTTTTTTTTTTTTTCAAATAGTGGATTTTTGTCCCAAAAGCTGGGATCTCTGGGATTATCACAGACTATCTTGCTGAGGTCACTTACCCTGAGTCTATTACACTGATCCCCCTTTCTATCTCTTAGTCAGTACCATATTGTTTTGATGACCACCACTTTATAGTATAGTTTGAGATCTGGTATTATTGGGCCACCTTCCTTCATATTTTTTTTTTCATTATTTCCCTGGATATCATTGATCTTTTGTTCTTCCAAAAGAACTTTGTTATTGTTTTTTTTTCTAATTCAGTAAAAAAAAATGTTTTTTGGGAGTTTGATAGGTATGGCACTAAATAATTAAATAAGTTTGGTAGGATTGTCATTTTTATTATGTTAGCTTATCCTGCCCATGAGAAATTAATGTTTTTTTCCAATTATTTAGATCTAGTTTAAATTCTGTGGAAAGTATTTTGTAGATGTGTTCATATAGTTCTTGTGTTTGTCTTGGAGGATAGATCCCTAAGTATTTTATATTGTCTTGGGTGATTTTAAATGGAATTTCTCTTTCTAATTCTTGCTGCTGATATGTGTTGGAAATACATAGAAATGCTAATGACTTATGTGGGTCTATTTTGTATCCTGCAACTTTGCTAAAATTTTTTATTGTTTCCACTAGCTTTTTAGTTGATTCCCTGGGATTTTTTAAGTAGACCATCATATCATCTGCAAAGAGTGATAGCTTGGTCTCCTCATTGCCCATTTTAATGCCTTCAATTTCTTTTTCTTCTCTAATTGCTACTGCTAGTGTTTATAGTACAATGTTAAATACTTTAGGTGATAATGGGCATCCTTGTTTCACTCCTGATCTTATTAAGAATGTCTCTAGTTTATCCCCATTGCAGATGATGCTTGCTGATGGTTATATATATATAATTTATTATTTTTAGGAAAGGGCCTTCTATTCCAATACTTTCTAAAGTTTTCATTAGGAAATGAATGTTGTATTTTATCAAAGCCTTTTTCTGCATCTATTGAGATTATCATGTGATTTTTGTTGGTTTGCTTGTTGATATGATCAATTATGTGGATGGTTTTCCTAATATTAAACCATCCTTGCATTCCTGGTATAAATCCTACCTGATCATAATGAATAACCCTCATGATGACTTGTTGGAGTCTTTTTGCTAATATCCTATTTAAGATTTTTGCATCTATGTTCATTAAGGAGATTGGTCTATAGTTTTCTTTTCTCTTTTTGACCTGCCTGGCTTTGGAATGAGTACCATATTTGTGTCATAAAAGGAATTTGGTAGAACTCCTTCTTTGCTTATTCTTTGTATAAGTTTGAATAATATTGGGATTAGTTATTCCTTGAATGTTTGATAGAATTCATTGGTGAATCCATCTGGTCCTGGGGATTTTTTCTTAGGGAGTTCTTTGATGACTTGTTTAATTTCTTTTTCTGATATGTAGTTATTTAGGTATTATCTTTCCTTCTGTTAATCTGGTGATTTATTTTTGGAAAGATTCATCCATATCACCTAGATTGCCATATTTATTGCCATATAATTGGGCAAAATAGTTTTTAGGGATTGTCTTAATTTCCTCTTCATTCGGGGTGAGGTCTCCCTTTTCATCTTGGATACTGTTAATTTAGTTTTCTTCTTTCCTTTTTTAAATTAGATTGACCAGTACTTTTTCTATTTTATTTGATTTTTCAAATTACCAGCTTCTAGTCTTATTTATTAAATCAATAGTTCTTTGACTTTCAATTTTATTAATTTCTCCTTTAATTTTTAGGATCTCTAATTTAGTTTTCATCTGATGATTTTTAATTTGTTCACTTTCTAGTTTTTTTTTAATTTGCATGCCCAATTCATTGACTTCTGCCTAATATGTTAATATATGAACTCAAGGATATAAATTTCCCTCTGAGTACTGCTTTAGCTGCATCCCATAGGTTTTGTTAATATTTTTGTTTTTATTTTTAATTTGTTAATTTGTTAATATATAAACTCAAGGATATAAATTTCCTCCTGAGTACTGCTTTAGCTGCATCCCATAGATTTTTATAAGGATGTCTCATCATTGTCACTTTCTTCAATGAAATTATTGTTTCTATGATTTGTTCTTTAACCAACCAATTTTGGAGAATCATATTATTTATTTTCCAATTAATATTTGATTTGGCTCTTCATGTACCCTTACTAATTATTATTTTCATTGTATTGAGATCTGAGAAGGTTGCCTTTATTATTTATGCTCTTTTGCACTTGTTTGGAAGGTTTTTATGCCTTAATACAGGGTCAATCTTTTTTTTTTTTTTAAACCCTTACCTTCCGTCTTGGAGTCAATACTGTGTATTGGCTCCAAGGCAGAAGAGTGGTAAGGGCTAGGCAATGGGGATCAAGTGACTTGCCCAGGGTCACACATCTAGGAAGTGGCTGAGGCCAGATTTGAACCTAGAACCTCCCGTCTCTAGGCCTGGCTCTCAAACCACTGAGCTACCCAGCTGCCCCCTACAGGGTCAATCTTTGTGAATGTACGAAGTGCTGCTGAAAAGAAGGTTTATTCCTTTTTCCCCTATTTATTTTTCTTCACATATCTACTAACTCTATTTTTCCAACATTTTATTCACATTCCTTACCTCTTTCTTATTTATTTTTTGGTTGGATTTATCTAGAACTGATAGAAGAAGGTTTAGGTCTCCCACTAGTAGAGTTTTACTATCTATCTCATCCTTGAGTTCCACTAGTTTCTCCTTAAAAATTTGGATGCCATACCATTTGGTACATGCATATTGAGTACTGATATCATCTTATTGTTTATACTGCCTTTTATCAGGATGTAATTATAATTACCTTTCCTATCTGTTTTAAGGAGAGCTATTTTTACTTTGGCTTTGTCAGATATCATGATTGTGACTCCTGCCTTCTTTTTCTCACTTGATGCCCAATAGATTTTGCTGCATACTTTAACCTTTACCCTGTGCATGTCTACGTGTCTCATGTGTGTTTCTTGTAGACAACATATGGTAGGATTTTGTTTTTTAATCCATTCTGCTATTTGCTTGCATTTTATGGGTGAGTTCATCCCATTCACGTTCAGAGTTTTAATAAACCCCTGTGCATTCCCTCACATTTTGATTTCTTGTCCTAGTCCTGTCCTTTTTTATTTCACTGTTTCCTTCTAAACCAGTGTTATTGCTTTTAATCAGTTCCCCTATTTCTCACCCTAATTTTGCTTCCCTTTCTCCCCACCCCTTCTTATTTCCCTCTTATTTCCTTTATGGTCTTTTTAAACTACCTCCTTTCACCCTTTTCCTCCCTTGTATTGCTTCCCTCCCCACCAGTACATTTGTTACCTTTGTACTTCTCTATAGGATACAAATCAATTCTCTGCCCCAATGGATCTGATTGTTTTTCCCTCTTAAAATAAATTTCAGTGCACTTAAGAATTAAATATTTCTTGCCTCCAACCTCTTTACCATACCACACATATTGATTTTATCCCCTGCTCCTGCCATGTGCTTCTTTATGATATATAAATTTACCCCATTTTGACTCTTTTCCCATTTCTTAGTATTAACCTCTTTTACCTCTAGTTTTATATATATTTATGCATACATACAGATATATCTTGACATTTCATCCTATACAGTTTTTCACTGTTCCCTTTAAGTATAATTATTGTAGGTGATAATAACAATTTTTAAGAATCACTAATATCATCTTTTATTATAGGGTTACAAATAATCTGAACTTACTGGGTACCTTTAAAAAGTGTTTTTCCCCCTTTCTTAATTACTATTAGTTGATTCTCTTGAGTTCTATGTTTGGACACCAAATTTTATGTTTAAGTCTGGTCTTTTCTTTAAGACTGCTTGGAAGTCTTCTGTTTTATTAAATGACCATACTTTCCCTTGCAAGAATATAGTCAGTTTTTCTGGGTAGTTGATTCTTGGTTGTAGACCTAATTCTCTTGCTTTCTGGGAAGGTAATATTCCATGCCTTTTGGTCCTTCAGTGTAGATGCAACCAGATCCTGTGTTATCCTAACTGTGGTTATCTGAATGACTTATTCTTAGCAACTTGTAATATTTTTTCTCGGTTTGATTAGTTCTTGAATTTGGCTTTAACATTCTTGGGTGTTGTCAATTCAGAATTATATATAGGAGGTTATCTGTGGATTCTTTCAATCTCTACTTTTCCCTCTTGCTCAAGAATGTTGGGGCAGCTTTCTTGGATAATTTCCTGTAGAATAATATCCAGGCTTTTCCTTTTTCACACTCCTCCAGTGTTCCAATAATTCTTAAATTAGCTCTCCTGGCTCTATTTTCAAAATCTGTCATTTTGTGAATGAGGTATTCCATATTTTCCTCAATTTCTTTCATTGTTTTGATTTTGTTTTATAGATTCTTGTTGCCGTGTGAGGTCATTTGCTTCTAGTTGTTGGATTTTAGTTTTTAAATACTGAACTTCATCCCTGAATTTTTGGTCTTCCTTCTCCTTCCGATCTTTCATTGTCTTTGCCTCATTTTCAAGCTGGTTAATTTTGGCTTTTAAAGCACTGTTTTCTTGTTTTGGTTCAAGTTACTCTGTTTCCAGATGACTTATCTTGCTTTTTAAGTTCTTTTTCCAGTTGTTGTCACCCTCTCTTAATTGTGTTTTGAATTGTATTTTGAGGTTTTCCAAAGCCTGTGTCCAATTTGCTGGAGTTTCTGTGTTTTTTCTTGATGTTCCCTGGTCCTCCTCTGTTCCATTTGCTCTTTGTTCATTGCCTAGATAGATGCTGTCAATTGTAATTTTATTTTTCTTTTTCTGTTGTGTACTTATATTTTTCCCTCTCTTCCCTCTCCCTTCCCCCCCATAATTGCCTGTAATCTTGCTCCTTTGATTATATGCTGGATCTATGAGTTTGGGCTATTCTGTACTGAAGGGGCTTTTTTTCTGCTCTGCTGATTGATATGTTATGTTGATGGTATTGATGATCTCTGATTTCAAATCTTCCTCATCTGGCAGCAGAAGCTGAAAAGGAGCTGGGCTTCCCAATCTGTTATCAAAGTTGTAGAATGTATTGGTGGCAGTCTTCACCCTTGGAGCTTAGTCAGCAAGGCTCTCAGAGCAGTCTGGGGGCAAGGATGTTGGAGTTTGAGCTTCTCTGCCCTCTGAAGGCTTCTTATCTGCCCTATTGATAAGATTGAGCCATGGTGGAATTGATCTGCAAAGCTGGATGTGCCCTGAGGCCAAAACCTCCTCAGAAAGGGGAGGGGGTAAGATGAAGCAGCTTGGCTACAACTAGGCTGCCTTCTCTGCTGCCTTCTCTGAGCTTTTCCTCCAGCTGCCTCCCTGTTGCCTGTGTTCAACACCCTGAGCCTGGCATAGCTGTACCAGCAAGGTATTCCCTCTGGACTAGCACCCTTGCTGTCCCAGAAATTTCAGCCATTGCTGGAGGCTCAGCACTGTAGATGGGGGAGGGGTCCTTGGACCTTCCTTCTTCCTTTCCCATAAACCTGAGGTCTAGAATTTAGGCTTTTTGGGAGGGTGTACCTTTTGAGTTGAGTCCAACAGGAGAGTTTCCTAGTTCTGTCCTGTTGTTAGATTTGGTTTTCAGTCCTCTAGAAGCATTCTGTTTTCAATTTCTTTGGAAGGGTTCTTTGGAGATCTGAAGTTTAGTGGCCTCTAAACCACCATCTTGACTCCACCTCTCCATCACTTTCTTAAATCTAGACAATTAAAATAAATGAAGCTTTGATCTATAATAATTGTTAATTTTGAAGGTGTAAACACTGACAATTGCAGTTTAAAAATCATCTGGGTTCAAACTCGCTCCAGCATAACCCTGGCTCTAGGATTGATATTTTAAATGGGCTGATGTAGAGGAATAGGGAGAGGTATGGAAAAGCCACCCAAAGTGAGGTGAGGTATGTTCTGGTTTGGGTAATAAAGTTAGACTGAAGGGAACGTGTAGTTCCAGATCAGTGCGGATGTACAGCATGAAGATATGATGCCTTGAAGAATGACACTAACACAGGGAATAGAAAGGAGAGGAAGGGAGGAGAAAGTAGGACAGAAGAGCATATAAAAGTCAATGTATGAGCTAGAGAGAGAAAAAGGGAAATGAAAGAAAATCTTTATAATTTTTATAGCACCTCTCTGGATCCCTTACAGAGGATTTGGTTAAACTATAATGATTCTGTAATTTCCAAGCTTGGCTTCTGCAGATTTTTTAATTTCAAAGAATAGATCCTTTAAAATCTAGATAGATCTCACAATCCAAAGATTTTAGTTTGCCGAGGCAATTGAATAGCATAGTGGAAAAAGCACTGGACTTGGGATCTGAAAGATCTGAATTAAAATCTTGCTTCAAACACCTGCTAGTTTTGTGTGACTTTGGTCAATTCACTTAAAATCTCAGTCACAATTTTCTCATTTGTAAAATGGGAATATTACTAGTCCTTATCTCAGAGTTGCTGTGAAATATATGATAAGTATATTATCATATATATCAGATAATGTGTATGCTGTTTTGTAAACCTTAAATGGCAAAGTAATTGTTAGCTTTAGCTTATACACATGTGTATATATTCACACAAACATATTCTGTATACACACATAGTATAAAGTGTAGCTTCGGGGGCTTTTTTATTATAACTCTTAAAGAACAAAGAAAAACCTGGGTGATGTAAATGAAATGCAAGTAAGGAAGAGAGAATACATTGGAGATATCATTCTGGGGACTGCTGAAGTCAAAACTGCATGTATTGATTTTCCAGAGGAATTAGGTAGGGGAAAGATAGGCTTTCAAAGTTGGTTAAAAAATGAACTTGTCCTTTCTAAGGCCTAATTAAGACCCTCTGTCAGAAACCATAAAAAGAACTGTATATAATATCACTGGGGACAATGAAAGCTGTTGGCCTCATCCTCTGCATTTAATAGGATGTCACAATTCAAAGAAGTTGTCTTTTTTTAACCGAAGTTTTAAAAAAAAAGCCCAACTCATTAAACTATAGCCGAGTGACCCTCCCAGTCTTATACCTGTAACATATTTGGATTCTAAATTCATGTTATCGATTTATTTCTGAGACAAGAAGGTTGCTTTTAGTGTTGATGAGTACAACTTCTATTTCAACTGTGACATGATCTAATGGGTACTGCTACTTGATAAAGCTACTGCATAGATTATTTACACACACATATACGTACATAGAGATATATAGATATATTCTGGTGGGAGAACTAAAATTCTTACCTAAACCCCAATATTGTAAAATACTTCAAAGCTAAACTGTATTTTCAGTTTAAAAAAAAATTACAGATATAACAACCTAGACCTTCAAGTGGACCCTGATAACATATGGATGCAATATGGGTATGAGGATACATGATGACAGAGAGCTGTTATAATCTATTCCTAATGGACCATCATCTGGATATTTGAAATAACAATGCAGTAAACAGTGTCTATCTCATAGGATGTTAGGAAAAGTTGAATACAGATGAAAGCCAAAATTTAGATTCAGAAATTATAGATAAAACAAATTTTAACCCTTAGAATTTTTACATTGTCAGATTGATTCAACTACCTATTTTCTACATATTCTCAAGCTAAAATTGTTGAGTTGTCTTTATAGTCCTACCATCAACTGTTTTAATCTTAGAATGTTAGAACTTTAAGGGCTTGATAAATGATCTAATCGCATCTTCTCACTTTATATATAGATAAGCAAATTGAGACCAGAAAAGTTAAATGATTTACTCAAATTTAAATAGCTGATCAATGACAGAGAAAAGACTAGAACCTAGAATTTTGTACTCATAATCACTTACTCTTCCTATTTAAGCCATAGTGCTACTCAGTAAAAGTTGAGTGCCATGTAGTGAATTGCTTCCTTGATGATTATTTTATAAAGGTGTAGTTGTATACAAACACTGGGAATGTCTGGTTTCCCCTGCCCTCTGAGTGGGGATTTTGTGCTGAGTTCCCTCATCCAGCATAGATGATTACCAATCTAGGAAATAAGAGATCAGACTTGTAATGTTGCCTCTGGTGTACAGAATTGAGGACATGCCCAGAGTCACAAACTGGTCACAAGTTGTATTTGAACTAATATTTTCTTGACTCTAAGTCCTATACTCTATTTACTGTGCAATACTCCTATGTGGTTATTGGAGTATAATAAACAACTGGGGAAAATAATCAAGTGTAGGTAGTTTTGGTCCTTACCTTTAATGTTTATGCATTGACTGGGCAAATAATATTGACTTAGTTGATAGACTAAATTCTCTTTAAGGACAAAGTCTGTCAGTCATCTTTGGTTTTTCCTAAACTCTTTAAATATAGTAGATGTTTAATGAATATTGCTGTTAGCTAAATATTTACTTTAGACAGATCTTATGACCAAAATCCAAATGAATTTTGAAAGTGCTTTTTAAAAATTCGGCTAAGAAACTCACAAGAGAAGGAGAAATAGAAAGGGAAAAGTCTGTGGAAACTATAAAGCAGAAGCATCAAATATATTGCCAATGTGCTTACAACACTCCTTCATGAGGTCCAAAACAGACTAAAATATAATTGGGGAATATTTAACAGAATTAATGAAAATACAATAAAACATAGAAAACGTTGCATATTAAAATGAAGTCAATATACAGGCCATATGAATTAGTGACTGCTGTTACAGTTTGAATTTGACATTACTTTTGTAAGGAATATGTAGTTTAGTATTTCAGCAAGATTTATGAAATGGTAAGAACTAGAATTCTACGTTCTTTGATCATATACATGTTAGAAATCAAGAAATGAGGAAAGATAAATTAAAAGACAAGTTATGTGTGTTCATGAAAAAATCTGATTTTTTTAAAAAGAAAGACATTATTTACTATATATAATATGAGTGATTTCAAATATGAGAATTTAAGGTTTTTTGGGAGGGTTATTTCTTGCTGGCTTAGATTAATACACATATTTTAGTAGAACATTGGTTTTTTTTTCATTTTATTACACACTGGAAGCAAACTAGTGACTCAAAGGCAGTAGTATTGCAATAAGTTAATAATTAAATACAATCTAAAAATGTCTAGAACTGTACAATGTGGAGTGGCGATATTAGAAATCACCTAATACATTGGTTTTTAATCTTTCTGGATCGTGGATCCCTTAGGATCTTTTGAACCTTTTTCTCATAATATTTTGAAGTACATAAAGTACATCAGATTACAAAGGAAACCGATAGTATTGCAGCATAGCCATCTCTCTATGCTTCTATCATCCATTTATTCATCAAACAAGTACATGGACCCTATGTTAAGAATTCTATAATTTTACATCCATGTAAGAAAATGGAAACCTACAGAAGTTGATTAACTTTCCAAAGGACACACAACTACTTATAAAAACAAAAATGCTATTATTTAATGCCATTATTTGGAATAATCATAATTGAATATAACTAACATTGGGGAATGAAACTTAAAAAGGCTAGTTATATTTTCTATGATGTGTTTCATGTCTTTTGTCCTTTTACAAACTAAAAACCTGTCCTCTCCTGATGGTAACTAACAACAAAACTTAAAGTAATATTGCTACATTCATTCTCTTCTACCTGCAAATCAACACATATAATCAAATATATACAGTATGTGCTAGAGAGATATCAAATCAGAGAGAATGATTCCCATTCAGAATAAATCACAATTTTCAAAAGAAAAATTGTGGAAACTTTAAAATATTTCATCATTTGGTATACTTTTCCATATCCTGGAAATAACACAACAAAAATGCTCTTGTCGGCTACCCTTCAGAGCAGAGTACAGATTTCTGAGCTGCAAAACAAAATCCCAAGCAGAACAAAGAGATTTGCATTCTAAGTGATGCAAAGCAGCCAACAGTGTTTTAATGTTCTGTTTGGTCTGTGATGTCTTCATCAGGCAGTCAAAGGAAGTGTCTGTGGCAGCAGCAGGTCCCCAGGAGCCTGTCAAATTCCGTTTCCATGGTATTCCTTCAGGCAGCACCATAGGCAGACAGTGCTGAAACGGGCCCCTGCAACCTGTTTTGAACAGTATCTCTGATGTAAGGCCCCAAAGCGGGCATCAAACTAGCAACAAGCAGCAAGAAAATAACAATTTTGCTTTTCACAGGTGTCAGAACGGCAAACAAAGGGCTGTTTATAAAAGATGCAACACCCCCTTTTTGTCAGCTTTAATGGTTTAAAGTCAGGCAACTCGTTGTCAAGTTAAGAAGGCATTTTGGAAGGGAGTAAGGCTTCTGTAGGGAAATGTTTCCCAAAGATTTATAATTGTTTCTTTTTTGAGTGTCTAAAATGCACTTAGTAATGTTTGGTCTAGTTGGTCTCTTACAATTCTTAAAGTAAAGGATACCAACCAGCTTTTAGTTATTTCATTATGAAGAAAAGACTGAGAAAGGAGGGTTCTTCAAAACAAAACTTTATCATTTGCTTTTTTTCTTCCTTTTTCTAGCCTCCCTAGTAAACAGAATTGTCTATTCTCTGGTGTGACTTAAGCAAAATTCCCTTCTCTGTAAATTCTAAAAATTCAGAATCACAGAATCAAGTTTAATTTAGAAAAAATTTGAGCAAGATTAAAAGAAAAAAAAATTGCATGGCATTTGGAAAGGATTTTTGGCTCCTTGTGGCAAATAAGAAAAAATATATTCCAATATATCAAATAGGATGAATAGTATTATAGTACACTCCCATTTGTCAACAAAAAGTTTTCATTTAATATTCTGACTTACTGAACTAATAAAGGTGCTAAATTTGATTAAATCAATAAAATTTATTTAATGATAAACTAGCTTGGACAATTTTGATTTTTTATTATTCAATACATCTGGCAGGGCCTATGTTAAGGACATTAAAATGATTGTATGATACTGGGGAAAAATAAATTCTATGAGTTTTCTGGTGTTTGGATTCTGGAAAATGGGATACTTTTATTTTTTGCTGATTTGCATGTACTGATGCATGGCTTTGTAAGTATCCTTAAGGCATTTCCTGCTTATACATATGCTTTGTCTCCCACACTAGATTGCAAGGTCTTTGAATTAGCTAGGAACTGAGTTGCTGTCAAAAGGCAGACAGAATCAACAAGGCATGGAGTTATCCCAAGAGATGGAAGCAAGGCAGTTATCTGGGCTACACTGGAGAGAGTTCGGATACTGATCTAAGAGCTTCCTCTCAACATTGGTGGACACAGAGGAACACAATTTGTCTCCTTCACTTTTTCCTTCTAAATTCTTTGGTGTGACAGCTTCATATAGTGGAGAGAGCATCTATGTTTGGTTGTATTTTTGGAACCAGAAGATCTGAATTTGAATTTAGGTTCTGATGCTTATGACATATGATCTTGGGCAAATGATTTCTTTTCAATGGCCTTATTTTCCTTTAAAGAAAATTAAAGAATTGGACTATATAATCTGTAAGGTCAGCTTTAATGTTATTCTCTTACCTGATAATTCCTGAAGTTTGGGACTCATCATAGGGATTGACTTCCTTTCTCTTTTGCATCTGCCTACAGTATTTAGTATATAATACAATATTGTTCAAATATTTTTTGCCTTACTGTATTTATATGATTTATTTGATTTACATGATACTGTATTTATATGATTTTACATAGGCAATCATTTATATGACACTATAAAGTTTATCAAGAACTTTACGTATGTTGACCTATTTAATTGCTCTCCTAACAACCCTGTGAGGTGGTTCTATTTGTTATCTTCTTTTTGTAGATATTGAAAGGGTGACATGGACAGGTTAAGTGATTTGCCCAGAGTTACCCCATAAGAATATGTCTGGGACATCTGATGTAAATGAATCGGCAGTGAGAGCTGAAAGAAATAAACACTGAAGCTGAAGGAGCAGATGATGTACAAATGAAGGAGTTCATTCTCAAAGATATGAAGATATTTTCTGAGCTATAGAACTCATGATGCAAACACATATAAATTTATACAAACTGATGTTAATGTCAATTGAAGTATACAAATATGCTCAAAAGGAGACAATGCTCTCTGTACCTACCAATGTATATATGAAGTTTTAATATATTTTAGTATTTTATTTTATTTTTCACCAATTACACATAATAAAAAATTTCCACACAAGTTGTCCTAAGTTATATGATTGAACATATATCTGCCTCCTTCCCTTTTCTTCCCCCTCCCAATGGTGGCAGGTGGGTTGTATATGTAATATTATGCAAAATGGAATTATTATGCAAAATATGAATATTTAAAGAAAGAGTGGCAGCTATGTAGTATAGTGGATGGAGCACTAGGACTGGAGTTAGGAGGACCTGGGCTCAAATGTGGATTCAAACACTTCCTAGCTATGTGATCCTGAGTAAGTCACTTAACCCCAGTTGCCTATCTTTTACCACTCTTCTGACATAGATTTGATACTTATAGAAGGTAAGGGTTTAAGAAAATATTTAAAGAAAAAGAAGACAGTTTAGTCTATGCTGCTTAAATATTTTAAGTGACAATAATGACATTTTCATCATAATATCATTGTAGAATTATCTTTAGGATACTATTTAATAATTTGAAAATATAAAATAATTTCTTTCCATAGCTATTAATTTTAATAGAAAAATTTGCAATAAATTTTTTATCTATTGCTATTTCAACACATTAATAAATAAACATAAGTTAATTAAAAAAATTTTTATTTGATATTTCCATTGGACCAGAGCCAATTAACCTTATTTTACATGAAATTTTGAGTTCCAATATTCACACTATTTGGTACTTATCTGTACTAAGCTGTACAGTGTTTATACTAAGCTTTATAATAGTGATTCTAAAATTTTTTGGTTTCAGTATCTCTTTACAGTCTTAACAATTATTCAATGATCTTTCCCAAAGAGTTGTTGTTTGTGTAGCTTATACTCAATAGTATTTATCATCTTAGAAACAAAAATGTTTTAATATAAATATGAGAATAATTTTTATCTTGTAGATCCCCTGAAAGGGTTTAGGGCATTCTTAAGAGTCCCCAGACCACACTTTAAGGACCATTGGTTTATAGTGATCATTGAATTTATGTGACACTCTTGTAGGTTAATCCAAATTAATGCTGTTAGTTTTGCTAAATCTTCTCATCAATGCTTCAGAAACACTTTAAGAGTCATATTTATCTTAGTGTCACTCCAGCACTTAGCTCATAATATATACCCTTAGTTTATATTTCTAAATTAATCATTAGCCTCTGCTAGCTGTCTGTCTCTGTGTCTCTGTGTCTGTCTCCTCCCATTCCCCCTCCAACTTCTCCCTGTCTTTCTGTCCTTGCTCTATTCTTCTCCCTTTCCTCTTGATCTGATTATCTCTTCACTCTTTATTCTCCACCCCCAGCCATATTCATTTCAGCTCTCTGCCTCTATTCATCCCATCAGTTAATTGTACTGCCATTGCTTTCTCATCAAATAAATACCCTTTATTCATGTTCACTATCTCTACCTTTACCTTTTTCTCTGTATGGCCTCATTTCACCACCAAGCATTCACAATACCTTAGAACAACTCCTTTGGTCTCTCCAGCTTGCTTTTATGACTGCTTGCTTACAACTCTCATTTCTTCTCTTTGAGTGCCTCATTTCTTCCTTTCTCACTCCAGAGGGTACAATCATGTGCCCACTAGGCCTGCAGAAGAGGGCCCCGAAATTACTCTTCCTGCAGGGTTATTCCCAATTTGAATACAGAATCATTGCATCCTCTGTGGCTTTCCCCATTAGAAAACATTTAGGAAATCTTTTAAAGGGCATGCAAAGGCTTTAGTTATGCACCTGGACAGCCCAACCCCTGTGACATCTAAAAATTGGATAGCTTGCTGAGGTTGCATGCAAAGAGACAGGAACTAAATAATCCTACTATCTGTTACTAAAATCATAGATTTTACTTAGTAATTTAGAGTTTTTAAATGAAAAATTTCAGCAAGCCAGCAGTTTCTGAATAATGTAAGAATCACAAGAATCACAAGGAAGGAATCCTTTTTTTTTTGCTATCATTTTACTTTAGCTGACCATTAAAAAGTAATGAAGTTCAGATCTCCTGGAGCCATCATATCCCTATTCCTATTTAAATACCTAGGAATAGCTGGACAATTTTTCTTTCTCTTTCTCATTTTTTTTCTCTGTCAGAACTGTTCATAGTGAAGTTTCCTTGATCTCTCTTCACAAGCTTTCTTGGAACTTCATGGAGCCTTCATCCTTCTGTTAGGATATGTTGCTATATGTAGAGTTACTTGACTCAGTGAAGGACCTAGTAAGTGTGTAATTAGAAAATCTTGAACCCTTGGACTTCATCTCCCAGCATCCTTTTCCCTTTGTCAACGTAGCTTCCTATGTGTACTATTTTTAAGTTCGGGAACTCTGCCCTTTCCTCTCTCTTCTCTCCTGACCACAGTTGAGTTAGCTCCCTTTTTACTCTAGCTATTTTATTTTAGTTATTATTACTAAATCTTATTAAATGATACTTGGAGTTATTGTATATTAATTTTTAAGCTTACATAAGAGTTGTTGGTGTGAGGTTAACAATAATTGTGATTAGTATTGGAAAAATGTTACTGAAACTCTATCTGGAAATCTGCACATAGTGTGACTTAAAAAACAATTCTCCTTTAAGTATGACTACTTGTAAAAACTTATATGTATATGCTTAGCAGAATTGTGTATGGAATATTATCCTTAATATTTTGATTAGAAATTTAAGTTGTTTAACTTCTTGAAAAATTAAACAAAAACATACCCATTTTTTTAGTTCCTGTCTTCTTGTCTGTATGGTTTGACCTGTCTACTTTCTTTTTGATATCATATCAATAAAGAAGATTATAAAAAAGGAATTATTTTTATTTTATACTATATATATGTAATATATATGTGTGTATATCTTCTCTGGTCAGAAATATTCATTTACTTGTAAGTATAAGTGACAATTGTGAAAATAAGTGACAGTCACTTATTTAATTTTAAATTTGGGAGTATGTGTGAAAGAAGAGATATTTTGACTGTAGATCCCAAGTCACAACTCTCACTAACCTTCTCTCAGTTCTACAATGCCCAGGAAATTACTTCCTTTTCCCCATCAGATTTCTATCAGTGTCCCAATGGAACTATATACATTTCTCATGACAGAAACTGAGCCCAGTACTTTCACGCTGAAATAGCCCCTCCAATTTCCCCATTGCTATGAAGGGTAGCAATTTCTTCCAAACCACCACTATCCCTCAAGCAACTACACATGCATATACTCCAACCTCAAATTAAATCATATATTTTTTTTTCTTTCTTATGTCATCTTCATCTCTAAATCTATGCTGTCTCCAAGTTCTTATCATTTTTCTTTTACATTGTACATACATTGTACATTGTACATACATACCTATCTTGGATAATAGCATTTAGGTCTAAAAAAGGAATTTATGAGTCATCTAATCTAGGAGTATCAAATTCAAGTAGAAGCAGGTCACTGAACCTTATTCATATAATCATCTCCATGGGACACGTTTTTGTCTTTGAAAATCACATATTCATATCATCTATGTTTGGTTGTATTTTTAATTTTGTTAAATATTTTCCAATTATATTTTAATGTCGTTCTGTCTATACTCAAGAGAGTTCGGCTGCATGTTTGACAGTTTGTTTGATAGTTCTGATCCAAACCAACTACATCATCTTACTAATAAGGGAAATGTAGCCAGAAATGTTAAGTGACTTGATAGGTCACCCAGAGATTAAGTAAAGAGTTCACATTTGAACCCAAGTCCTTTGGACTCTAACTACAAATTTATGGATTTAACATGTGACCATCTTTAATATGATGGAAATTCTCCTATTCTCTATGACCTTTCAATGACCTTTGACAGTAATTCATCTATCGTATCTGCTATTTTTCTACAGTAAACTTAATCTGTAGTATCTGGGTCTGATTATTTGAACTCATAAAAGCAGCTATTATTATACTCACTTCTCTTGAGTAAGTTATTCTTGGTTGTAAAACTATATAGTTTGTCTTTTGGAATATCATAAATACTCTTCACTCTTCTATAATGGTAGTTGTTAAGTCTTATGTGATCTTGATTATGACTCCTCAGAGCATAATGTATATAGCAAAAGGAACATTGTCAAAACTTTGAAAGAATTAAGAATTCTGATCAATATAATGATCATTCATGATTCAAGAGGACCAATAATGTAGAATACTATCTAGTGCCTGACAGGTGATGAACTCAATGTGTAGAATAAGATATATATTTTTGAAAATGACCAATGTTGAATTTGTTTTAAGTGGCTATACATATTTGTTGCAAAAGTTAATTTTTTTCTTTTTCAATTGGTGAGGGACCTGATTTTAGAGGATGAGAAATTTCATTCTTGATAGTTAAATTAAAATTAAATTAATTAAAAACCACTTAAAATACCTTTAAAAGAAACCTTTTCTTACTATACTATTTATCCTAGGTTTCAATCCCCTTTGGGCCATTTTTGTTCTGCCCTTTCATATCTGGTGATATTGAATCATGGGATATGAAACTCCTCAATGATTTTAAAGGAACATATTGACTGAAAATGTTACTGAAATGACGTTGGAGATATATGCAGTGGTTACAGGTAAGCTGTAGTATAATACAAAGAATTTCCCAGGAAAGGTAAAAACAACAACAAAAAAAGATATTGTCCAAGAACTAACTGAGCAGAAAAGGAAATGAACCAGTTTTGTAATCAGAGAGTAAGAGGTGATTAATGGATGTCTGTGTGCTTCATTAATGGTCAGTTGATGTCAAGAGATCCAGAAGAAGGCCTTCAGCATGTTAGATCAATTCCCTGTGGATAACTAGAAGGATGCATACAAGAATAATAGAGGATAAGAAAGCATAGAGTTCCCATATTTATTATTCTGACTGTTCAGTTGATTCAAACATGTCCTACCCCTCATGACTCCATGGACCATTCTGTTCATGGGAATTTCTTGTCAAAGATACTGGTTTCCTACTTCATCCTTACCTATAAAATATTTAATGAATCAGAAGATGAAGGAGTACCTATGTACATTAGAAAAATAATAGAATTTACTTTTCTAGCTTGAAAAAAAAAAGACCCAAACCTCTTGGCAGGAAGATAAAAACAAATAAATCAATAGAAATCAAGAAAATTCCCTTCCATCATCTGTTATCATTGCATTCACTAAAGGAGTGCTTCTATCCTACTTTTGACTTTTTTCTTTTCTTTCTTTATATTTATATTTATCTTAATCCATCCTTTTTATTATTCCTAGCTTTCCTCACCAGCCTAATCTTATTCTGAGCTTTATTACTCTTGACTTGAAACTTTTGTTCACCTTGTTAGTTCCTCATAAAATGTATATTTGTGCAGAGACACTTGCGGATATAGATTTTATTTCTTGGTCTTTTCTTGGAAGTGGCTTGTATTTTGTCCATGTGAATTTCTGGGCATCTCTATTGCTGTCTTTTTTTCCCCCTCTCATATTGTAGCTATGCAATATGGTATCTAATTTGATAGATTCACATAGGTAGCTTTCCCTTTCCATTTCTTTTTTAGCAAACTCCTTTATTTACATTTGCAAAGCTCTAAGAATATTCTTTTTTCTTAGTCTTTTTAACATTAACTCTTATCTTGAAATCTAAGCCAGTGGAACATATGTGTGTGTACATATATACTCAGGTTCATATATATATATATATATATATGTGTATATGTACACATATATATACACATACATGTATATATATGAATTTACCTGAACTTACTCTCCACTGAATACATACATATACACAATTATGTATGTATATGTACAAATGTATATATAAGTATATATACATATATGTTTATGTGTATATATATATATATGTCCTTGTATATGCTTCTCTCATTCTTTTAGCCACTTCTTCTGATGTCTCTTGTCTTCTGCCCATTCTCAGTGCAGCATATCCCCTCTTTATCATATTCCCAGCAGGAAATGGTACCAGATGTTGCTTTGATGAGAGTACAAGAAATGGAATATATTTCTTGTGTTCTTAACTTCCATATGCATTAATGTTCTTGGTATAGCAAGAGGCATATAGGGAAAAGTTCTGTTACTGGAGGTGGGGGATGGAAGGGAGGAAGCTGACTAAAGATAGGAATAGTAACAATTACAGTAACACCACCTCTAGCAGCAGGAATGGAAATGTTAGTCTGCCATTTCTGAATGCATCTGAGCATATGGACAGTTTGGGATTCTTGTCATCAGCCCAGAATGGAGGGAGTCATGGTATCCTGGCATGCTCATTGTTTTATCTCTTTTATTGAGAGCATATTGATGTGATAGCATACCTGGAATTGTCAAAGGGACCCTATCTAGGAACTGTTGCCTTTTTATAGTTATCTCTAAGGCTAGGTATCTACTATAGAAGACAACAACTGACAAGAGGATTAAACCTATTCCCATCACCTTTATGTTCTTTAATTATAATGATTACTATTAACCAAAATCAAAACAATAATAGCTAACATTTTTTACAGTGCTTTGCAGTTTACAAAGTGTTCTCTTTGCAATAACTGTGTTGGTTTTGTTGGTTTTATACAATTGGCTATTTCACCCTTTTACTTATCTAAATAAACTATGTTTAAGTCATTTATAAGCTAAATAAACTAATTATATCAGTTAATAATCAATAACCTAATGACTAACGATCTTTTATAGACATTTGGTGCAGTAAGTATATCCATACTGAATTATAATAGCTTTTTGTCATAGTTTGACCTATTTTTTTTGAAAGGAAGGAAGGAAGGAAGGAAGGAAGGAAGGAAGGAAGGAAGGAAGGAAGGAAGGAAGGAAAAAGAAAGAAAGAAAGAAAGAAAAAATAAGAAAGAAAGAAAGAAAGAAAGAAAGAAAGAAAGAAAGAAAGAAAGAAAGAAGGAAAGAAAGAAAGAAAGAAAGAAGAAAGAAAGAAAGAAAGAAAGAAAGAAAGAAAGAAAGAAAGAAAGAAAGAAAGAAAAGAAAGAAAGAAAGAAAGGAAGGAAGGAAGGAAGGAAGGAAGGAAGGAAGGAAGGAAGGAAGGAAGGAAGGAAGGAAGGAAGGAAGGAAGAAAGAGAAATAAACTTTGACCTTGGCTTTGAAGGGTGACCTTGGTGGTATGATTGCTAATTTATATGGAGTGGCATAAAAGATAAATATAATAAGAAAAGAAACACATTTGTACATATGTGTATATTGTTCTTGTTGTCCAGTTACTCATTTGTGTCCAATTCTTTGTGACCTCATGGACCATGCTACCCTTGGGGTTTTTTGAGCAATGATACCGGAGTGGTTTATCATTTCCTTCTCTGGGCTATTAAGGCAAACTGATAGGGGAGGGATAAAATATTGCCTTTGAATATATATATATATATATATATATATATATCTACATAGGCATCTACATACATATATACATAAATGCATATGTGTGTTTATATACACACTCAGGTTTCAGATTTAAAAGGTCCCTGTTCTCCAGCATTCACACTCTTTGTTCATTATCTTGTGCTAGACACTCTAGTGCCTGATTATGTTATCACCTTCCATAGGACAGCTGTGTCATTGTTAAAGGGTGTTAATCTTTCAGTATCTTCTCTAACACCTTATTGACAGCTAAAGTCAGGGTGGCCCTACTCATTCTAACTTTTGTGAGCCTGACTTGTCAAAATTCCTTTTTGTCTTCATATTCATTTCTAAAATATGTTGCCTGCTCGAGTCTGTGTGGATAGTTAGCAATTCTGAATAACCTTCCATCTCCCTGTAGGAGCTGCCATTCATTCCAGGGCTCATTCAATTTCACTGAAAAGTTATGGCTTCTGCTGGCTTCATTGTTCCCATCAGCATAACCTGAATAGTCTATAGCTTTGGTCCATCAAGAATGCATATAACACATAATAATTCAATAAACTTAATCACAAAACCAGACTGATACTCAGACCAGAAATATTTGTGTGGTGGAGCTTGAGTTCTTAATGATTTGAACCTAAACGATGGTAGGAAAGGAATATTTTAAGCTTATTCTGGGCTAATTTCTTTTTCTTCATCCAGTTATGAGAGTGATAATAAAAGAAAATTTATATAGTCAGTTGAGTTTATTTAGATCAAGAAGGCACTTTATATAAGACCTATGCATTATATAGATGAAGAAACTAAGGTCCACACAGGAAACTGAGGTCAAAAGCCACACAGGTCATCAATAGATAAATAAATAACCCCCAGGTCTTTTACATGTATACACAGATATACATAGAGAAGACATAAAATATACATACACCTATGATTATGTGGATTATTTAACATAAGTGTATATATCTCAGATTTTTATGAAAAATAACTAGATGATATATATATATGTCCTAGAAAAGTTCTAACCCAGTGATATACCTAACAAATACTATGATCACACAGATGCATGAAAGAATACATATGTAGATATTTATATAAATGTGCATGTATATCTGTCTATATGTATTCTTTAATCCATCCATGTATGTATATACACCTGTATATGTATGTGTGTGTTTGTGTAGACACATACCCATATATTCTTTCATCCATTTATGCATTCACTAGTTAGATATTCAGTGCCCATCTGGCATGTATTAGCCATCGTGTTAGGACTTTTTTAGGCATTCTGAAGATAACAAAGACAAGATCTTGGATTTCAAGGGGAAATGAAAATTTATAAATACTTAAATTCAAGACAGTATATGATAATTTCTACATGTATGGTATAAACTAAGCAATATACTAATTCAGAGGAAGACTAGATTACTTCTAGCTTAAGGAAAGTAAGATGTTAGAGCTTTAAGCTGTGCTTTGAAGGATGAATTATATACCAATAGGCAGAGACTAGAAATGGATCATTTCAGGCAGAAGGAATACCATAGATAAAGGAAAAGTACAATATATATGTTTGGGATCTGGAAAATAGTCTAGCATGTTTTAAGCTTAGCGTTTCTATAAGGGAATACTGAGGGATAAAACTGTAAATCAAATGGAAGAGAGCCGGATTGCTTGGAATCCTAAAACGTAGTCTAAGGAGTTTAGATTCAGTTCATTGGGTAATAGGGAGCCATTCAATCTTTTTTGACCAGAGGAAGAATATCTGGCAATAATGTACAGAATGTATTATAAAGGGAAGAGTCTGATGGCAGGAAAACCATTTAGGATGATAGTATTATAATCATGGTTAGAGGGAAATATTTGACTAAGGCAATGATAATGGAGATAGAAACAAAATAGTGGGGGAGATATAATTTACATACATAAAAACTAGTGAATAGGAGAGTATTATATAAAGTAGCTTCATACAATGATATAAATTACTAATGTGTATACTTCAGTGAGCAAAAACTATCATATAGGAAGGAACTAATTGAGTGATAGAATCATAAGTGTAAATTGAGTTTGAGGAGTGAATCTGTTTGAGCTGGAGTCATCATAGAATAATCCACTAAGAATATTGCATATTGGCTGGGTCTTGAAATATGTTTACATTTTCTAGCCTCTTTGATATGAGTGATTCATTGCCTCATGAAGTGTCTCTAATTTCTAGGAAATTATTTATTTCCCGGAGCTAAGATTTTCCTCTTTGCAACTTCCATCCATTTGTCCTCAGAGACCAAGAGAAACATACCCAAGCTTCATTTTATATGATGGTCCTTCAAATATTTGAAGAGAACTACCATGTTCTCTTTATGTTGTCCCTCTTTCAAATTAAATGTTTCTATTTCTTTCAGCTAATGTTCATAGGATTTTCAAATGCTTTTACTATCCTCATCTTTGCTCTTTCTAAAATATGATGTCCTCTGTAAAAAATGTGACTTATACTATATGGTTAACTCTTGCAACTTTGGGTTCACAAAATCCCTAAGCCTTTTTCACATGGAGAGTCCTTTAGCCACACTTCCCCCATTTACTACCGGAAGAGTTGAGTTTCTAAATTAAATTGTGTAGAATTTTATTATCATTACATTTCATTCTATTAGAGTTAGTATAATGTAGCCAAGATTAAAAGGGAAACCACAGACTGGGTAAAAATTTACAGCAAATTTTGATGTCATTTCTCACATATACAGAGAACTGAGTCAAATTTATAGGAATACAAGCCATTCCCCAACTGGCAAATGATCAAAGGATATGAACAAGTAGTTTTCAGATGAAGAAATCAAGGCTATCTATACTCATATGAAAAATATTTTAAATCACGATTGATTAGAGAAATATAAATTAAAACAACTCTAAGTACCATCTCATATCTATCAGACTGACTAACATGACAGTAAAGGGAAGTGATTAATCTTGAATGGGTTGTAGCAAAATTGGGACACCATTAGTGGGGTTGTAAACTGATCCAACCATTGGGGAGTGCAATTTGCAATTATGCACAAAGGTCTATAAAACTATGCATATACCCTTTGACTTAGCAACACCACTATTAGCTCTATATCCAAAGAAGATAAAAAAGGGGGGAAATACTATTTTTACAAACATAGTTATAGCACCTTTTTGTGATGGCAAAGAATTAAAAATTGAGGGGATGTCCATCATTTGAAAAATGAATGAACAAATTGTGATACCTGGTTGCAATGGAAATCTATTTAGCTATAAGAAATGATGAACAAAATCAGTTAAGAAAAAAACTGTAAATATCTATGTTAACTGATGCAGAATGAAGTAAGCAGAACCAGAAGAACACTGTACGTAGTAATAGTAATAGAGTACAATGATCAACTCTGAAAAACTTAGCTACTCTCAGTAATTCAATGATCCAGGACAATTCTGAAGGACTTATAACAAAAGAATGTGATCCACTTCCAGATAAAGAACTGATGGAATCAGAATGCAGACTGAAGATTTTATTTTTGTGTATTTTTATTTGGGGATTTAGGTTTTATATGAGTATTTTCTCACAATATGACTAACATGAAAATATGTTTTGCATGATCATACATGTATCACCCAGAGCAAATTGTTTACCACTTCAGGGAGGAGAGAGGGATGAAGGGAAGAAGACAATTGGAGCCTTATAATTTTCAGTAAATGAACGTCAATAATTATTACATGTAATTGGGAAAATAAAACATTTTTAAAATTTAGGGTCAGTGTGTGGGTTTTTTTTTAAATATTTCAATTATGTCATCTGATCCCTTAGTTATCTTTTCCTGTTCAACATAATCTGCATATTTGTTGAATAATATATTCTTGTGTGCTTTAATATAAATCAATAATAAAATTGTGAAAATGAGTTAAGAGAGTATTGTGGCATTAAACTAGAAACCTATGTAAATTGACGTTGATGTGTTGATTTATCCAGTTCTTAATAAAATTAATTATATTGTCAGTTCATATCTGTCCATTTTGTTTTAAAGATATCATGGGAAAGTTTAAGTCCTTTGACAAAATCTTGTTATGTTGTCTTTCTCCTGCTAATTTAAAAGTGAATCAATACTGTGAAACATAAACAGTCAGAATCATGAGCAGTTTATGCTATAGGAAGTAAACTGGCATTTTAAGTTTTTTAAAAATATATTTGTAATATTAAGATATTCAATTAACTCCCTTCCTCCATCTTCTCCCTCCATGAGAGAAAGCATCATTTGACAAAATATGTGTACATAAAACTATGTCTAACTGATTAATATTTGTCAATTCTTTCTCTGGATGTAGAAATAGATTCACTCTTCAAGGAATATTTCTATTGTTGAATATATTGCTCTCTTGGTTCTTCTTTTTTTTGCTCTTCATAATTAAATGTAAGTCTTTCCAAGTTTTTCCAAAATTTACCTGTTTGACATTTCGTACAGCACAAAATAGAAAAATAATGAGATGTAATTAAATCAATCTGAAATCACTATATAGAAGAGATTGAAATGGTAAACAATGAAGGGAGAGTTAAGTAACCATGATGTGGTCCCATCCAGAAAACTTCTAGAATTTCCCAGGAGTGAGAATGTTTTTTTTGTTTTTTTTTTATCCAAACATATTCACAGTTCTTAAATTACAACTTTCCTCCTTCATTGGGAGAACAGTTAAAAGACCAAGAGGAGTTACTGTCAGGGAAAAAACAACAACAACAACAACAACTAAGTAGCATTCAACATGAATTCTATCAGATTTAGCAGGGAATCCTGGTGATAGTCCATACACAGAAACCCTAGGAAAGAGAAATCACACTGAATGTGCGAAGGAAGAAATTGACGAATAAATGCTGAAAAGGTATGAGAAACACCATATGCTGCTGGGCCTTCTAAGGAAAAAAAAACCAAGAACAACAAAAACAAAAAACCTAACCCAAAGCACCAAGATATAGATGGTCATATTATTAAACTTACAATTAAACAAACAAATGTTTGATCTCTTTTATTCATTTTGGATTAGAGAGAATAGAAGCAAATAAGAAAGAAGAAATAGCTTTCACTTTATTTATTAAAATATACTTTTCAAGAAACAGTATGATATAGGCAATAGACAGTTGGTTTTAGAATCAGGATTACCAAGGATCAAATCTTATCTACTAACACATTTGGGCTGTGTGACCCAGGGCAAGTCACCTCTCACAGCATTTAGGAACTTCTTAAGATTGTAAGTTGCTAGATACTTGCAGATGGGTAGAGGGAGTTTTCTCACAGGGAATTCATGCCAATGAAATCATAGGCTTGCCCCTTATCCTCCCAAACTGAAACAAAAAAATCCTTTGAAAGCAGAGCCATCCCTAACTCAAATAAGTTATTGAGGAAAGTGGAAGAAGATAGGGAGAACATATTATTACCTTAGTTGCATGGGACAGCCCTGGAGACTTTGGGAGCTGAGTAGATGGGCACCTTACCTATTGTTAAATCTGCCCAGCTGAAGAAGATAAATATTCCAGATGTAGCACCATGACAAGAAGAGAATATAGATGAAAAGAAAAGAAAACTTTTCTTCTCAAGTGGTTACCTTTTTAGAAGAGAGGGTCAATTTATATATAAATTATACTATTAACATAGAGAGTGATAAATAAATGTATAACCATTTCTCTAGAGACAAGCATACATTTATACACAGAAAGAATTAAAAATCAGGAAGAGATTAGAGAAGCAGAGCCATTTCTCTAGATACAAGCATATAATACACAAAAAAATTTAAAAAGCAGGAAGAGATTAGAGAAGTTCAAAGCATTCCTATAATAGATTGGGAGAGCAAAAGGTGAGTTAACATTTGCTCCTCGAAGTGAATGTTCTAGCCCAGAAGCAACATAGGGGCAATATGTAGGGTGTCCCAAAAGTTTTAGTGCAAAGCTTAAACCATAGCTTGATATATACTAGACAATGTTTTTATTGAGATATAATTAAAAAAAAACTTTACTTCACATCTTTATTCTTTTAAAATTTGCTTAAATTTTCCCAAAACCTGTGGGATATCCCACATTGCCTGCTGTAATATTTGTGCAGTATCATGTTCAATCTGACTTGTGTGTGGGATACTATATTGTTTTAAATATTCACTGAATAAAGACATCATGTTTGCACAAGAAAGAGTCACCATGAGGTGGGGTCTTGAAAATGGAAATTCCGATAATTATTGTTTATAACTTCTTCGGTGGAATGACTACCATAAGACTGTGAACTTTCATATATTTGTTCACTCTGAAAGGCACATGCTGCTCTTGAATAGGGTATAGCAGGGAATTTGAGAGAAGGGAACAACCATCAACAGTTATATTCTGAGGGTCTAGAGAATGGCTGGTACTTTATTAGGTGCTATGATTGCACAAAAGAAAAATGCATATCCTTGAGGATATTCAGATCATATTAGGGACAATAGCACTAATGGTCAAGATGTGAAGAGAGAATATAAGATAGTATATAATCAACTGCGAAATTGTGCCATAGATAAAGAAGGATGAGAGTAACCAGTATACTTTAAATGCAATATTTTTAGAATTTATATTTCATTTAATTGGATGATAGTCAAATATGTATACCATTCTCTTTGCAAAAGGATTCTTCAAGGGTAGTACCCCATTTTACTTGAGAATGTTAATGGCTTTTTTAAAAAAACCACTAGCTACATCTGCCTTCTGTGTCAGCTGCTGGCATAGTCTCAGCTCCTTATGCCTGCATTCACCAAAAAAAGGTACTGAATCACAGTTGAAAGTCTGCCTGATCTAAATCCTAAATATCATGCTAATCTATAGCCTACTTCACTATGGAAATGTTGAATGTTGAATTTAGCCTGTTGAGTATGGAATGCAATTATATATGCAAATAGTGAAAACTAGCAAGGGTAGGAAATTTTTTAGGTGCTTCTGTTCTCTAACAGAGACTTGTTTGAGCTTCAATGATATATCAGACAGTGAATGAGCCTTTAGTTTAGTCTCTACTTCTTAAAAAATAATGAAGTCCACAAAATTGTATAGCTTTTTTCTCTATTTATTAAAAATAACACTTTGGGAATTTCAATGCAAGGAAAAAGTATCTCCTCAGGAAATCTGACTTTTCTCTTCCAAGAACAACTATCTCCTTGTAAAGTTAAGTCAAAGAGTGAGATAATTATCTTAGCAACTGACTTTAAAAAAAAAAATCCTTCTAACCCTGACTTATCTAGAGGAATTTAGCACAAAGCAATTTTTTTTTTTGTGATTCACCCAATTAATTATGTCTGTGAATAACATTTGAGCTAGAGCCTGAAATCAGATAGTATTAGTTTGGAATTAAAGTGTTTTTACATATTCTACACTTTATCCAGGTTGGTTGAAAGCTGGGCAGACTCATATTACCAAATATAAACCAAGTTCTGTTTGAGTAGCTGATGAAGGGGAAATAAATGTCAAACCAAGGTCCCTTGGTAGATTGGAATAGAAATCCTACTTCATCCTGAAATCCTCCCTAATTTGGCCCAATGGCTTGGTTTGGCTTTGATTTTTTTGCATGTGTTTAGACTCAAATCTCAGCATGAAACAACTGCCTAGAAAAAAAACAAAGGGTTATTTCTCTTGGGTCCCTTATCAACTGATTCAGTAAGTGGTATATATGGAAAGGTGACAGCTGAATTATGGCAGGATCAAGGTGTGTGTATGTGAATGTGTTTATGTATTGGAATAAAAGCATATCCGAAACTTTTTGAGATGGAATGGACTGTAAAACCCACTTTCTCTCACTTTCACAATATTCTCTCAGGTACATTTTTGTGAAGCATTGCCATCCAGTGGTTGCTCAGGTATATCAGAAGGCAATGGTTTTCCCTTGGGGACCTCACAAAATGAATTAATTCCTAAATAGTACTTCTACCCTTTACAGACTACATCTTTAGTCCAGAGGGATGGGAACAGTATTGCAGTGATTCTTTCATTTAACTCTCTTAAAACATTGGAAAGTCAGAATGTGTATCTCAAGCACAAGACATAAATATACATTAAGCAGATCCCTTTTTATGGGAAATACAATTTAGGAGTCAAAAAATTAGGGTAAATGGATCTGCCTCTAGGAAGAAACAGTGAATTTGCAGAACATAATTTGCCACAAAACAGTAGGGGGTTTCCTATAAAAATGAAGCCTTTTCCCCGTGCATTTAGGAAATTAGACAAGCATATTTCCTACCCTGTAGAAACATACTGTATATTGTAAGATAGAAACAGTAACATCGATTATCCAAGTGAAGTATCACATGATATTAAAGACTAGGTAAGATCTTCACAGAACATAGAAACCTAGGTTTTGCAAAAATAAAATTATTATTAATTAAATAATAATTCCTTGCAAATAATTTGTTGTGGGGATCAAATGAGCTAAAATTTGTTAAGTTCTTACTGGAGTATTTGGCACAAAGTAAGAACATAATGTTTGTTTCCTTCTTCGATTTAAGACGTTTAGAAGATGTACAAGACTATTAGAGGCTTACAGATCTCCTTAAGATAGAGTTATTCCTTTAAGTAACCTCTCTTGCAATTTGATATAGAAATCCTAGATCTTATTCAGTTTTTTTGAGTCAGTTTATTTGAAAGTAAGAATAATATAAGAAAGAAGACTATACTAATTCATGAGAGAAGACTAGAAATTCTGCGAATTACAGAGCATCACAAGTTTCTGATTTGGAAGGGGCAGACTATTAGGGCAGACTAATCCAAAAGCAACAGAAGGGTAAGAATTTCCTTGACAAGTGATCATTTAGCCATTACTTAAGATTTATAGTGAGAAAATAATTCTATACCTAATACTCATGGAAGCAAAGCAATTAATTAAACAATCTTATTGGTTCCTTGTGACACTCCAGTGAAACTATACATGCTATAGTTAATAAACACAAAGATGGGGAAACTGGGTCTCAGGCAATTTAAGTGATTTTCCCATGGTGACAGAGTAAGCTTCAGAACTGACATTTGAGCCTATATCTCTCTTGATCTACAAGAACAAAGCTTGAGCTTCCTCATAGCTAGATATAACCTGTTTTTAAACTCTGGGTGTTACCTAAACAGAGAAAGTCAAATGACTAAGATACAAATATGTGCCTGTTGAATCACTGCACTGATCCACCAGATCTTATCAGAATTTTTATCTTTGAAAGTGGAAAGATAGCTCTGTTTTCACAGTTTTAACCTCACTGGAGGGCAGCTAGAATTTCACAGTCTCTGATCACCTGCAGAGTTTAGCCTCGCACTATCTCCAACGCTGGATATTTTAGACATGTATATGATTCCCATCCTGTAGTACAAATGCCAATCAGCTGCAGCAAAGCCCAGTGGGCACTGCTGACAACAGGTGTCTCATTAAACATCTCTCAACCTCTCAGGCATGCACATTGACAAGAAGTAAACTAACACTCAATCACCCGCTTAATCACAGCCAAACTCTATTAACAAGTCATACTAATTACTAACTTCTAACAATTTCTCAGGTTCGGAGGCAAAATATCTTTTTTTTCCCCCTTTTTAGATGAAAACTAACTTGTGATACTCCAGAGCTGGTCATAATGAGGTACTTTAAAAAAGGAAGGGTAGATACGAAGAAATGTTCTCATGTCTTTGTGGTTATGGGTTCTAAAAGTATGGATGTGCGGTGAGATGTTGTGTTTGTTTTAATTTTGTATCTGCTGTGTTGCCCACAAGGGTCCAATTAGCTTGTTACAGATGCTTGTATCATTCCTATCCTCTTGTCTTTTTTTTTTCCAAGGAGGGGTAAACTTCTGTAGCACAGATTGCTGGCCTGCAGGCATCCAGAGATCAACAACTCGTTTTCTGTGATATCAACCCCCTGTGAAACATCTAGCATTATTTGCAGAATTCATAATGCATAGGGTGAAACAGATAGGTGGCCTAACTGGGCTTGGGAATGATTGTGTACTTTTAAAAAATGCCCTGAAGGGAGAAATTCTTCCTTGGATGAGAGCAACCTTGCTGCCTGCTTTTTGGCCGCCCATTTTCCGTTAGAAAGCAGTCCCCATTTTTATCTCTTCTAGACATTGTTTTTGAGAACAACTTGAAATATAAAATGGAAATATCCTTCATCAACCCAATTCCTGACTATTTTGTTGACCCCTTTTAGAAAGATTCCTGTTAACTTGAATATGACCACATATATAGCCTGGAGTCAATGTGAATGCAGCCAACTGCTTAAAAAGAACATTAAGGGAGAGAATTACAGTTTGGAAGAATACTTGTTGGAACAAGAAAGTAGAATTTTTCCATGCTGACATTGTCTCAAACAATCCAAATATTGGGCCTCATGTACCTGCTCTTAAAATTATATTACTAAGGAGGCAGCTGGGTAGCTCAGGCCTAGAGATCGGAGGTCCTAGGTTCAAATCTGGCCTCAGATACTTTCTAGCTGTGTGACCCTGGGCAAGTCACTTGACCCCTGTTGCTTAGCCCTTACTGCTCTTCTGCCTTGGAACCAATATATGGTATTGATTCCAAGACAGAAGGTAAGGGTTTTTTAAAAAATTATATTACTAAAATGTTATTATAATACATAATTGTAGTTGGTTAATAAGATTTAGCTTCTTTCTTTAAAAAAATGCACATCAAATTCTCCTATGTACATATAAGCTCAAACATCTAAAAGTTTCTTATCAGCTCAAGGTTTGGTTCTTCCGAATCTAGGGAAGATTTTAAGTCTTTATGTTTTTATTTAATTAAATATTTCTCAACTACATGTGAATTTTTAACATTCTTTTTTATAATTTGAATTCCAAGGAACTTTCCCTGCTTCTCACCACTCCTATACTCTTTGAGAGAAGGCAAACAATGTATTGATTATACATATGAAGTCTAACAAAACATATTCTTATATCAAAAATGTTGTTTTAAAAAAGCATGCTTCATTCTGCACTGAGTTCAGTTCTTGCTCTAGAGGTGGATGGCATTTTTCATCATAGACGTTTTTGAAATTATCTTAGATCTTAGTCTTCATCAAAGTAACTGTCTTTCACAGTTGATTATCACTACAAGATTGCTGTTGTTTTATGATATGTTCTCCTGGCTCTGCTCATTTAATTTTGCATTAGTTTTTGTGTTTCTAGGTTTTTCTGAAACTATCTTGCTTGTTATTTCTCATAGCATGAGTACTCTATCACAATCATTTACTACAACTTTTTCAGTCATTTACTGACAAATGGACATTCTCTAAATTTCAAATTCTTTGCTGCCACAAAAAGAGCTACTAAAAATATTTTTGTACTAAATAAATAAGTCATTTTGCCTTTTCTTTGATCTCTTTGGGATACAGATCTAGTAGTGGCATTGCAGGTCAAAGAATATACACACTTTCATAATCCTTTGAGCATAGTTCCATATTGCTCTACAGAATGGTTGCATCACTTCGCATCTCTACTAACTGTGCACTAATGTACCAATTTTCCCACATCTCCTTCAGCATTTATCATTTGCCTTTTATGCCATATTAGTCAGTCTGAGAAGTATGATACACACACCAATTCCCTCTTGTTATCTGTATCTTAGGATCTCATCTTTTTCATTCGTCTTTTTTGCTTTGAATATTGACATTAGAATGTCAAAAAAAAATGGATTTTTTACTCTGATAAAGGTATGCCATAGCTGAAAGGTTAATATATTTTCTGGAATATTCAAAATATATAGAGTACCAATTAAATATATCTATCAAATACTGTACTAAGTGCTGGGGTTCCAAATACAAATAAGTAAGATAATTCCTGCCCTCAATTTCTTATATTCTGATGAGAATGTAAGACTTAAATAAGATGTACAGAGTAGCTGGAAAGGGTTGGGAAAGGAACTGAACACTGAAGTTTGGTATGGACTGGGCCAGGTGGTGAATGACCTGGAGGATTGTCTACAGGATAAGGTAAAAGAAGATCTTTTGGAATTTAGTGATCTAGAGACTGGTTATTTGCTGGGGAAAGTCAAGGTAATTGTCTGACTAGAACTATCATGGCATAGAAAGCAATAGGGAACATCCAAAATTCTATTCAATACTTAATATTCGATACACTTTGGAACTTGATTAATTTTTGGAATTAATATAAATTAATATCAATATATTAACTCACATGGAGAACATTTTAAACTAGGACAACCATGTATTTCTTATGTATTACAGCCACCCTTGGACTAAAATAAAAGGACCACATTGGATAAATATACAAAAATTAAGAGAGGGTTATTAACAAGATTGTTTCTCCTCCTTTTCTGTCTCTTGATTTTGTCTGTGATAATTCTCTTCCTTTGAAGTAATTGAGGATAAGTCAAATTAGACCATAACATGTATTGCTTCTGGGATAAAAAGAGGTACTCCCTTAATGGTCTTATAAGAGTAGCTTCCTGGGCATTAATTAGAGAAAAAAAAATTCTCCCTTTAGGTTTCATTTTAGCATAATAGTCAGTCTTATATAACAGAACTAGCATTTATACAGTTCTTTAAAGTTTGCAAAGTACTTTACAAATTTTCTTATTCCCAGAGTGTGTGAGGATGCTATTATTATTATAATTTTATGAATGAACAAACTGAGGTGGGCAGAATTTAAGTGACTGACCTATATCCAGTAATTATCTAAGGCTGAATTTGAACTCAGATCTTTCTGATCAGTGTACCATTTACCTTCTAAAATGAACAAATTTTAAGTGCTACTAGAACATATATATCCTCTTTTGCTATTCCTCAAAAATTTTACTGGTTTCCATGCTCTTCAAGATGATTTTGGTCTGAAGGTACACAGAATCCACTCACTGAGAACATATGGAACCCAATGCTTTTTCTGTATATAAGATTGGGTGGAAAACTATGGAATAGGATGGCTGATTGGCAAAGCTTATCCTGTTGTTTTCTTTTACCTTAAGATGACTCCCCACTAAGAATTTGTAGCAAATAGAATCCATATCTGTAAATGTAAACTTTTAGACCAATATTATCAACAATACTTTACATTTTCAAATGTTTCCTCATAGTGAAAATAATTTCCCCTTTTAAAAATGTCATGCTAAATTTCTATTTGCACATGTAAAATATGAAACATATTTTATAATACAAACAATAAATAGATAAAATGAATAATAAACAAAACAAAATAAGTTAAGTTATAAAAGTAAATATATAAACTTGTCTCTGCTTGCTTTAAAGTTTTAATTTCATTAAAAAACACGACCTATAAACAACAGCATATGAAGAAATATACTAGCTATATGATGTCAAAGTAAGTAAGATAAACAGTAAGTACATTTTAAGGGTAACAAGTCAGGGAGAAGATTGGTGCTTTAGAGTCCATTAAATGTATTCCTGGAAAACCAAATATAATCTTTTTGGTAGAGGGTATTTTTTAAAGCATTTTGGGAGACCATTTTCAAAGCAACTTTAAAGATTTTTTAAAAAATAAATTCAAAATACCCTTTAATTTATTTGCTTTGGACATCTGGATTTTCCTATATCAGGTTTGTTAAAAACAGGTACAATTATATATAAACTTGAATGGCAATCAGGGAGAGTAGCTCTAAGATGGAGGTGTATGAACTAAATAAAGTAAGGGGAAACAGTTTGTTCCCTCTAAAAAGCTGATTTTCCTTTGTAAATTTTTATTAACCATCTTTACTGGTTGGTGGAGCAATCACTTCTCTTTTGAATATGAGAATTTTGTGTAGTATAATTCCATCTCACAAGACTGTCAGGTAACAGAAATCACCCCATAAAACCCCTAAACAACTCTGTTTTTTATTTTAATTGAAAAACAGAACATGTTAAGTACTTTTATTGGGTGATGCCTGCTGAATGACAGATGTCCTTGGTGGAGTAGTGCTGTGCATACTTTCATAAAATAGGCCAATTTCTTGCTAAAACATTTATAGTTAAAAGCTTGATTGAATGACAAGAAGTCCTGTGCATGGAACTCATGCATGTATTTATTTATGCATTGGAATCAAATGGTGTTGGCTTGGAGGCAGTAAACATAACTACCTGTTTTACATATTGATGTATTGATGGGTTGAACACCTCTTCAGAAGTCTTATTCAGAGTTGAGGAATGTAAGCTTCATGAATGTAGGGATACTTTCATTCCTTGTATTTATATTCCTAATGGGAGTTATCTGTGAATCTGTAAACAGATTACAATGACAGGACTCAGAATAGAATCTTGAGGGATATCTCTGGTTATGGAAATACAAACACACACACACATACACACAAACTAACATTTATATAGTACTTACTATGTGCCAGATACTTGTGCTAAGTAATTTACAGTTATCACCTTTGATCCTTATAACAACTTTGGGAATTGGGGGCTATTATTATCCCTATTTTACAGATAAGGAAACTAAATCAAACAGAGGCTAAGTGACATGCCCAGGGTCTATATTTAGTAATTGTTTGAGGCCAGATTTGAACTGAAAGTCTTTCTGACTCCAGTTCTGGACTATTATCCATTGTACCACCCAGCTGCCCAAATATATGTGTCATGCACATATCTATATTTGTAAACACAGACATGTATTCGTGAACACACATGAATATTTGCATGAATGTGTCTATGCATGTGCATGCATGCACATGTATACACACATACACACACTTGATCAGGAAAAGAAACTGAGAAGATATGGCCAAATAGGTGGGAGGCCAGAAGAGAACAGCGTCAGGCAAGGTGAAAGAGGAAATGACAACCAAGAAGAAGGACTTCTCAAATACATTAAAATCTACAGAGAGGTCAAGAATCATGAGATGAGAGGAAATACCACTGGAATTACCACTTCTCGGATCATTTGTAACCTTGGAAAGAACTATCTCAAGTGGTGGTATCAGAAGCCAGACTGTGAGGAGTTCCAAAGATAGTTGTAGGTAATCAGAGGATCATAGATCTAGCTCTGTAAAGATCATCAGTTTCTTCATCTGTATTTGTCCAGGATCACAGAGGCAGTAATGGATAGTTTTACTTTGAGCTTAGGATATCTGACTAAATATGACTAAAAATCCAGAGGCTTTTCCACTATATCATTTTAAAAGTAGAGGATTGGATAACTTTTTTTTCCCCTTTTTTAAGGAGAGGATTCCTCTAACACTCAGATTTTTATATACATCAGAAAACACTGGATAGTTTTTGTTGTGTCTTATACCTTAAATACTTTAAAATACTTTAAAACAAAATGTTTCATATTTCTCTTATATTACAAATGCTTGAAGAATTATTAAGCAATGATGCTTACTGAACTATGATATTATGTTTGGGGATGTTCATTATTTCATATTCAGTATGCTGTATTCAGCAATATTTGTAGAATAAGCACTAAGATGAGAATTAGATTTCATTTCTAACATTATCATCAATAAGTATAATGTGTGGAGGTCTTTTGATCTCATTTTTCCTGGGCCAAATGTCCTTTATGGTTTCTTCTAGATCTCAATTGAGTAATTAAGAGGTCTTTGGTAACATTAGAATCTTCTTCTGAGTCCCCATACTGGGGCCCTCTGACATTTTCCTTCTACCCTGTGCCCAGGTACCCAGATTTTCCCTTAGTGATAAATTTCAGGCTCTCTTATTATTATCTCCAAGTCTTCCTATTAGTCTAGGATAATAGAGATGCTTTGGGGAGAAGAGATTTTTAGTCTAATATCTCTAGACACTGATATGAATGATAGATGCCCTCTTAGCAATTATGTCATCTGCTCCATTTGTCATTCCCATCAAGCCCCTTGTTGCATCACTCTTAAATTTGTTACTATGAAATATTTTTGGTCTGTCATCAGGCTTAAAAGTTAAAGCTTTCAAAATAGTTAATAGGCTTCTGGAATTGAAAGGAAAATAGTCCTTGCATTACAAATAAAAGAAGTGGTGCCCAGTGAAGTCAAATGACTTCCTCAAGGTCACTGGAGAGTAAAAGGCCAAGCCAGAACCAGAATCTGGATTCATATCCCTAAGACTATGTTTTCTTTTTTCCTTTTTATTGTAATACACTTAGCATTCTGATTGTCCTCTGTAACTTTATTGTAGGCTGTGTCAACATGTAAATGAACTGACCAAAGGCACAACTAACCTGACCATTTTGACCGTCTTGAGCACTTTGATCAAGCATTGTAGTAAAAAAGTTAACCATGTTACCTTGGCTTCTTTGGGCATGTGCAGTTCTTCTATCATGTTCTTGGAGAAACTTTTAAATAATGCTCAGTTTGCATAATATGGAGTCCTTTGCATCCTCTATCTTGTCAATGTGGGTAACTTCCTTTAATTGGCTGCTTGAGTCTTTAAAATAGGCAAGATCAAGCTAATCACTTTTCCTCTTTTTCTGCTGTTCCTTTTTGGACAGCTCTTGTAAACTGCATGCTGAGGGTGAATAGCCCAGCCTCCCACCCCAACCCCATCCAGCAAGAGGCCATGATTTGTTCATCCAGGGGAAAAGTGAATTCTTTAAAAGTAAGTTTTATATTTCCTGAAGTGGAATCTTTAGCTTTACCTTGTAAAGAAAAAAAGTGACTTTTAAAGCTCTTAAATGTAGTTTTATTTGTATTGACTCTCAATTCTTTTTTGAATTAAATGGGTCAGAGTTCATAAGAAAAGGAAACACTAGGAATGGGAAAATAGAAGAAAAACAGCTGTCTCTCCAGTAACAAATAGCCCAGAGCTATTGAGTGGTGGATTAGAAGTTGGAGTGGAGGGTGGGGATGTGAAGAAAGGTGGGAGTTGGAGAGATAGAACTTTGTTCTGGCTAAGTAAACAAGGGCTAATTTGAAAGTTCTTGGGGAAACATGCAGAAGGAAAGGAAATGAGAATAGATGGTAAATGGAAGGTCCTTCCAAGATATTTTGCAAAAGGCAAAGTTTTCCTCAGGAGAGCTTAAATCGGGAAAATAAAATACAAACATCTGAGTACATAATGAGACATTCAAGAATGGTTGTGCTCAGGAAGAGAGTTCACACAATCAAAATTAAACAAGATTATGGAGGATAACTACTTCTCAGAGATAAATTGCAAATAAAACTTTTTTCCACATTATAGACTTTGTGGAAAGAAGTCCCTGAAGATTAAATAAGTCCAAAAACTTCTCAGTGACAGAGTGACAGAGAAATTACTACTAATAGGAATTGGAAAATCTAATGTAAGGAAATTTATAGCTATCTACAGAGTTTGAGAGAGGAGAGAGCAACTAAGGCAAAATCAAGGCTGAATCCTTTATCCTCTTTTTAAAGTGACTGTCTTATAAAGTCTTTCAATTCCTTCATATGGTAACTACCAGAGGTCAAATCTATGCATTTAGAATGTATTGACCCTGTAAGGACTATATTAATGACATCTATGTAATGGGACCAATGTTTCCAGGATCCATTGAGTGACATGATTGTGCTAAGTCAGATTGACCAAAATGTACTTTGAGTTCTGATCAGCTGTAGTTTTCTAGATAGAGTCAGAGCAATAATGTATTTTTTTATAATAGAAAATTTCAGTTAGTGACCTTTAAAAAGCAGTACATACAGTGCTGGTCATATTCTAAAATGTAGTACAAATTTATTTTCCTCCCCCTTTATGTCCCCATATTATCCAAATGTCTTGTATTTCCAGGTCATTCTGTTTTGATGTCACCAGTCCTTGTCCTTTAGAAAGATTCCCAAGTGGACTTGAATTTTCATACATCTGACTCATAACTAGTTTTAATGAATCTTAGAATGGAAAACAGCTTATTCACAACTAGTTCTTTTCAATTCTTGTTACTAAACTCTATAAACCATGGGCTCAAGACCATAAAATATGAGTTAATAAGTGTAGATTTGATATGAAGGTATTGAGTGAGACGATCTCTTAGATCTCTTTTAGGTCTAAAATTGTGTTAATTTATGATAGACAAAATTACTAGTCTTTGTTATATACCAGAATGATGGACCTAAAGTAGTTGGATGGTGTAGTATAGTAAAAAGTAGTAAAGTAAATGGATGATGTAGCTGCATATATGTAGGACAGGGTATAATCAAGTAATTCATGTACAATGTCACAACTTAAGGCAAATTTTATTTACATGGGGGGAAATATCAGGAAGTATTTTAGGTACCAGGGGACATAAGAGAAGACTAAGACATATTGCCTATCCTCTAGAAACTTAAAACCTGATTATGTAGAGCTTATATGCAAGGGGCTTAGGTGGTTCAGTGGATAGAGCACTGGGGCTGGAGTCAGGAAGACCTAACTTAAAATCTGAACTCAGATATTTACTAGCTGTGTGACCCTGGACAAGGCTCTTAAATGGCAAATCATGCCAATATTTTTGCCAAGAAAATGACATGGAAAATAGGGTTCTTGTGGTTACAAAGAGTCAGATGTGAATGAATGATTTGAGTAGCAACAACAATAAATATGTGGAGAATTAGAAAATAAAAAAGAAATATAATGTGGCATAGCAGACAAAATGATAGATTTGGAATTGTAAAGACCTGTGTTCAAATCCTGCCTCTGGTACTTCTGTAATAATGGGTGGAAAAATCTTTGAGACCCTGTCTTTCAAGTATGCATAAATATTACTTATTTGGATATGTTTACCTTGAGGTTGGTCTTCAGTCCTCTTATCAGAAGAATACATAAACTAGACAGAGGCATCCATGTACTTATGATCTTCAGCTAATTAAGAGAATTGTTGCCATCCTATGGCCAGAGGAAGAAAGGAGAAAAGGCCTTGGAATTGAGGTTAATTGACTTGCCCAAAGTCACACAGATAGTAAATATCTGCAATGTCATTCCAATTCAGCTATTCCTGACAGCAGATCTAGTGTTCTGTCCATTGTACTCTCTATCTTGGTGCCCCACTGCTTTACTAGCTCTGTGACCACAACCTCTGTGAACTTCAGGTGGGTTATATGAGGATCAAGATCTGCCTGTGGGGTATGATGATATCCAATGTAAAACCAAGTGTATTCTCAATTCCAATGCTGAAGAAAATCTATTAGGAGGTTCACAGAGGAGTGTGTAATTTAAGTAGAATTATAAATGAGTAGTAATGAATTAATAGTTATGCAAGCTAGTTAGTACTTAGTACTATTGAATAATAATGGTGAACCAAGATTACTCACCTTTCTAAACATCCATGAGGATGTGTCAGATAAGTGAACTTTGACCTTATCTCCAAAAATATCAAGTCCACAAAGTCAAATGTGAATAGAAATTGAAGAAGATTAGAGAGAAGGTATGGAGAACTACAACTCCTAGGAATGAACATGACAGTTTGACCAGACCTTAGCAGCTAACACCTTATAGCTTTGCAAATGGTACCAGAACTAACCAACTTTGATTATGTTGCCATGCCCTGTTGTTGTTATTCATGCTGTCATGTTCATGTTGTTCATGTTATCATGCTCTGAAATCAATCAGGCTCCAACCTGTTCAATGTATGCCCCAGGGAAATTTCTAAGAAAGTCCAGGCACTTTAAGATGTGAAGGGGGAAAACAAAGGATGATACTCTGAGGCATTTGCTATTTGAATTTTCCATTCTCACTCTATGGCAGCATATTGGCTTTTGGGGATCTTCTCTGAAGTTATTCCAAGCATCTGAGCCAAGAGTAGGATATATTGACTGGTATTTAAGCCAACATATGACTAGCATTTCATCTGTAGTTTCATTTGTGTCTTTTCTCACATCTGAGCTTCACTCATTTTGCCCAAATTTCAATTCTGTCCTTTCTTTGTTGTTTTTATTGTTGTTCAGTTGTTTTTCATTCATACCTAACTCTTCATGACTTCATCTGGGGTTTGCTAGGGAAAGATACAAGAGTGTTTTGCCATTTACTTCTCTAGTTCATTTTACAAATGAGGAAACCGAGGCAAAGTTAAATAACTTGCTCACAGAGTCATCCATCTAGTATGTATCTGAGGTCAAATTTGAACTCAGGATATTGAGTCTTTTTGACTCCAGAGCCAACACTATCCACTTTTTTTGCCCTTGTGCCCTTTCTTACTCAGTCAAAATTCATTGAAGTATAATACTTCTTTAGTAACATGATAAAAATGGAAATGTGCTCATTTTTGATCAAGGTAATCTTCATTTCATCTTTTAACATCTCAGTTATAAACCTTCCTTTGCCTTTTGTTTTATCAAACATTCACTTGTTGAAGTGGTGCTTAAGCCAATGGTGTGGCAATACTCAGACTTAACAGAACATGTCTAATATGGGAGCTTTCATTGTCCTTTAATCCCAATAAAAGGGCTTTGCAACACCCTTCTCACATGAGGTAGCTGCAAGAGAATGAGGTATTCAAAAAAAATAGACAAATGCTTTCAAAACTCAAGCCTGAAGGAGCAGAGTGGGTCGCATTTGTGGTAGACAGGCAACAGCAACGGTAATTGGATACATGTTACGACAATCTCCCATCCTTTTCCAGGGGCTCAGTTTCATACTTAGGTGTTAACACACAATTTTTATTTCATTTGCAATCATTTCAAACTTGACACAGCAGTGTGTATATAATCTATATGTATATATTCACATGAAATACATACACAGAACATAGATATGTAAGAATGCATTGTGGGTATATAGGTATGGGAATATATATATATATATATATATATATTTCATAGACTTAAGAAGGACTCAACCTCTCAGAAATAATCCGCACATATTATATCCATATATGATCTCATGTGTATGTGTATATAATGCATGCATTCAATAGTATGTACAATATGCAAACTTGTTAAAATATATTTATGCATTCGGCAATGTATATGTATATAGTATGCAATGTAATACATATATGCATAGGTAAATTACATCAATATGTATGTATATAATTGCTGAGAGGCTGAGTCTTTCTTGGCTCTTTGGAATTAAATAAGCATCAGGCCTCATTGAACTAAGTGTAATTAATTCTAAGAGACAATCTAATTGGAAATTGTAGCCATTTTTGAAGGTGTATGTTCCACTGATATGTATGTCTCTGGGAAATATCTCAGTCAGCACATTTTTAGGAAACTTGAGTTTTTCTGCTAAGTTTTGTGAAATTATTTAAAATTGAGAAAATTATAAGTTTTGGCATCTAGCCTCCCCCCCCCCTTTGTTTTTACATTATTGTGTATACCATTATGTTTTTTCATTGAAATTTTCATTTATTTAATTAATTAATTTAGAATATTTTTCCATGGTTACATGATTCATCTTCTTTCCCTCCCATCCTCCCCCCAACCCCCAACTAACACACAATTCCACTGGGTTTTACTTGTGTCATTGAGCAAAACCTATTTCCATCTTATTGATAATTGCACTAGGTTGATCATTTAAAGTCTATATTCCCCAATAATAACCCAATCAACTCAGATCAAGCAGTTGTTTTTTTTCTGTGTTTCTACTCCCACAGTTCTTTCTCTGGATGAGGATAGTGTTCTTTCTCATAAGTCTCTCAGAATTGTCCTGGGTCATTGCACTGCTGCTAATAGAGAAGTCCATTACATTCAATTGTACCACAGTGTCAGTCTCTGTGTATAATGGTCTCCTATGTACCATTATTTTTAAACCTTTGGCTAATGATAAAAATTTTCATCCATTTAACAATCATCAATTTTAATACATAAAAGTAAGATGCTACACTGTTAAGGAAATCAGAAAACTGAAATAACATCAAGTAAGGCTGATGCTATGTTTTGAATACAAGTAAAATTGGATGGGAAATGATGGTAGAAGTTTTCAAGGACTACAAAAATTGGGAAATACTTGTAGCTGTAGTGCTTCTCAAGGAATCATTGTTCATAGATTTATAAATGATAATATTATGGTGTAACTTATCATCAATTTTGCTTATTTAGAGGCAGTTCACTATACTGGAAAGAATGTTAGAGGTGGGGTCAGGAGACCAGGGTTTGAATCTTGGCTCTGATACTTGGTAAGTTATGAGATTTTGGGCAAATCACTTTAACTCTCTGAGCTTCACTTTCTTCATTTTTGAAATGTGGATAATAATACTTCAACTTCCTACCTCTTTTGCTTGTTGTAAGAAAAAGTATTTTGAAAGCATTAAAATACAGAAATGGACATGCTATGGGCATCATTGCTCTAAAGATCAAAGTGAAAGTAAGTCACAGGTGCGTACATTGTTCATGTTGTGGGAGCATCCTAGATTCTATGATTCATATTTTGTCTTATGTTGAACTTGACTTTTTCTTTTTGATTGCAAATTTTATGTAAATACATATACATATGTATGATCTGGCTTCTATGAAATCCATTTATGCTTAGCTGTTTGGTCTCCTAATGAAATTTTAAAGTTTTAAAGATTCTGATGGATAGAATAGTGGAGAAAATGTTCACTTCTCTGCCTATTGAGGGCAAAAATATAAAGAAAAACATTTGGAAAAGAAATTGCCATTCACAGCATCAGAGAGCTTAGAGTTGGGAAAGACCTTTGAAATCTTCCCCTTTGACCCTCACATATTATAGACTAAAGAATTGAGGCCCAGTTTAGATTATATAGATAGTAACTGACAGAGGAGAATTTGAACTCAGAGGTTATGATAAATTAGACTAACAGTCCTCAAAGTAAAGTTCATAGATCCATGGAGGTTCCAGAGTTCCACTCATGGGATCAATGAAGTCAATAGTATTTTCAAAATACTAAGATATCATTAGCCTATTAAAATACTTTTCTCTTTTCCAATTAGTTATCAATTTAAAACTGGATTTTCTTTACATACTTAATTCAAAAATGTCTCACAAAAGACTGAATATGTAATCAGATATGAGAATCTAGCTGTCTTAGGAAGCCAGATATTAAAGAGATTTACAAAAAGATATAAACTATGCCCCTAAAAGCTTTTCATTATCTTTTTTTCTTTGTTTGGGAGAGAAAGTTATTTTTTCATAAAATATTTTAAGACTAGCATCTCTTGTGTGAGGGTTTGCTGAGCCCTTTTTAGAGCTGCTCATTTGGTGTCTACCTTTCACCCATCTCTTATCTGTGGTTCCAAAAAGCTGCTGCATGCAGTGGCTACAACCCAGTAAAAACATCTTGACAGATGGACTAGGCCAGGTTAAAAGTAACTGACAGGCCTCAAATCCAGTAGTTGGGGGGATATCTATCCTATGCACTTGAAGACTTCTCCTTGGTGGAATGGGCTATCGAGAACAGGTTATTCCAAAAACCACCGTGGAGCACTTAGAGCTTAGTCAGTCATCAAAGATTCCAAGGTCATTGAATGAATCCCAGGCCATCACCAATTGTCCTTTTGCCTTGGTCCTACACTTAAATAATTCTGGATGAAACTGAAAATGACAACTTTGTGTAACTCTGCCTCACATAAATCTAGTTTACATGCAAGATATCACCCTGCATTGCCATTGGTTCTCTTTGAAAATTGAAGAATGAACAACAATCTTTTAAATATAATATGTTTAGTTTTTTAAATGAATTATTCTAAATTATTCTATTATTTTAAATGAATATTCTAAAATGTATTAGCTTTAGTATCTGATACAGCAAAAGTCAATAGATTTAACACACATAAACAATAGCTCTTTGGGTCCTCAGTGGTTTTAAGAATGTAAAATGGTCTTTAGAGTAAAAAGTTTGAGAACTGCTTAATTACATAAAGAGATCACTGAATAGGAAGGACTCTGAGTTGTAAATGAGAATAACAGAGAGCACTTGTTTAGTGTTCTTGGAATATCTGCTTGACTTTATCTCAGACTATTAACAATAACTTTGAAGGGAAAAGAAAAAAACCAAAGTGTTCCAAATTAGGAGGCTGCAGACTTTTGGGGGTGGTGAGGAAGGGGTGCTAAAGAAACACAGTCCTGAAGGCACTCAGGGTAGCGCATCCTTTTGCGATCTAAGGCAACATCCTCCTGCCTTTTCCTAACAAAACAGCATTTCTGCTAATAACTTCTACTTTTACGTGACAAATCAAGCTGTTTAAATTGTCAGATTGCTCCAACACATATCCCTTGGATGCCAGGAAACCATGCTGACATTGTTCCCTGGCAGGCTCAGGGGGTGGGGAGAAAACGGCTCATTTTGTCAACTGGCAAGAAAACAACCCCTCAAAGAAAATTTCCAGCTGGTTACAAAGGATTCTGATAATATAGATGGAGAGAGGAAAGAAACAAGTTTTGAATGAATGCAGCATGTTTGCTATATGAAACACAATCTATTTCTACCCCTCTGACTTATATAGGCTATATGCACATAGTTAGTTCAGTAGTGTCCATGCTCACCCAGTGGGCAATAATGCCATCCACAGGACAGGCCTCCAGAAGATTATACACAATCTCTTTGAAAGTCACAACTCTCTTCATTGATTCTGACCTGATTCAAAAACACTTGTTCTTTTGTGAAAACAATATTTCCCAATGTGTGAAAAATGAGAATAGAATCAACTGTGTGAAGGCAAAACAATCTTGGCTGCCTTTTGGCATGTGAACAAATATCAATGTTGACACACAACTTGGAACTTTCCTTGTAAAAATGGCATTCTCATTTCATTGAGATAGTAGAGATGTCCTGGACCAGATATTTCCTGGTTTTAGCCCTTTCAAGGTAAAGGACAAATGTACCACGTTCATCCTCAAAGAGACACTAAAGATAGAAATACAAACTCTTGCTCTCAGTATATGGAGTATAGAAAGGTACTTGTTTCCTTTGCTTATCACCAGGGTGAGTAGGAGAAACATCTCTTACCTCAAATGCAAAAACTAAGTATTATATTTGACCACCATTAGTTATTAGAGAAAGAATAAATAAGAATTTATTAAATCACAGTAATAACAATAATAATCTCTGTCCTTATCTGTTGAAATAGAAAAGGTTAAGCTGTGTGACACTATTACTTGTTGCTGCAGTGACTGGTGTACTCTGGCTTATGACTAGAGAGAACTGCTACTAAATATGGGGACACACTTGCCTATTTGCAATGGAGATAGAAGTACTTTGAGAGACACTGAGAGATACCGATACAGGGGAATGCTCTGGGCTTTGCCTACTGATCCCTACCGATGACTAGTGGATCAATATTTCTCCTCCTACCCTCTCTCCCTCCCTCCTTCACCTTTTCCTCCCTGTCTCCCTCACCTCCCAGTACTTCTTGAAGCCTTTGGCTTCTTCCTTCCCCCCTGAGTGAACTATAAAGATACTCTATTTCTTTTCCTTTTCAAGTCAGGGGGTTTATTGGGAAACAGGATGGGAAACTGAGGTAAGAAGGATGAGGGTGTCTCTAATCTAAAATGAAGATTATGAGGGCTTGGGAAGTCACAACTGTGACAGAGGGACAGTCAGAGATGGAGGACAACAGTTAAAATCTTCTTTCTTCTTCACAAAGCCACCAATTTCAGAAGCCCCCCTCAATGGTCCTTCAGCCTGGGACAGAAACTTAATAAGATCAGTTCAGCTTCCTTCTCCTGGCCAGCTTCAACACCCAGAGCCAGAGACAGAATCCAAGTTCCAGTTTCTCCCCTGGTCAGCTTCAACTTCCAAAACCAGAGTCAGAATCAAAATTCAAGTTCCTGCTTCTTCTTCCTGTGTGTCCAGACCCCCAACTCCTGGGAACATTCCATTTGGAACCTTCTTCTTGATTGACAGGCAGGTCAGGTACCCAGATTGTTTCTTGCATCTTGGCTTGTCCTGCAAAACCTCTCTCTCTTCAATTCTCTACCACAATCCCCCCTTTTATTAGACAAAAAATGCAACTTGCATTTTTCAATGATACATACCTTAATAATTCTATCTATGTTTTTAACTGCTCTGTCTTACCCCCCTCCCCCCAAAAATCTTAAACTCATCTTAGCTGTTCTATCTATCTAAATGCTAAGCTAAGAATGGGTTATAGGAAAATGGTTTAGGTAGGGGAATTACATGAACATAGTTTTCCATCACAAAACAAGTAACAATGTTCAAATCATCTCAACAATGTCAATAACATATTGAACATGCAAGTGTCTTATCCTAATGTTTATATAGTCACTAAGAAAAATTTCCTAACACTAACAAATGCTAACCTACAATCATAATGCAATCTAACTTCTATACTTCAGAACTTCCATGTCTCTACTTTCTTAAGCCTTAAACAAATTCACTAGGCTATTACTATTGTTACTGGTTAAACTATTATTAAATTACTCTAAAAAAGTTAGCCTGTTAGTTAATTTAGTAATTACATGTGTACATAGGATCTTTGCAAATTTACATATGAACATCCTTGTAGATTTCTGTGCAAACTCATGTAGAAAAGAAAAATCTTTGTTTGAATTTTCCACAGAAATTTCTCATCAGTGTGTCTTTGTTGATATGCAACTATGCAAGTTGTATACTTACCCAATCCATGGAATATCTTACTTTGCTATGTAGGATGTGCATGCACATATGTATGGTGTTCACATGTATGACACATCCTTACATAACCTCATGGCCAAAAGTTCCAAGATTTAAGTTTCAAAGTCCTTCCATGTCTAGTCATGTTACTTGTAGAAACTCTTCCATCCTCTCTGTTCAGCACCTCACTCTTCCATCTTCTGTTACTTGATTGGAGACTTGTGCTCTTCAAATCAGTATCCACTGCAATAATCATGAACCGGGAACACAGGAACAAACCATGAACAATTGTGTGCAAGTAAGATTTTAATGTGGGTGTGTAAGAGTGAAAAGTTACTTTTGCATGGAAGTAAGACGGAATCTCCTTGAGTGCCAGAATTTATCAATTTTATGTGTGTACAAGTAAGATAACATGCGTTTTCTTCGTGCATGGGGGGTAAGCTTTTGCATTTGTTTCTCTTCGTGCCTGCAGGTAAGGTGTACAGATGTTTTTATATGGATGGGTGTGAGCATTACGCATAAGTTTTCAAGAGTTTTGTAAGAATAATTATTTTTTTTCATCAAGGAGGTTTATAATATGGTTACTACTATTGTTTCTTGGATGGTTACTGTATGTAGTACTTGGAGATAGTTCTTTTCGTTTTGTTACTGTGTCAGGCAGAGACTATTTTATATTTTATATTGAGGCTTTGTTTCTATGGCTGCTAATATTTTCTTTTTGGCTATAACTGGCTATATTCCTTCAGAGGTGCTATCATTTCATTATTTTAACTTGTACAGGGCTCTCTTGGCTTGTCCTGCAAAACCTCTCTCTCTTCAAGTCTCTACCACACTGTCTTACACAGATGTTATGGGGCTAATGATGATAAATAATACTATTTATAGGACATTTGAAGGCTTGCAAAACACTTTACAAATATTATTCTACTTTATTCTCATAACAACCTTAGGAGGTAGATGCTATTATTATTTCCATTTTACATATGAAGAAACCAAAGCAGGTAGAAGATAAATCAAATGCCCAGAACTACAAAGCTAATATGCACCTGATGCAGTATTTGTCTTGATTCCAAACAGTACATCCTTCTCTCCATTGCACCACCTCACTGCCTATATTAATATGTTTCTTAAAGTGACTTAGCAGACAAAATGCCTTTAGAGCTTGTTAAAGAAAAGAGACTTCAGGCACTAGCTTTGAAACATTTGAAATCAGCCAATGAAATTTCTTTGTCAACATTTTTATACTGTTTGCTACTCTCATCTGTGACTTTAGCCTTCTTTTACTACTTTATATAGTGATGAGCAAAGAAAGCAAATACTGGACTATAGCCCATACACCCAGAGTGATCACTGAACCACAGATTCCCATGGAAAGTAATCCAAAGGAAGGGAGGGGAAGACTGGGATTCCTTTCTTCTATGATATATAGATCTGGAGTGATTAAAAATAAACATAGCAGTTGACTTATTCAACTACTTTAGTTGAACATAGTAATTCTTTCTTTTTTTGATATTAAAGTCTTTCACAAGCTAGTCCTTATTTATCTTTCCATTCTCATTTTACTTTACAGTCTCTCCCTCACTCTGCAATCCACCTAAGCTGGACTTCTCTCCATTTCCCTCTTATATTGTCTGTCCCTTGTCTTTGTAGTGCATTTTCATTTATGGATGTGAGAAGATGTCCTGTACCTTTAGTCTTCCTTCTCTCTATCAAAAAGAGGGGAAAATGTTTCACCAACTTCTCTCTGGGAACAAGATTGATCATTATAATTAATTTGACTTTGACTTTTTGTGTTTAAAATGTTTTACATAATTGTGATAGTTTTGTTTATTGTCTAGTGTTGCTTATATTTATTTGTATCCTTTCACAAAATCTTTCCAATTTTCTTTGAATTTCTTCTATTTGATAGTTCTTAAAGAACAATAATATTCTATTACATCTTTATGTAACAATTGCTTTAGCTGTTTCCCAAATGATAAGCAATCTCTTTTTTTCTCATTTTTGTGCTATCACAAAATGTGTTATTATGAATATCTTGGTATATATGTGACCTTTCTGTCTTTTGATTTCAAAGGATTATATGCCCAGCAAGGGGATCCACAGGTATGAGCAGATAGGTGCTTTTTCTTACATCATTCCAAGTTGTTTTCAGGAAAGGTTGGACTAGCTCACAGAAGAACTGTCCATTTCAAAGGTGCCAACTTTTAATACTTTCAATAAGTAAATAATTATCCCTTGATTTATTTATTTTATAAGTTTGAAATTGAGCATATTAGCTTTTTTTCTTAAAAAAAAAGAGGCATAGATTTTAAAGAGCAATGAAATCACAATATACTTTATTTTGCCTTTATTTTTAGAATTTGATTTTTTAATGAGTCTCCTGCTCACTTTTGCTCCTTCATCGAAAAGAATTTGCTATTTTTACTATGGGATATTCCTTTTTTTAATCTTAAATTATTCCTTTGTTATCTTTTGACCCATTCATATGTCTATCTGGTGGAAAAATTAAGCCAGTCTTTGCCCTCAAGGGGGATAAATCCTGTTATATTTTTAGGGTCTCCCACTGTTCATTATTTTTTTATGTGTGTATGTCTTGTCTCCTAAAGGAAATTGTTAACTCCTCAAGATCTGGGAGTTTGTCTTCTTAGTATCCTCTAAGAATTATGAAGGTTTGAGAAATGAAAAGAAAGATCCAGAAGAAATGGAGAAAAATAACAGGAAAATTCCTGATTTCCTTGAAGAAATGATTTTTAAATGAAAATAATTTAAAGACTTTTGTTCAATGCCAGAAAATATACTCAAATCCATGCCTTCACTTGGACATAGTTAAAAAAATTGATGAAAAGAGAAGACAGAATCACTATGGAAAACCCAACACTAATTATTCTTATTTCTTTGCTCAGTGTTCTCTTTCTAAAGTGGTTGAGAGAAAGGAATTCAGCTACATTTCTGAATGGTGAATAATTTTGGACTGGAATAAACATGTGAGTTGTGGTATCAGGAGAATCTACAATGGAAGATTTTGTAATGATCAATGTATCTTGATGGTTTTATTTGCCAGAGATTATTTTAATATCATGTTAACAATAGGACTTGGTACCTACAAATCAGTGTGACTTAGCCTTATGGATGTAATTCCACTTCAAATTTCACATAGTTCTTAATTTGGCTCTCTGTTTTGCATTCCAGGAATCTTATCTTTTCTAGAACACTGATCCTTTCTCTCACACTCACATTTTCTACTTACAAGAAAGTGCTACTAAGTCATGCTTTGCTAATAAGGATATTTTAGATTTAAGTATTAAAAAGTAGCTTGAAATCCCTAGATGTATTATATTAGAGTTATTTGTATGTTTTGACTTTCATACAGGACCTGGTACTTGGTAGGAGCTCAACAAATGTTTATAAAATTGAATTAAATATATCTCATCCCTACTTTGAACTTCTTGTGGGCAGAGTCGGTGTCATTTTATCTCTTTATGTTCATAATAACAAGCATGGAGTTTCATCTATAGTAAGAGTTTATTGAATATTTGATGGATTTCAAGGACAGTTATATCAATATGATTTCAATACAATAGAACACCAAGTTAAAGGTTAATAATAATAATGATGATAGTGATAATAATAGCTAACATTTATTAACACTATGTATAGTCATATATGTATATAAGTAAAGTAAAGAAGCTATGTTCCAGGTACCATGCTAAGTGCTTTCCAATTATTTTTTCATTTTATCTTCAGAAGAATTCTGGGAAGTGGGTGATATTCTTATTCCCATTTCACATGAGTCAGAAAAAGGTTAAGTGACTTGCCCAGGGTTACACACAGAGTAAGTATCTGAAGTTAGATTTGAATTCAGGCCTTCCTGGCTCTCTTTCCAGTTACCTACAATTAAACTCAGTAGTATATGGATGGTCATTTTAATTTGATCTATCAATATTACTGACTAAAGTTGATTATTTGGCACCACCACTAATAACATATTTATATAATTTTTTCAATGACAACACACATTAAAATATTTTTCTAATCTGTTGATATAACCCTGGTTTCTGAAGCTTAAGCCAACAGACCATAAATTATGCCGTGTCCTCCCATTCTACAAAGGCTGAATAAAGCCCAATGAGGAACACTAAGTTTGAAATAGTGTGTGGATATTAGTACCACTGGACTTATAAAAGAGAAATGAAGGATAATGCTCAAGAAAATAAATTAAAATATTGAGTGTTTCTTCTTTGGTAGCCAGTGACTCTCATCAGCTACTTAATCTGTACTTTAAATAAAGAACAATATTGTGAGTTTAGATTTTTGAGTGGATTTTAGTCAACTTCCCTAGGAAGCTCATAAATTAATTCTATGTTATTCATATTAAGTGTGAGATGGACTAATTCCCAACATTCTCTGCATTCTACCCCCCACCACCAATCCCTCATTCAGAAGCTACTAAAGATTTATTCTCTCCAATGAAAGAACATAACTCAATACTATAAGTTTTTTCTTTCCTATCAAAACAAAATAAAACAAAACTTGATATTCTTGTTAGTGTTGTTAACTTGAAATAACACAGAACTACTTAAATAGTCAGCAAAAACCAAGTCCTTAATCAGGAAAGAGATAGTGTTCACTATTCGGTCACAACACAAAGTCAGGTTCCTAAAAACCACACAAAGCCAAGGGCTCTGGGACTCTAGGAACAGTATCTCGGGGAGAATGTACAGGGCAAGATTGATTCTCCAAAGAGTCACAGAACTTGGGGGTCTTTTATGCCCTCTGGAAAACTTGGTATAATAACAGTTTTGCATAGACAGGCTGCAAGCAAACTGCAAAGAGGCTACTGCCAGCAGGTGGGGTACCAGGGAGTGGTCAACTACAGTGAATACAAAAGGAAAGGGTCAAATCAAGAGCTCGGCTTCCTGAGAGAGGACTTGTAATGGAAGAAGCTACTAAGTCAAATAAGGGCACTCAATATTTGACTATGTCTACTAGTCCCATCCAAACTGGGGTCACCAAACACTTCAAGGTCTATTGTTCAGTCCAAAACAGCTGTGCCTGGTACTTCTTTGTAGTGAGTTCTCAAGGGGACAGGGGCAAACTTGAAACTTACAGAAAACCCAGTTGACAGTGCCAACCCGAAATAATTTGTAAATATTTAATAGAATTAGCAGGAAATGTATGAAATGAGGGTTTCTTAAAATGGGAGGTAACTAATTTTACTAATAGAAGACAAAATCTTTGAATATAAGTGAGAACATTTAATGCATGAGAAGGTTTAGGGATTGGCTGTCCAGTTTAACTTGGCCTGGAAGACCTGAGAGTTCCCATTTACCTCAGCACTTCTGTAATTCTCTGGTCTTGTTTGGTGTTCAAGTAGTTAGTGGTTATTTGATTACTTAACTTACTCATTGAATCCCTAAGGAGATGACAAAAGAAGGTTCATGGAAGATTGTCTCTTGTTATTAATCAAGTATGATATTTACACACTTCTATTATAAAAGGGGAAACCCAACCTTTGGACTCCACTTTTAGCTGTTTGATGCCTCTCTCTGCCAAACTTATTCAGAGTTGGATCCTTAAATGTTGTGTCAGATTGGAAAGGGATAAGTGTCTATCACATATATTAAATCAACCAGTTTTTTTTTCAGCCTAATGAACAGAAAACCATTTTCTGCATCAAAATCAAAATTTCTGAAATGTAAATTTTTTTTAAAATAAAGGCAATGGAAGTTTAATTATTTTAAATGTTGCTAAATAGATATTGTGTAGAGACTGCTCCCTAAGTTTGTCCTACCCCACATCCCATTTTGTGTACGAACTTTGCCTGCCAGAGGGGTACAGAAGTAAAAAGATGTGGTGTGTGAGGGGAGGGCTCTTTCTTGGTTGGCACTGCCTTGGAAGATTGTCTTGATGGGGAGCTCTGGTTCCTGCTGTGCACTCAAGGGTTTTTTGCCGACTTTGAGGACTTGGGGGGGGGGGTTCCTGATTCAGCTTAGGGTAATTTATTTGGTGACATTTTTCTGTCTCCTTCCTACATATCTCTCTTTTTACTTTATTTCCATTTTGATTAAAACTTAATTGTTAAAAGCTACTAACAGACTCATGACTTGAGAGTTGGTTTTATAGATGACAACCATGGCAATTTTTATTACTATTACATTTAATAATTTTACTTTCATTATTACAGTATACTAGAATTTTTAAACAAATAGGTTATATTAAATTTTCAGTCATGTATACAAATAAAAAAATGGATAATCTCTAATCAGCTTTTGTAAGCTCTGGAGCCCTTGGAATATTATGTTGCCTTCACCAAATCATATAATGAGAGATGAAACCTAATGATTATGACTCTAGAAATGTTTTAAAACTCTCTTTGAAGACATTAGAAACTTGAAGCAGTGTTCCAACTGGACATATCCAGATCCTCAATGGATCCTCTCTCTCTAGCCTTTGTCAAGTTACTCACATTTTCATGTCTGCTTCAACTATTTCTGTAGTGCCGTTAGTACAGAATTCTGCATAGAGTTCCATCCAGCTCCATAAACTGAAATTCGAAGATTGCTTATTGCTAAATTTTCTTTCAATGGTCTGAATCCCATGCTTTAAACATTCCAGTCACTGTGTGATTTTGTTCTTTATGAGTCTATATGCAGTATTCAAATATAGAAGAGAATACACATATTGCATATTACATAAACATAACATAAGTAGACACTGAATCTAAGAATTCTCCCCTCCGGGTGTTATCTTAATAGAATAGTGCTTAGGCTTAGCTATAATATTTAGTGGTGTTTAGAAACTGCATTCATCTTTTGTGGAGGAAATAGGTTTTAATTTTCTCCTTAGAACAAGAGATAGCTTCAAGCCCAACTGACATTTTGGATTGTCATTTTTTTTTTCTTCTCTTTCAGTTGAGTGTTGAGTGAGAGAAGAAGGCAGCAGCTTGTGGTGCCCTGGCCTGCACCATGCCAATGTTTCACTATTTCCAATGACAGCTTCTTGGGGATGACATCAATATGCGATGGTGGTTTCTCATTTTTTTCTTTAGCCAGAGGCAAATGAATACATTATCCATCAGTGAAGCATGGGACAAACGGATCTATAACTCGGGGGTGATTGGGATTCCACACGCGCATGGGGGTGTGAGTTTGCTTCAGAACTCATTTTCACTGATGCTGACACACAAGACACCCCTCAGAGACCTGTCTATCAAACTGCAACATGCTATGCAGAAAAATTAGATTACTCATGCTAAGAGAAAGGGCCAAGAGGAGAAGGCAATTTAAAAATATTCCCTTAAATGCCTATTACATTAATATTTACAAAGCAAATGAAATTCTGCAGGAGAAAAATAATCAAGTAACCTAGATATGGTTGTCGATGTGTATGGAGATTCTTATAAGAGTATGCAAGATTCTTATATGAGTACATATACATGAATAGATGTGTGCACACACACAGTATATAGAGCTCTTTCTTTTTTCTTTTTAACTTCATTTCAAAACTCCAGAAAGGATCATTTCATTTACTATAATAGATAAATTCACTGTTTTACTATTATTGGTATATTACTGCCCTTGCAAATCCCCAGCCTAAATATCCATTATCCATATCCAAATATCCATTATTTCTCTGTGCTTTGCAATTGATTGTTTTTTGTCTTTCAGAACAGAGGTTGGGAAAAGACTTAGCAGTGCTTATTATAAAAATGCATTGCAAGGTTCCACATTTCACTCCAAGTATCTGTATAGTTTCTGAAGAAAGCAATCGTGTCAAAATAGATTAATATGAAATCCACAAGACAAACATTATGCAGCTATGTGTGGACTTGCCCAATACAATCTATTTCTTTAATAAAAATACAAAGTAGTGTAACATACTTAGTGACGAAAAAAAAAATACCTGGGGCTCAACCAAAGCATATCAATCAGAATGAGGAACAATGCTGAGAAAAGTGATTTTAAAAGAAACTCAGGGAAGCATAAAAGTGACTAGTTAGAAATAGATCTGGACAAATGTGGAGGGTAGAGTATTTCAGAGAGCAACCAGCAACTGTTATTTATAGAAATAGATAATAGAAAAGCTGCGGTAGTTTAAATTTTTTTCTCTTAATAATGACATGACAATGTCAGGCTCTTTGGAACTCTCTGGGAAATGTCTAGGAATGTTAATTGAACACTTGAATGCCTGGCTAACAGAATCATTGTATGGATTTGCTGAAAATGACTCAACTGCAAATTTCTGTCACCATAGATGGAGGAGAGTTGGGATTTTGTTGATTTACAGGCATAAAGAATGACACATTTCAAACTTTTCACTCAGTTTACTTCTTGTCTGTTATTTGTGATAGATTTTTGTTCTGACTTGTTCTGTTTTAATTAATTAATTAATTTTGGTCCAAACTTCAGATTGAATTGGCTCCCATGTGAGATAATTCCAGTCCTCATGCAGATCAGTGACAGTGACTACAAAGTGTAGCGATCTATTTATAAGGCATTGAGAGGGTAATTTAGTGGTCCAGATTAAACATCCATTATGTGTCAGACAAAATTTGAACCTATGTCATCTAGCCTGGAAAGGCTATTTGCTACTTACTAAGCTTCTCTTTCTGTTGAGACAGAACAAAAGTTATTTTATTCAGCATTCTTTTTACCTGAATTCTCTTGTTAACTGGCACATTTACCTTTTTCTAGTGGAGTAAAAACTGATCAAACTGATTAGCCATGCTGTGGATTTTTATAAAGTATTTACCCTATAAGATCCATTGTGATGAAGCTTTAGAGAACATAGAACACCCTGGTTCATTAGTTGGTGCTTGGTTTATGCCAAAAATATATTATTTGGGCTGCCAGCCACTAATCTTTCCTCACTTCAATTGACAATGTTTTTCCTAGTACAAGACTGACCAGGCCACTCTTCTACTCAATAAACTCTAGTAACTCCCAATTACCTCTAAGACTGAATAAAAAAATCTTTTTAGAGTTAAAACACTTCATAAATTACCCCCTCCCTACATTTCCAGTCATCTTACACCTTATTCCCACCTCCCCCAATGACACTGGCCTCCTTTGATGTTCCTTCATCTCTTGACTCCAGGCATTTACTCTGGCTTTCCTCCATGCTTAGGGTGCTCTCCCTCCTTATCTCTCCCTCCTGGCTTCCCTGATTTCCTTCAAATCCCAGATAAAATTGTAACATCTACAGGAAGAATGATTCTCTTTATTCTCCTATGTCCCTCTGTTGATTATTTCTTATTTATCCCATATATAGCTTTTTGTCCATATTTGTTCTCTTGTATTCTCTGCTATCAAATTGTGAGTTTCTTGAGCTCAATCTTTTTTTTATTATTTGTATCCTTAAGGACTTAGCATAATATCTGGCACATAAGTCTTTAATAAATGTTTATTGACAGACTTACTGACTGACCATTAGTATCTTGGCTAGTAGAGTATTTTCAATATTCCTTTAGATCTTAAATTGGATCAACATAGGGAAGTATCCTAACAATTACAACTGTTTGAAAATAAATAAATTAACTAGCATTTATATAGTACTTTACAAATATTATTTCATCTGGTCTTCACAACAACTCTGGGTGTCAGGTGCTAATGTCACTTCTTTATAGATGAAGAAACTGAGGCAGACAGTAGTATGTTGACTTATTTAGAGTCATAGAACCAGGAAATCGCATGAGGCTGGACTTAAACTCATATCTTTCTAATTCTGGAATCAATATTCTGTCTATTGCACTACTTTGCTCCTTCATGAATTAGCTACTTTTATATCAGTAAAGGTGTTCAAACAGAGGCTAGATTACCATTGGATAGGAAATTTTCATAGAGTATTGATCTAGTGATACTTCTAGCCCTCTGTTTCTATGACTCTAACCCAAAATGTAAAGATTAAAATTAATTTTAAATTAAATTAAATTAAAATAATTTTTAAAAAATTTGGTGCATAATTGGAATTCAGATTGGTAATTTCACTGATATGTGGAAGTTCATTAATGCATGATGTCAACTCTCCTATAACTATAATATAGAGGTTAATTTGGGGTTCTATAAAAGATCTAATGGTCAATATGTACCAGACTTGAACTCAGGATGTCATAACTCCAAGGCTAGCTCTTTTGCCAGTAAGGCTCATTGTTTCTATTATTTATATCCTTATAAATCTCTAATCGTTAAAAAAAGAGAAGCAAGAGAGAAATCATTGACATTTTCCAAGTAAACATTAGTCTTCTTCAGACAGTCTCAAATTATTTTATCTGGCTAGTTGTTCAAAGTCCACTGATTTGCTTAGACAAGGGAGAGAACTTTTTGTTGCATTTCTAGTGTATCCTGAGGATCCATTGCCGTGATTCTCTTCCTAGCACTTAGCTAGAAACTCAAAGGCTCCTCATACATTGGTGGGTTGGGTGGGTAGAATGACATTTTTCTTAATGAGAATCAGGAAGTTCAGAGCTGCTTTACAATGTCTTTAATTCATTAAGACATGTCACTATTGTAGCCAGATTTATTTTCTATCTTTTCCTTTTCCTTCTTCACCTACCTTCTCCTCATCCACAACTAAAAGAGAACTGGGGTGGGGAATAGCAGTTTCGTAATGTCAGTGGATAGATGAAAGAGTTAAAGAAATAAGTATAATCCTTTCTATCAACATTGTGTTTAGGTAACAAGAGAGATCTAACTCAAATCTATGCTATAAACGTGCGTGTAGGTTTTACATGACTATTTAATCTGCTATTAAACACAAACAACATTTTTTTTCATAGCAACCCCCAGCAACATGGTTTCCATATGCTGCTTCAGTAATAAAAAAATACCATCTAGAAGAGACATAGCTACCAATATAAAGGAAATGACAATAGCATGCATACAGTTTTAAGAGAAAATCACCATTTTTTCATGAGCTACTCTTTAAAGGTTTTGTGTGTGTGTGTGTGTGTGTGTGTGTGTGTGTGTGTGTGTGTGTGTGTGTGTGTGTGTGCTTTTTTGGCATTGCCTTGGCTAAAGAATTCGTTGCTGTAGGGGCAGCTAGGTCGCTAGGTGGATAGATAGGTAGGCCTAGATATGGGCTGTCTTGAACTTAAATCTAGCCTCACACTCTTCATACTAATGTGCCCCTGGTTAAATCATTTAACCTCGATTGCCAACCCCTTATCTGCTCTTCTGCCTTTCAAGCAATGCTTATTATTGATTCGAAGATGGAAGGTAAGGTTTAGAAAAAAAAAAAAGAATTCATCACTTTGGGTGCAATCTATCCTGGGCAAGAGTATCTCTACAAGGTTGTTCCTTGGGTTATATATTTGAGGACTATGGTGACTGCAACAATGATAATGGAATGACTAAAAATGATGGAGAATGTTCTGACAGTTTATGAACATGAACTTGATTATAGGTACTCTAGCATTATCAACAAACTACTTAGCACCTTCTATACAACAATGTGCTAAGTGCCAGAAGTGTGATATCTTTGCCCAATGACCAGCCAATTAAATAGTTTGAAGAACTGAACTGACATCAACATAACATTGAAAATCTTTCCTTCAAAAAAAAGGAAAAAAGAAAAGTTCTACTAAATAGAAGGAAAGCTTACAAGTTCTCTTCAGAAAGGCAAATAAGACTTAGCAAGGTGACTTCATCCTGTTCCCAAAGGCAACAAGAAACATTTCTGAGAAAACTTGGCTATGTCATTTCACTGAAATCATGATGAGCATAAGGAAACAGAGACCACCATGAAAAACTGCATCTTATATACCAACATCTGTTGTAGAAGAAGGAACAAAATAGGAAAATTCTTTTAAGAAGGTCTTTTAAAAAAAAGTTAAGCTATCCTTCGATACAATGACTTCAGTGTGAGAGTGAGCAAGGTGAATGAAATAAAGTGGCTAGAAATATTTTAAAAACTTGAGAAATGAAAGAAGCCAAAGGCTTGTAGGGTCCTCAAAGGTTTTATAGCATGCCTATGTGTAAAGGATGCATTCTTTCAAAAGGGAATCTGGGAGACTTCCATGGATGTAGCCAAGATGTCAGAACAGAGGAAGCACTCAGTTCATACCAATATTTCCTTCTAAACAACTTGAAAATGATGCCTCAAATCAATTTCTGGAGTAGTAAACCCAACAAAATGTCAGGGAAAATATTCTTATAGATCAAGACAACTTGGATTGGAAAGAAAGATCTCTGGTGTGGAGGCTGACCTGAAATCCATGTGGATAAAACCAATGGCATGGGACTAGGTGTTAGCAGCAGAAGCAGCAGCTTCAGGAATTCTTGAGGTAAGGAAGGGGACTTGGCAACTGGTCAGAAAGAGATTAAAGGGGACCCCTGTCCTAGTAACAGATGCATGATATTTAGAAACTCTATTGTCTATACTCAATTCTGGATTAAAGTTCAAGTGAAGAAAGGAGCACTTTCAGGCATTAGGAAATGGAAGCCCTGAGGAATAGTATCACTCTTGCTTGTAAGGGAGCAGGAACATTGAGGAGCAAAATTAGTTGTGATCCCAAAGGATTAGAAGCTTTTCTTTGGTAAGAACCAGAAAAAAGACTAGGAGGACAGTGATTACACTCCACCCTAGACCCTTAAACCTTAGATGCAAGAAAAATTTCCAAACCCCAAAATAATCTTTGAAAACATTAGTGAAAAAAAGCCTGAAGCATGGAACTGGGCTCTCCATACTGGTCCCTGCCACTTTCTAACTGGAAACAAAGACCAACTTTATTATAAAGTTCAAAATCATGAAATAGGTGGAGAAATGGGCAAATAACAAAAAAGAAACTTACTACCAAAAATTACTATAACTATAAAAAAGATCAAGAAAATTCAGAAGACAGTGAAGTCAAAACAGTTACACAAAAAGTCTCAAAGAAAAACATGAATTGCATATAAGTTGAAGAATTACTAGAAGAGCTAAAAATGATATACAAAATAAAATATGAGTTGTAGGGGGAAAATAAGGTAAAGAAATGAGTGAAGAAAAAGAAATTATGAAAAGAACTTGATAAAAGAAGTACAAAAATTATTGAAGAAAATATCTTAAGAAAAATAATTAGAGACAAGGAGGCGGGGTCAAGATGGTGCCATAGAAGCAGCAAAAGTTCAGACCTCTTAATACCCTTCCTTACCAATTACAAACTAAATGCGCCTAGGGGACTAAAAATCAAACCTAACACCAAGGGAAATCAAAGGAACCCTCCTGCTGGACTCAATTCAAAAGGTACACTCCCTAAAAGCCAGAATTTGAGAACACTCGGGTTTAAGGGGAAGGCACAAGGAAGGTCCCAGGACCCCTCCCCCTTCCAACCTAGAATGCTAAGCCTCCAGCAGCAGTGGGAACCTCTGGCCAGGCAAAGACTCAGGTCTGGCATGTGTAGCTTGTGGGCAGGGCTGTGCCAGGCTCAGAGTGTTGAACACAGGAGGTGGGGATGGAGCTGGAGAGGGAGCATAGATTGGGCAGCCTGGTCACAGTGCTGGAGACCCTCCACATTGCTCCAGCCTTCCAGAAGGTTTTGGCCTCAGAGCACATCCAGCCCAACCCAGCTGAACTTAAACCCATCAAAAGTCTTCAGAGGTCAGGGAATCCCAAGTTCCAACACCCCTACCCCACAGACTGCATGGAGAGATCTTCTGACAAAGTTCAAAGAGGGGAGACTGACAGAAAACCCCAAAACCAAAAAAAATGAGAGGAGCAAGAGCACAGACAAATACGGGGATTAAAGAAGGGGTAAATATGAGCAAACAACAGAAAAAGAAAAAAGAAATTACAATTGACAGCTTCTATATAGGCAATGAAAAAAGAGCAAATGGAAAAGAGGAGAAGGGATCACCAAACAATAAAGCAGAAATCCAAGCAAATTGGATACAGGCTTTGGAAGAACTCAAAATGCAATTCAAAACACAACTCAGAGAGACTGAAGACAATTGGGCAAAGAACTTAAAAACTAAGATAAGTCATCTGAAAACAGAAAATAGTGTCTTGAAAGCCAAAATCAACCAGCTTGAAAATGAGGCAAAGGAGATGAGAGATTAGGTAAAGAGAATGAAAGATGACCTCCAAAGAAAATCAGACCAGAAGAAGAAGGATGACTAAAAAGCCAAGAATGAAAAACAGTCTTTAAGAACCAGAATACAACAACTAGAATTAAGTGACTTCACAAGGCAGCAGGACACTGTAAAACAAAACCAAAAGAAAGAAAAAATTGAGGAAAATATGATACATCTCATTCACAAAACAGAAGATTTAGAAAACCATTCAAGGAGAGACAATTTAAGAATCATTGGTCTACCAGAAGACTATGACAAAAGAAAAAGCCTGGACATAATACCACAGGAAATTATCCAAGAAAACTGCCCTGATATTCTAGAATAAGAGGGAAAAGTAGAGATTGAAAGAATCCACAGATCACCTCCTATACTTAATCCCCAACTGACAACACCCAGGAATGTTATAGACAAATTCAAGAACTATCAGATCAAAGAAAAGTTATTATAAGCTGCCAAGAAGACATTCAGATACCGTACAACCACAGTGAGGATAACACAGGATCTGGCTGCATCTACACTAAAGTACCAAAAGGCATGGAATATGACATTCCAGAAAGCAAGGGAACTACAAGGGAACTAGGTCTACAACCAAGAATCAACTACCCACCAAAACTGACTATATTCTTACAGGGCAAAGTATGAACAATCAACAAAATAGAAGAGTTCCAAGAATTTGTAAAGAAAAGACAAGACCTGAACAGAAAATTGGATGCCCAAGCACAGAACTCAAGAGAATCATCAATAGGTAATTAAAAAAGAGGGAAAAAGAAAAACAAAGCAAAATAAAAAAATAAACCCAACCCTTTTTTAAAAAGAGACTCAATAAGGTAAAATAATATGGGTCCCTTTAAGAAAAGAGGTCATTGGTAATTCTTAAAAATTTTATTATCACCTGGGTAGCTACAAGAATTACACTTAGAGGGAACAGGGACAAACTGTATAGGATGAAATGACAAGACAAAAACGGGTATAAAAATATATTTATGAATAAATACATATACAAGTGTATATATATGCATATATATATATATATAACTAGAGCTAAAAATGGCTAATACTAAAAGAAATGGGAAAAGAAACAAAAGGGGGGAAATTTATATGTCACAAAGAAGCTCATGGTGGGAGTGGGGAGAACATCAATACACTAGAAGGGTAAATAGGTTGGAGATAGGAAATATTCAACTCTTACATGCATTGAAATTGACCCAAAGAGGGAAGAACAATCCAGTCCAATGGGGCAGAGAATAGATTGGCACCTTATAGGGAAGTATAAGGGTAACAAAAGGACTGGTAGGGAGGGAAGCAGTACAAGGGAGGGAGAAGTTAGGGGGAAGTTTTAAAAAGAGGGCAAGGAAAATAAGGGGGGAATAAGAAGGGAAGGGGGTAGAAAGGGAAGTAAAATAAGGGTGGAAACTAGGGGAACTGATTAAAAACAAACATTGGTGTAGAAGGAAATAACAAAAGAAGAAAAGGCAGGATTAGGAGTGGAAATCAAAATGCTGGGAAATACACAGCTGGCAATCATAACTCTGAATGTGAATGGAATGAATTCACCCATAAAACACAAGTGAATAGCAGAGTAGATTAGAAACCAAAAGCCCATCATATGCTGTCTACAAGAAACACACATGAGGAAGATAGACACACATAGGGGAAGAGTAAGAGGATGGAGCCAAATCTATTGGGCATCAACTGATAAAAAGAAGGCAGGAGTCTCAATCATGATAACTGACAAAGCCAAAATAAAAATAGATCTAGTTAAAGAGATAGAGAAGGTAATTACATCCTGATAAAAGGCAGTATAGACAATGAGGAAATATCAGTACTCAACATGTATGCAACAAATGGCATAACATCCAAATTTCTAAAGGAGAAACTATTGGAGTTCAAGGATGTCCAAAGGGCAATAAAAGACTGTCTGCCCTTTGATCCAGCCATAGCACTGCTGGGTTTGTACCCCAAAGAGATAATAAGGGAAAAGACATGTACAAAAATATTCATAGCCGTGCTCTTTGAGGTGGCAAAAAATTGGAAAATGAGGGGATGCCCTTCAATTGGGGAATGGCTGAACAAATTGTGGTATAGTTTGTGATGGAATACTATTGTGCTCAAAGGAATAACAAAGTGGAGGAATTCCATTTGGGACTGGAACAACCTCCAGGAATTGATGCAGATTGAGAGGAGCAGAACCAGGAAAACACTATACACAGAGACTGCTACACTATGGTACTATCGATTGTAATGGACTTTTCCATTAGTGTCAATGCATTGTCCCTGCACAACTTGGAGGAACCTACGAGGAAAAGTACTACCCACATTCAGAGGAAACACTGTGGGAGTAAAAACACAGAAGAAAAGCAACTGCTTGAATACATGTGTTGAAGGAATATGGTTGGGGATGTAGACTCTAAATGAACATCCTAGTGTAAACAACAACATGGAAATAGATTCTGATCAAGTACACAAGTAATACCCAAGGAAACTTCACATTGGTTGTGGGAAGAGTGGGTGGAGGGGAGGGAGGGAAATAATGTGATTATTGTAACCAAAGAATAATGTTCTAAATTGACTAAATAAATGAATTCAAATGTGAAAAAAAGCACACGAAAAAGTGTTCTAAATCTCTTATAATCAGAGAAATGCAAATCAAAACAACTCAGAGATATCACCTCACACCTAGCAGACTGTCCAACATTACAGCAAAGGACTGTAAAAAAAAAAAATAATGCATTGCTGGTGGAGTTGTGAAGTGATCCAACCATTCTGGAGGGCAATTTGGAACTATGCCCAAAGGGTGATAAAAGACTGTCTTCCCTTTGATCCAGCCATAGTACTGCTGGGTTTGTACCCCAAAGAGATAATAAGGAAAAAGACTTGTACAAGAATATTCATAGCTGTGCTCTTTGTGGTGGCAAAATTTGGAAAATGAGGGGATGCCTTCCAATTGGGGAATTGCTGAATAAATTGTGGTATATGTTGGTGATGGAATACTATTGTGCTCAATGGAATAATAAAGTGGAGGAATTCCATGGGGACTGGAACAACCTCTAGGAATTGATGCAAATTGAGAGGAGCAGGACCAGGAGAACATTATACACAGAGACTGATACACTATGGTACAATTGAATGTAATGGACTTCTCCATTAGTGTCAACACAGAGATCCTGAACAACTTGTAGGAATCTACGAGAAAAACCACTATCCACGTTCAGAGGAAACACTGTGAGAGTAAAAACACATAAGAAAAACAACTGCTTGAATACATGGGTCAAAGGGAAATGGTTGGGGATGTAGATTCTAAATGAACATCCTAGTGCAAACATTAACAATATGGAAATAGGTCCTGAACAAGGACACAAGTAAAACCCAATGAAATTGCACATTGGCTGAGAGAAGGGTGGGTTGAGGGGAGAGAGAGGGAAATAATCTGATTATTGTAACAAAGGAATAATGTTCTAAATTGACAAAATAAACTAAATCAAATAAAAAAAAGAAAAAGAATTAGGCAAAGAGAAAAAGAAGTATAAAAACTCACTGATGAAAGTAATTACCTAGAAATTACAATTAGACAAATGGAAAAAGTTATAAAATATCCTGGAATAAAGTGATTTCTTAAAAATTAAAATTGCATGAGTAGAAGAAACTTAATTTGACCTCATGAAAAAATGAAAGCCAAAACACTGAAAAGTAGAAGAAAATATAAAATATCTCATTGAAAAAGTGACCTGAAACACAGATCAAAGAGAAATAATTTAAGAAATTGTACTACCTGAGTCTAGGAATCATATTTCAAAAATATATCAAAAAAATGCCCTGATATCCTAGATCTAGAGTATAAATAGAAATTGAATGAATTCACTGATCACCATCTGAAAGAAACACAAATGAAAATTCACTAGATTAATATAGCAAAATTCTTGAGCTATGAGGTGCTAAAAATGCTTTAAGCAGCTAGAAACCATTTATATACTATACAACCATGGTGTATGTTTTTGTCATCAATCATATTAAATGAATGGAGGGCTTGGAATTTGCTATTCCAGAAGGCAAAACTATTGGGATTGCAACCAAGAATAACCTACCCAGCAAAATAAGGTAAATTCTTTTGGGGAAAAATGGATATTTAAGAATATAGATGATTTTCAAGCATTCCTAATGAAAAGACCAGAGCTGAGATGAAAGTTTTACTTAAAAATAAAAGATTCAAGAAGCAAAAGGAACTAAATATAAAGGAAAAATAAAAAAAACTCAATAAAATTAAACTGTTTACATTTCTATACAAATAAATTATATGTGTAACTTCTAAGAACTTTTATAATTTTGAAGAAAATGTAAGATTAAAATAAATATCCAAGAACTCTAAGTATTATATTTTATAAATTTTATTAAAAATCAATTGAAGTAGGAAAAATACAGGAGATCCCAGAAAACAAACAAACCAACAAAAAGCAAACTACTGTACTGCTGATGACAATCTTTTGGATCAAAAATGTTGCCAAGAATCTCGATTATGCTGGTGGAAGTGTAGAGTAAGCTGAAGACTTACAAATTAAAAAAAACAAACAAAACCTGTCCAAGGGTAATCAAGCTTCTTGAGAAATCCTCCATGCTCCTGGATGAGATCATATCCAATCTAGCTGTAACCAAGCCTCTTAGGAAATCTTCCTCATTTGGTTATGAGACTGTAATAGCTGTAAAAGGTTTGTATTCATATGCCCCATCCATTGCAATGTAGAGATGAGGAATACAATAATGAAAATTACTTCTGATGTCTCATCCATTACATTTTTATAAATGCAGAGGTAGGGAAAATAGTACTATTGCACTTCATTTCAACTACTAAATGGACCCTAACCTCTTGCTACATACAAGTCAAAGGTAGGCAAGTTATCAGTCAGAGGTAGTAGTGCTATTAGATATCTGAAAATCACTTCTGAAGAACCTTATATATAATCAATTGAGATTTTTAGCTCATTAAATTCCACAAAGGTTGTATACAGGTTGTAACCAGTTTGATGGAGTCCATCCATCATCATCTATGTGACAATTAGCAAAGCAAAAAGGAACAAAAAGCCATTAAGGCAACATATGACCTTGATGGATCTGGTGATAAAACCAGCATCTATTAGGTCCTATGATTTTGCCAGAGAAAAGGTGTTCATTGGCATTTATAATGGCATTTTCTCTAGTCCAGCCATAGAGAGAGGGTACAAATAAAGATAATGTAACAGAACATATAGCTGATGGCCAAATCATAGTAACTGAAAATGTCATACTGTAATGGATTGTGATCAATTAGATTAATATGTGAATTTAAAAACAAAATTAAATCTTAAAACAATCAGCAAAATATAATATATGTGTCAGGATGAGAGCAATGGATTCAAGAGTTCTATTCTCCAATTCTGATAGCTGTATTACTGAGACTTCTTCAGTATTTGGAGGGGAACAAAATGAAAGTGTTAACTGTATCATCTAGATTCCTTTGGTCATACTTCTGAGGCTCCCCTTATAGGCATTTCACATAGTATGGACAAACCCCACATTGGATGTGTTGTATAAACTGGGCAGGCCAAAATGGCAAGGGGGTGTAGAGAGATAAATCCCCCTTCTGAATCTCAAGATTACTCAAGCTATCAAATGCAAGATATTCTATCAATACTAGAGCCCTCAGGAATGGCAAAAAGGAAAGACACTCAAAACTGTAAGCTGTGCAAGCTCAGGAAGGCTCTCCTGAAATGGGATCTATTTGAGATAGGCAGGAAACTGGATCATACTTGCAGTTCAAATTATTAGATTGGTTGTACATTTACTTCCTGTCTGAAGGTGGCACTAGCCTAGTATGCACTGGCTAGGAGTAAAAGCCTCAAAAAGAATGTTTGGGAGAAGAGTTTCAACCCCCTCTCCACCAGGGTAAGCCAGTGGACCCGTGACACCTCAGTCTCCACCCCCACAGCCAGGAGCATGAAAGCCCACCTGGGTTACCAGGCTGGAGTTGGGGTGGATACCATGGATTTGCTGTTCTACACTGTGTTCCCCTGCTAAAAAGTGGTTAGTGCAGGCTTGAGTTCACATGGGAGGCAAAAATGGGATTTATACCTCAGCCTCTGTGCAGAAGACAGTTCACAAGGACCCCTAGTCAGTTTTCTCACAAGAAGTGGCAGGGTGGGGAGAGGGGGGTGGTAGGCTTGGCAAGGACCCCAAGGCATTGTCTGGTCAAACATTGTAGGCAGTGGCAGTGGTATCAGGAGCAGGAGCAGCAGCAACAAGAACAGCAGATGTGGGAGAGAAATGTGGTTTTCTCAAAATAAACTACTCCCTATCATTACTCAAAAGCTATCAAAAGAAAAATCAAGGATTCTATCTCTTTGTGGCTTGCCAAAAATGTAAGATTAAAATTAAGATCCAATAACTACAAGTATTATATCTTATTAATGATCAATTGAAGTAGAAAAAATACAAGAACAAAAGCAAAAGCCCTAGTAAAGCTGTGTGAGAAAAATTCTCTTGCCTGGCTCTCACCCGACCTCCTCAAACTGTTAGTAGTCTCTCGGAAGCCAAGAATGACGATTGTCTTTGTGCATTATCATCTATTGATGTACCCTCATGTGGCTTTGGAGTCCAAAGGCTGAGGCGCAGAGTGTGTGGCACGTGGGGCCTGGAACTCCAGTTGTTACTGGAGGTGCGGCTGTGGCCTGGTGTTGGTGTTCATGCGCAGCGGCAAGATGTCGACGTCGCTCATCTTCAAAGGTGATGGCAGCTTGGTTAATGTGGGTTCGCCAGCTGCTTCTGACAGAGGCAGTGAGTTCTAGTTGCTTTGGCGTAATGCCAGCCCACTTCAGGTTTGACTTTAGCTGATCCTTGAATCTTTCCTTTGGTCGGCCTTGTTTCCTGAGTCCAGCTGACAGTTCATCATAGAATACCTGTCTTGGTATTCGCTGTGGGTCCATGCGGATGATGTGTCCAGACCATCGTAGCTGGGTTTGGAGGACCAGGACTTCGATGCTGGTGGAGTTGGCTCTGTCGAGGACTTCCTGGTTGGTGATTCGGTCCTGCCACTGGATCCTCATGATTGACCAGAGAGAGCGTTGGTGGAATTGCTCCAGCTGTTTCATGTGCTTCCGGTACAGTGTCCGTGTCTCACAACCATACAGGAGAGAGCTGAGGACCACTGCGTTATACACTTTGAGCTTCGTCGCAGTGCTTACACCTCTGTGTTGGAGGACTTTGGAGTGCAGCCACCCGAGTGCCTGGCTGGCCTTTTGGATTCTGGCATTAATCTCGTGGTCTAGGGACCCGTCGTTGGCGATGGTGCTGCCCAGGTACTTGAAAGTGTTGACGTTAGAAAGCTGTGTGCCGTCGATTGTAATGTACGGCTGGTTAGTTGGCCTCCCTGGTGCAGGTTGGAACAGCACCTCTGTTTTGCTGAGGCTCATAGTCAGGCCAAACAGTTTTGTTGTGGTGGAGAACCTGTCCACAATGGTTTGGAGATGATTTTCTTGGTGGGCCTTGAGAGCACAGTCATCTGCGAAGAGAGCTTCCAGGATGAGTCTGTCTGTTGTCTTTGTTTTTGCAGTCAGGCAGCGAAGGTCGAATAGTGAGCCATCCAGTCAGTATTTGATGGAGACGCCCAGGTCTAGATCCATCACAGCATGTCCTAATAATTGGGTGAAGGATAGGTTGAATAGCACTGGAACAAGGACACAGCCTTGTTTTACGCCATTGGAGATGTTGAAGCAATCCGAAGTCTCTCCACCAGATAGGACTTCCCCTGTCATGTCAAAATGAAAGAGCTGGATTAGTTTGACGAATTTTGCTGGGCAACTGAGCTTGCTAAGGATTACCCACTATGCGTCCCTGTTCACTGTGTCGAACGCCTTCGTCAGGTCTATGAAGACAATGTAGAGACTCAGGTTCTGCTCAAGGCATTTTTCCTGCATTTGCCTCACTGTGAATACCATGTCAATGGTTCTGCAATCTGGTCGGAAGCCGCATTGTGATTTCAGGCAGGTTCTGCTCTGAAACAGATGACAGGAGTCTGTTGAGTATAACATGGGCGAGGATCTTTCCAGCAGTGGAGAGTAGTGAAATGCCTCTGTAGTTGTCACACGCTGCTTGTGTGCCTTTGTTCTTGTATAGGACTATGATAGAGGCATCTCTGAGCTCTGAGGGCATGTTGTCCTCTTCCTCAAACTGTGTGCACATGAAAAGAGACAGGGGTGGGGTCACATCAAAATATATCCTATATACATAAGTACATAAGGTGAGAAGGAAAATGTAATATTGGGAGAGTCCTGTGGTTCAAAATTCTAGTTACACAATAATCCGAAGAATTCTACATTGAAAGAAGGTGTGGAAATGAGTTGAATAAATTGGAATGCTATAAAAAATGGATAGGCAAGAAAAAGGGATACACTTGAAAAAGAGGGAAGGGATGAGAAGATTAGAGAATATTGTCTTATAAAAAAGGTATGCATAAAAGAGTTTTACAGTGCTGGAAAAATTGTTGTGGTAGTGAGGAATGCTTGAATCTCAACTCATATCTAAGTTGATTCAAACATGGAAAATATATCTACATACTAAATTGGTAATGGAAATATATCCTACCTAAAAGTGAGGTATGAAGGGAAATGGATTAGAAAGGAATGGATTAGAGAAAAGGGAGAAAAGGGATTAGATAAAAGAAGGCAGTAATCAGAAACAAAATGGACTTTTGAGGAGGGAAAAGGGTAAAAAGAGAAGAATATTGAAAAAGATAGAATGGAAGGAAATGCAGAGTTAGTAATTATAATTGTGTAGGTAAATGTAATGATTTCACTCATAACATGGAAGCAGAGAGAATGTTAGAAATTAGAATATAAAAATATATTTTCATAAGAAATAAAGATACACATAAAGAGTTGAGGTAAATGTCCAGAACAGAGTCTATTATGTGTGATTAGAAGTATAAAAGGCAGGGATAAAAATCATGGTCTCAGAAAAGTCAAAAAGTGAAAATAAACCTAATTAAAAGGGATAAGTAGGGAACTTGCATCTTGCTGAAAGACACTATAGACAATGAAGCAATATAAAGAAAACATATATGTATCAAATCCCAAAGCATTTAAAATATTAAAGGAAAATTTGAATAAATTACAAGAGGAAATAAATGATAAAATTATTGTGGAACCTCAACTCTCCCTTCTCAGAGCTAGATAAATTTAACCAGAAAATAAATAAGAAAGAATTTCAGAAGAATATAATCTTAGACAAATTAGATATGATAGGCTTCTGGTAAAAATTTGACAGGAATAGAAAGAAACATATACCTTTAACTCATCTGTACATGGAATCTCAACAAAAATTGACTTGATTATCACATAAAAACTTCATAGCCAAATAAAGAAAATCAGTACTATTAAATGCATGCTTTTTAGAACATAATGTAATAAAATTACATCCCGTAAAGGGTCATGGAAGCATATATCAATTTGCAACCAAATAATCTAATCCTAAAGAATGAGTGAATCAAGGAAAAATTATGAAAATAATAATTTCATTAAAGAGAATGATGACAATGAGACAACATATCAAAATTTGTGGGATGGCACCAAAGTAGTAGTTAGAGGAAAAATTAGCCCACTAAAAGCCTGTGTCATTAAGAGAGAGAAAGGGTAGACCAATGAATTATACATGTAACCCTGCCCCACCCCACCTAATTGAAAATCCTCAGTTAGACATCTTAATGGAAATGTGGAAAATCAAAGGATCAATTAATAAAATTGAAAGTAAGAAAATCAGAGACCTAATAAAACATGGAAATGGTTTTATGAAAAAAAAATTATAGTAATTTGTGTTTGATGAAGTAAGACCTTAGGGGATGTAGGTAGCTCCACGAATTGAGAGCCAGACTGGGTTAAAATCTGGCTTCAGATATTTTCTAACTGTGTGACCATGGGCAAGTCACTTAACCCCTATTGCCTAACCTTTACTGCTCTCCTGCCTTAGAACCAATACACAATAGAATCAACACACTCTAAGATGGAAGGTAAGGGTGAAAAAAAGTAAAATTCAACTTTTGGGATAAGAATACACTATTTCAGGAAAGTCTTTGGGAAAGCTCAAAAGCAGTGTGGCAGAAACTAGATATAGACCAACATAATACATTATTTACCCAGATAAGATGAAAATAGATACATGACCTATAGATAAAAGGAGATTATCATAAGAAAATTAGAAGATTAGGCTATATATTACCTTTAGATTTATGGATGTGAAAAATAATTTATAGATAAACAAGAGGTAGAAAGCATTATGAAATGTAAAAATAGCTAATTTTGATGACATCAAATTAAAAAGATTTTGTTTAAGTAAAAGAAATGCAATCAAGATGGGAAGGAAGCAAAAAAATTGGGGAAAATATTTTATCGATATTTTTTCAGATAGAGGTCTCATATCTAAAATAATTAGAAAACTTTATCAAATTTATAAGAATATGAACTATTCCCCAACTGACAAATGGTCAAAATATATGAACAGTTTTTGGATGAAAAAATCAAAGGTATAAATAGCTATATTAAAGAAATCATTATTAATTAGAGAAATGCAAATCAAAACATCTTGGAGATATTATCTTACACCTATCAGATTGGCTAAAATGATCAAAAGGTACAATGACAAATGTTGGAGGGGATGTAGAAGAATGGGGACACAAATACATTGTTGGTGAAACTATGAATTGATCAAGTCATTGTTTTTAAAATTATTTATTTATTTAGAATATTTATCCATGGTTACATAATTCATTTACTCTCCCACCCCTCTTCCCTCCCCTTTCCAGAGCTGACAAGTCACTTCACTATATTAATCATGTATTATTGCTCAAAACCTATTTCCATGTTCATATTTGAAATAGATTATGTGTTTTTCTTCTGAATTTCTACTCCCACAGTTCTTTCTCTCAATCTGGGTAGCATTCTTTCTCATAAATGATCCAGTCATTTTGGAGAGCCATCTGGAATTGTGCCTAAAGAGATGTAAAACTGTATATACCTTTTGACCCACCAATATCATTATAAATTTTATTTCCTAGAGTGATCAGGAAAAAAGGAAAATAACTTGTTCTAAAATATTTATAGCAGTTCTCTTTGTGGTGGCAAAAAACTTGAAATTGAGGGAATGTCCATCGGTTGGGGAATAGCTAAACAAGTTTTGCCATGTGATTGTGATAGAGTACTGCTATACTGTAAGAAGCAAGGAACAGATTAATTTATTTTATTTTATTTTTTAAAGCATTTAAATTTTTTGACTCTTAATTTTTTTTCTTTAACCATTTTTTTAAATCTTGGGGGCAGCTGGGTGGCTCAGTGGATTGAGAGCCAGAGCTAGAGTTGGGAGGTCCTAGGTTAAAATCTGGCTTCAGACATTTCCCAGCTGTGTGACCCTGTGTTAACCTCCATTGCCAAGCCCTTACTACTCTTCTGCCTTGGAACCAATATAAAGTATTGGTTCCAAGATAAAAAGTAAGGGTTTTTAAAACAATAAAAAAATTAAATCTTCTTCCATGGTTACATGATTTATATTTTCTCCCACCTCTCTTCCCTTCCTGCTTCCCAAGCTAACTTGTACTTGGTTATACATGTGTTATCACTTGATACTCATTTCCATACTCTTCATTTTTGTAACAAAGTAATTTTTTAAAACCAACTTCCAAATCATACCCATATAAACAAGTAATGAATCATATGACTTTCTTCTGCATTTCTACTCCCACCAGGATATGGATAGCATTCTTTCTCATAAGTCCCTCAGGGTTGCCTTGGATCATTGCATTGCTATTAGTAGCAAAGCCAATTACATTTTATCATCTCACAGTATTACAGTCTCTGTGTATAATAATATATGTAATAATGGTTCTGCTCATTTCACTCTGCATCAGTTCATAGAGGTCTTTCCAGTTCATATAGGATTGCATCATTCCTTACAGCACTATACCACAATTTGTTCATCTATTCCATAACCAAGGGACACACCCTCATTTCCAAATTTTAGTCATATCAAAGAATGTGACTATGAACATTGTTGTTCAACCATTTTTTAAAACATCTAAGAGTTACATGTCTCATGATCTCTACTGAGCTTCTTAAACTCTGAAATAATTTGATTCTGATATTTATCTGTACCTATAGAATCACAAAAAAAATCTCTGCAAGGGACCTTTAGAATGATTTAAAACAGGGTACAAATCAGTAGTGGTATTGCTAAATCAAAGAGCAGGCAGTCTTTTAAAGCCCTTTTGGCATAGTTCCAAATTCCCTTCCAGAATGGTTGGATCAATTCACAACTCCATTAACAATGTATTAGTGTACCATTTTTCCACATCCCCTCCAACATTGATTATTTTCCTTTACTGCCATATTGGCCAGGCTTCTAGGTATGAGGTGGTACATCAGAGTTCTTTTGATCTGCATTTCTCTAATTAGAATGGAACACTTTTTTGTGTAATTATTGATAGTTTTGATTTCTTTGTCTGCAAACTGTCTATTCATGTCTGTTGACCATTCATGACTTGGAGAATTGCTTAATTTTTTTTTGTACATTTGACTTTATTTCTTATAAATTTAAGAAATTAGACCTTTGTCAGAGATTTTTGTTATGAAAATTTTCCCCAGTTTGTTGCTTCCCTTCTAATTTTTATTGCATTGGTTTTGTTTGTATAAAACCTTTTTAATTTTATATAATCAAAATTATTCATTTTACATTTTGTAATGCACTATATCTCTTGCTTCAACTTAGCAGGTTAATTTTAAAAAGGTGGAAAGATACAGTAAAATATGATGGATTAAATGTGCAAAACCAAGACAACATTAAGTGCAACAACAAAAATATTCTTTCAAGAATGACTTGTATATATCAATTTTGAGAAAAACTGAAATAAGCAAAACATATTTTTATATGTGCACATATAATTTAATGGTGCTTTCTTTATAGTGTGAGGAGGACAAGAAGGGAAAGAGAGATCTAGGAATTTTAATGTAACAAATTAATGAATTAAAAAAAGAAAAAAAAGCAATAAAATGGATAAACCATTGGTTAATTTGATTAAAAAAAGGAGAAAAAAAAACCTGTTACCAGTATCAAAAATAAAATGGATGAGTTTACCACCAAAGAAGTTGAAATTAACATCATTATTAGGAATTATTTTGCCTAATAATATGCTAGTAGAACTGGCAATATAAGTGAAATGAATGAATTTCTCCAAAAATATATACTGCCAAGTTGAACAAAAGAGGAAATGTTACACTTAACCTTATCTTAGAAAAACAAATTGAATAAACCATCAGTGAGCTACCTAAGAATATATCCCTAAACCCAGATATATTTACAATATATCTACCTACCAGACAAAGAAATCAAAACTATATGAATCCTACCATTCTACCAAACTTTTAGGGAATAATTAATCCCAATATTTCATACACTGTTTGAAAAAATAAGTAAAAGAACTCAGCCAAATTACTTTAAGACATGAATATGGTTTAATGCCCAGCAAGAGCAAAAACATGGGGAAAAAAAACAACAACCTATGAACCACTTTACTTAATGAATATTGATGCAAAAATTTTGAATAAATATTGAATTCAAGGAGATTATAGCAATGTGTCATAAAAACACACACACTAACCAGGTGAGATTTATATCAGGAAACATTATTGGTTCAATATTAGAAAAAATTTCAACATAATTTGTTATATGAACAGACAGTTTTTGGATGAAGAAATCAAAGCTACATGCAAATATATGAAAAAAGCTCAAAATTGGTATTGATTAGAGGAATGTAAATCAAAATAAATTTGAGATAACACACCTGTCAGATTGGCTAAAGTGATAAAATGGCAAAATAACAAATGTTGGAGGGGATGTGAAAAAATGGAGATACTCATATATTGTTGGTGGAACTGTGAACTGATTCAACCATTTTGTAGACTAATCTAGAATTATACATGAAGTGTCTTAAAATTGTGTATACCTTTTGACCCAATAATACCACTCTTAAGTTTTATTTTCTAAGGTGATCAAGAAAAGTGGAAAATAACATGCTCTAAAATATTTAAAGAAGCTCGTTTTGCGTTGGTGATGAACTTGTAATGATTAAAATTTAGGGGAGATGGGGAGACTGAGGCAGGTAGAAATTAGTTTCTCTCTGCAAGAAGTATTATATTTTTTAGAGGTTTATTAAAGGTTAAAGATTAAAGAATATACAAGTAAGAAACATGTGCCTAGGCCAGAGGCCTAGACAAAATAACCTCACATCACGCAAGAGACGCTCCTGCTGCAAAATGGAAGTCCAAAAGACCCAAGAGAGAGACCCTCAAAAGCCTTTGAATCAGCTTAAATACCTTCTCAAACTCGGCCCAGGTGAGATTACAAGGCATTCTGGGGAAGTGGAGCAAAGGCTCGTGGGGATTGTAGTCCTGTATTCGAGTCTATTTTTTACAAACTAGAAACTGAAGGGATGTCCTTCAATTGAGGAATGGTTAACCAAGATGTAGTATGTGGTTGTAATGGAATACTGCTGTGCCATAAGAAATGACTAACTAGATAATTACAAAAATAAACAAAAAAAAAAAAACAAGAAACAAAAATCCACAACAAACCTCATAAGACAAAGCAAATGACACAGAGTGAAGTGAGCAGAATGAGGCGAAAACTTTCCACAGTAACAATAATATATGATTAATTGTGAATGACAACTCTTATCCAAAAGGTAAACACTCTTTCTTTCTTTCTTTCTTTCTTTCTTTCTTTCTTTCTTTCTTTCTTTCTTTCTTTCTTTCTTTCTTTCTTTCTTTCTTTCTTTCTTTCTTTCTTTCTTTCTTTCTTTCTTTCTTTCTTTCTTTCTTTCTTTCTTTCTTTCTTTCTTTCTTTCTTTCTTTCTTTCTTTCTCTCTTTCTTTCTCTCTTTCTCTCTTTCTCTCTCTCTTTCTTTCTTTCTCTCTTTCTCTCTCTCTTTCTCTCTTTCTCTCTTCCTTCCTTCCTTCCTTCCTTCCTTCCTTCCTTCCTTCCTTCCTTCCTTCCTTCCTTCCTTCCTTCCTTCCTTCCTTCCTTTCTTCCTTCCTTCCTTCCTCTCTCTCTCTCTCTCTGTGTGTCTCTCTCTCTCTTTCTTTCTTTCTTTCTTTCTTTCTTTCTTTCTTTCTTTCTTTCTTTCTTTCTTTCTTTCTTTTTCTTTCTTTCTTTCTTTCTTTCTTTCTTTCTTTCTTTCTTTCTTTCTTTCTTTCTTTCTTTCTTTCTTTCTTTCTTTCTTTCTTTCTTTCTTTCTTTCTTTCTTTCTTTCTTTCTTTCTTTCTGGTGGCTTGCTTGCTTTCTTGCTTGCTTGCCTTCTTTCCTGTTCTTTCCCCTTACCTTCCACCTTAGAATCAATACTGTATATTGGTTCCAAGGCAGAAGAGCAGTAAGGGCTAGGCAATGGGTATTAAGTAACTTGCCCATAATTATACAGCTAGGAAATGTCTGTGGCCAAATTTGAATCCAGGACCTCCTATCTCTAGGCCTGGCTCTCAAACCACAGAATCACCCAGCTGCCTCCCATGTCTTTTTTTAGTTTAATTGCTCTATGAATTTTTTTCTAGTGTAAGCAATATATCTTGTTTTATAAAATGATGAACAGGGAAATATATTATAAAATATGTATAATCTATGTCATATTGAATTACCTCTTGGGAAGTAGGATGGGAGAGAGGATGGAGGGAGGGGGGAATGATGAGAGAAAATTTTGTACATGACATAAAAATTTTGTCTCTTGGATAAGTATAGTTATTATATATTAATAACAAATCATATTTTATTATGGTTATATCTTAATATAATACTAAAAGAAAATACAATTCACATTCCTATTAAAATGTTAGAAAGCATTGGAATAAATATTTTAATACTTAAATGGCAAGCAAAAAAAATCAAGAGCAAGTATTATTTATAACATGGATAAACTTTAAATCTCCTCAATTAAATCAGGAGGTGAAGCAAGAAGTTCGTCAACACTAATATTCAATATTGTACTAGAAATACTAGGGACTACTAGTTTATACAAAGGGAGAATGATGAACTCTCTTTGTAAGTTCAAATCTGGCTTCAGTAACTTACTAGTTGTATGACCTTCAGCAAGCCACTTAACACTATTTACCTTAGTTCCCTCATCTATAAAATGTGGTGGAGATAGAAATGGCAAATTATTCCAGTAAATTTTCCAAGAAAAACACAAATGGTGTTATAAAGAGTCAGAAATGACTGAAAAAGACTGAAAAGCAAAACTTGAAATGCTAGTTATAGCAATAAAATAAAAAAATTCAAGAAATAAAAATAGGTAATGAGGATACAAAACTGTCACTGTTTGAAGATGAAATGATGACATATGTAGACAGCCATAGAGAATCAACAAAAAATTGTTAAAAGGATATAAAATAAAATCACACAAAGCATCAGCATTTCTATACATTACCAAAACAGTCCAGCAGCAAGAGATAGAGAAATTTCTTTTAAAATAACTGCAGACAATAACAAAATACTTTGAATTCTACCTGCCATTGCATAACTAGGGACTTTATGAACAAGGCAAAACAATTTTTGCACAAGTAGAAATCTAAACAATTGCAGAAATATCGATTGCTCATGAGAAGTCCAAACTAATATCATAGAATGACAATTCTACCTGTTAATTTAAATATTAAGGTCCATATCAGGCAAACTACTTAAGAATTATTTTATGAGCCAGAAAAAATAGTAACAAATTTTATCTGAAAGAACAAAAGATCATGAATATCAATGAAATAAATGAAAATGTGAAGGAATGCAGCTTATCGGCATCAAATTTCAAGCTAGATTACAAAACAGAAATCATCAAAATAATATGGTACTTGCTAAAAAAATTAGAACAATAATATGTCAGTGGAATAGATTGGATACATAGTACACAAAAGTTAAATGCTCATAGTAATCCTTTGTTTAATATACCAAAACTTCCAAACTTTTGGAGTGAGAACTCAACTTTTGACAAAAATTGCTTATGAAACTTGCTTATGAATTGCTTATGCAATTTGGAGGAAACTAAACATAGACCAACATCTCATGTCATTTACTAAGAAAAGGTCAAAATGGATAAATGATTCAGAATAAAAGGCTTATATCAAAAGCAAATTAAGACAGCTTGAAAAATGTATGTTCCTGTTAGGTCTATGGATAAGAAAGAGTAGCTTATGACCAAATTATAGAGAGGATCATGGGAAGTTAAATGGTTAATTTTGACTATATGAAATTCAGAAGCTTTTGTACAAACAAAATGAAAGCAGTCAAAATTAGAAGGAAAATAGGAAACTCGGGGAAATTTACATTGTTTCTTTGACAGAGACCTCATTTCTCAAATGTATAAAGAACAGAGCCAAATTTATAAAAATCAGAGCCATCCCATAGTTGATAAATGGTCAAAGGATATGAATAGCCATTTTTCAGAAAAAGAAATCAAAGCTATCAATAGTCACATGAAAAATGCTCTAAATCACTTTTGATTAGAGAAATGGAAATTGAAACTACTCTGTGGTATCACCTCAGACCTATCAGATTGACTAAGATGACAGAAAAAGAAAATGACAAATGCTGGAGGGGATGTGAAAAACCTGGGACACTAATAAATTGTTGGTATAGATGTAAACTAGTCCAACCATTCTGAAGAACAATTTGGAACCATGCCCAAATACTAATAAAACTGTGCATACCATGTCTTCATCACAAAGGGATCAAAGAAATGGGTAAAGGGCTTATTTGTACAAAAATATAGATAGTAGTTCTTTTTGTGGCAAAGAATTGAAAATTGGGGGAATGCTCATAAATTGGGGAATAACTGAACAAGTTCTGATGGAAAGCTATTATTCTATAAAAAATAATAAATAAGATATTTTCAGAAAACATGGGAAAACATTTACTAACTCATACAAAGTGAACAGAATCAGAACATTGTATATAGCATCAGCAATATTGTGTGATGATCAACTGTGAATGATTCAGCTCTTCTACAATGATCGAAGATAATTCTGGACACATAATAAAAAAAAGCCATCCACCTCCTAAGAGAGAACTGATGAATACTGAATGCAAATTGAAGCTTGCTTTTTTTACACTTTATTTTTCTTTTATATTTTCTTTTCTAACATAGATAATATGGAAATATGCATTGCTTGATTTCACACGTATGATTGATATCAAATTGGCTTACCTTGTCTAGGAGGGGAGAAGAAAGGAAAATGAGGAAATAATTTGGAACACAATTTTTAAGAAGAATGTTAAAATTTATTTTACATATAACTGGGAAATAGTTAATGAAATAAATATAAATATATTAAAAAAAGAAAAAAAGAGAATCTGGAGGCAGTCAATGTGTCCAGTATTAATAATCTTATTAGAAGGCAATTTACAATATCTTGGTAGGAAACACTGGTTACTTCAGTCAAAAAAATTGGAATTTATATTCAGTATCACCAAGTCACTGAGGAATCTGGGTAGTGTCATAGAGCACAGAATGCTTGTCTTGGAATCAGGAATGTCTGAATTCAAATCTGGCCTCAGTCATAACCCTAACAAATCATAACCTCACTTGGCCTCAGTTTCCTCAAGTGTAAAATGAGAATATTAACACCTTCCTTCAAAGTTGTTGTAAGCATAAAATGAGATAGTATTTGTAAAGATGTTAGCACAGACCTCACAAATTAATCTTTATTCCCTTGTAATTTCTGCCACTGTCTTGCTATTTCAAAGATCAAAATCAACATTGAATTAAAATAAGTGAAAAAAAGAAAAAGAAAAAAAAATTTGCAACAACTCTAGGCTATTCAAACATTAATGATGAAAAACATGAAATTGAAAAAAGGCAAAGAAGGTGTTCACTTTCAATAAATTCTGAATTGAGGTAAGATAGTTGCTCAGTGAACTGGCCAAAACGAATGGGATTTTGGCTACCTTATCCAGCAAACCCTTGATCTCTCTGCCAAAAGGAGAGATATCACAGCTAAGTTAAAATCATATTTTTATTGTTGAAGCATCATGGAAGCAAAGTTGGATGATTATGAACAGTATTGCCTAATCAGACAGTGAAAAAAAACATCTACAGAAATTTTGGCATGAGGCCCAAAGACATTGGTAGATGAATTTCACAGTAAAGATGAAAGGGAAGCCATTCTAAGTATGTGGAATATTGTGAGAAAAGCATGGCCAAGGGAATTCATGTACTATGATTGGGGCATGATAAGTAGGATTGGCTACAAGTAACACGATTAATGATAATTAAAACTGGCAAATTTGGGGCCCCAAGATGGAGGGCTTTTGAGATTTAGTTAAGTTACATAGATTTTTTCTTTTTTCTTCTGCAGATGAGGGCATCAATGAAGTATGTAAGCACAGGAGTGAAGTAATCAGAGCTGTGCATTAGAAAAATAATTGAAAGGCAGGAAAGGTGACAAGAGGTAGGAAGCAGGCAGATTCTTCAGGAACCCACCTCAATGATTCATGGAAAAGGTATTGAAAGCCTGAATTAGATTAGTGATAAGAAGACTGGAAAATATGAGATAGATGTGATACACTGCAAAGGGGAATCATTGGGGCTTAGGTGATGATGAGTGATGAGGACAAAGTGAAAGGGAAAGGTCCAAGATAATTTCAAGTTCTTGAATTAGGTAAGGGAATAAATGCGGTGCCATTAAAAAATGTAGGAATTAAATTTGGAGTTTGAGAGGAGACTGAGGTTGATTTTAGACATACTGAATTTGAGGTGCCCAACATCTAAATGGAAATGTATTTCAGATAGTTAGAAATGTCTAGAGCTCAAAAGGAGTCAAAAATTAACATAAATATTTGGGACCATAAATTATCAAGTCAACTCTAAGGTAATGAATGAAATAATTTATTTATTCAATAGTAATTTCCTTTATGACTGCTAAGTGTAAATCATAGTTCTAGGCTCTAGGGAGCTATTGGAGTAGATGAAATCATTTATGGAGAAGGGGAAAAGAATAAGACCTCACCCTACCAAAAGAACCTTGGAGGAAAATAAAGGAGTAATGGAAGGGAGATGAGAAGGGCAATCTTGTAGAAACTAAGGGAGGTTAAAATCTGGAAAAGGGGTGAGTATAAATGTAGGAGAAAGGCTCAAAAGGATACAAATTGCAGAAAAGGTATGAATACCCAATTCCATTTTCTCTTTCAGTGTAAATGCCTGTGTTATGTCCAAGATATGAAGTTCTGGATTTGAAAGAGTCCAAAAGTAAAGAGAAGAATAGAATAGTGGATAAAATGCTGGATCTGGAAGCAGGAATATCTGGACTCCAATACTACCTTTTGAGATTTATTACTTCTTGTGACCCTAGTTGAGTCATGCCACACTTTGCTTTGCTTTCTTATAGTTTATAGTTTCCTTATCTAGAAAATGAGTGACCACTAAGCTCTATTTCACCTCTAACTCTATAAATACATTCAGAGATAATATTGATATTTCAGAAAGCCCAAGTTTATTTGACTATAGGTATGACATTGGTTCAGGATACTTATTGTATGTCTGATTCTTTATAGAACTAAATTTGTTGGGGGAGGTCTTGACTCCCATATTTTCTAGTCTTATCATCATTCCACTTCTATTTTTACCTTCATCTTTATTAATAACAAAAATGATCAGTAACATTTTATGGAACTTTAAATTTTGAAGACTGTTTTTGTATAAATTTCTTCATTTGATGCTGACAATACCTCTGTGAAGAAGGTTTTATTTATTCATTTCAGTAATGCTGGTTCTTTGTGACTCAATTTAGTGTTTTCATTGGTAAAGATACTGGAGTGGTCTGCCATTTCCTTCTCCACTTCATTTTACAGATGAGGAAATGAAGGCAAACAGGGTTAAGTGACTTGACCAGAGTCACACAGCTAGTAAGTGTCTGAGTCCACATTTAAACTCAGGTCTTCCTGACTCCAGGCTTGGTGCTCAATCCCCTGAGCCACCCAAAGTAGTTATTACAAATATTATTTTCTCCATTTTACATATGTGGCTTATTAAGTTTAAAGGGTCTACTCAGAATTATAAAAATATTAAGTGACAGTGGTAGAATTTGAAACCATCTCCACTGACTGTAAGTAAAACCATCTTTCCATTACTCTTCTTGACATGCTATATAGAAAACTCAAGGTAACTAGCTCAGAGAGATTTAGTTGTGTTCCAAAAATTCCATAGCATATATAAGGCTTTTTATATGCTGGAAATATATATGATATACAAAAGAACATTTGTTTGACAGTAGGCATCATCTTATTGTTTAGTAAGCAATGTATACTCACTAGTAGAATTGTAGTTTAGATATAGGTCTTCTAAATCCAAGTCCATTGCTAATTCTACAAGCAACATGTTGCAGAAGAAGGCAAAAGAATTCTTGAAAAATAAAGAATAAATTTTAAAATATAAATATAAAATATAACTATTACACATTATATTTATGTATATTATTTATATGTAAGATAATATGTAAATATTATATTATATAAATAAAATAAAAACAAAAGTAAATTAGTAGACTTTAAGAAAATAAACCAATCATTCCACAATCTCTAATCCAATCACAGTCTCCAAGATGTAAGGACGTAATGTGAGGATGAAAGTGGGATTCTGGGAAACATAGTCCTGGCGTACAAAATCCTAATTACACAATAGACACATGTCATTGTATGCTAGAGACATATCACTCTGCAACAAGAATATATTGTGTGCCATAGGAGTGCTATATGCATTATTTTATGATGGGTTTGTATCATTACATGACGGAGGCTTGCCATTGAGTGGTAAAATCATATGAGGTGATTTAGATACATTTTTCAATGACAGAAGCATTTCATTGCATGACAAAGGTTTGTTTAGTGATTGTGGCATATCACTGCATGATGGAGGTATATCATATGATGGATATGTGTCGTATGTTGTGTGATATAATTTTGTAATGATATGCCATTTTGTGATGCAAGCAGGTTGTGGAATGGAAGTGTGTTGTGGTATATTATCGTCGGAACATATTATTGAGTAGCACAGGTGTGTTGTGTGTACTTGTGTATCATTTCATCTTTACTGTTGCAATGTGAACAGCTCATCTCTTCATCCAAAATTGGATAATATATTTCATGAATTTATTGGATATAATTTATTGTTGATAATATGTTTCAACCTGCTTATGCATATCAAGTGGCTTCTTGTTGACTTTTGGGTTAAGGGAAATTTTGAATTTTCAGAGATTTTTTCAGATTTCATGATTTGTAGCTATGAAGTATCATTATAAAATATTGGTGTTGACTGGTGAAAAACGTTAACCTTGGACAAATGCTTACAAAACATGACACACTGATTCTGTTGGTCTAGATTGTTTTTGGCTTGCTAAAAGACAGAAAGAAAGCTAAAACCTTTCTTTTCCCTCTTAAAAAAACCAACAACCTTGTAACTTTTAATAGACCTTTCTCAATTGCATTACTATGAGAAGAAATGTAATTTACTTTTAGGAAGAATGGCAAGATTCAAATTAACCTCTGTGGAAGTATGTGTTTCTTAATAAATACGTCTAAAACTTGGGACAGAATGTAGAGATAAGTGGAAAAACAGAAAATAAATATTCATCAAAAATAGAAGTTTTTGATTTTTTTTATTTTAAGAAGCAAAACTTAACCCAACATTTGTGTGTCTGTGTGTGATAACTTTGAAATTATCTGAAATTCTTTATCTTATATATATTTTTTGAAATATGCCCTTCATTTATGTCATCATATGGTAGAAAACAGACTTTTCCTTGTTGGGAAAAAATATGAAGAGGATTACTAAAATTTAGGTATATATTTAGTCATTTAGAATTTGTTTCTAAATTTGTTATCATATTAAATAAGATTTTAAACTTAAATGGATTTTATTTAATATTCATATATTATATTTAATATTCATAAATATTCAGCATTACAATAAAGAGTTAAGCTATTAGGAATGCAAAAAATATCTTTCCTGGACTCAGTTAAAAACTAGGAAATAATGAAAAAGTGGAAAGGAATTCATCAGTAGAAAAACTGATTTTGAGTTGGTCTGGGATAGGGTTCTTTTCATTCTGGTAATTTACAGGATCTTTTAGGCTAGATTTCTTTAAGTGTTTTCTGAAGAAGGAAAAATATATGAACTAGGCCAGTGATGGCAAAACTTTTAGAAATGGAGTGCCACCTCCCCCCAACCCCCATGCTGGGTATTCCTGCCCCTTTTACAACACACTGGGGAGGAAGGAAGTGCTTCCATTGGGCTGCTAGGTATAGGGGTGGGTGAAGTGAGGAATGTCCTCAGTGAGTGTAGAGAGGGGGAGGGGAGTTATCCAAGTGCTCTGCTCTCCAGCTCTGCCACCTGTGAGCCTATCACCTTACTCCCAGTGAGTTCCCATTGGGCTGCTACATAGAGGGCAGGGGTGTGTGAAAAAAATGTCATCAGGTGTGGTGGGGGGGGAATGTCATCAGGTAGGGTGGAGGGGGAGGGGAGCAGCTCTCCCTGAGCCCCTTGGCCTTTCTACTAAGGAACTCTGGGGAGGGTGGATGACTGAGTGTGCTCTGTGGGCCATCTTTGACACCTGTGTCATAGGTTCACCATTAATGAGCTAGGCAAAAGGAAACATCTTAAATAATTTTAAAGACCTTCACCATATAAGTAAAATGAAATGAAATGAAACCCCAAATGGGTTTCTAAGACTGTATTCTACATAGTCCTCTTTAGATAGGAATTATATCTTTCTTCACTACCTCAGATATTTTTGATTTTATCAGAATTTGTAGTCCTGTAAGTATAAATGAAACCCCTAGGAGACAACCAATTTTCAAAGGAATTCTGTAAACTGATTTTAAGAGGGGAGAAAAAAAAGAATGAAAACTGCCTCATTTTTATCAAGTCCTACCTGTGAAACTCCTGTGAGTTTAGAACTCTTTGGGAAGGCCTCTAAACTTTATATTCTAGTGATTTTCTCCATTAACATTTAAAGCATGCAAAAGAGAATCTTCTAATATTGTAGGAAGGGATGACCACTTTTCTTCCTATGAACTGGAATTATTCCTGGATTAAGAGAAAAATAATTCATATAGTTTTTTTTCCCCCAGGGTGGAAGAGTAAAAACAGATCCTCAAACTAAAATGGAGGTGGATAAAAAACAGTAGATCTCAAGGTGATATATTTTGATTATACTCATGTGTGTATACTACATGTTCCACCCCTTCTATTGCTTCTAAAGTGGACTCTAGACATGAGAACAGGTAGATGAAGATTTTCTTACCTTTCTGCTTTCTTTTATTCTAGTTTACTTATTACATTAAATTTCCTATGTAGTTCCATCTGTCTCCATCCCCTTCCAGCACTAGAAAAGGCATCATTTAGCCAAAAATATTTATATTTACATACATACACATATAAAACAATTTAATGCATGTTTTTATTTACCAGTTCTTTTCCTTGAGGTGGACAGTCAGTTATTCTTCAAACTGTATTTCTGTTGCTCTATATAATGTTCTTTTTATTCTTCTCATTTTGCTCTTCATAATTTTATTTAGGTATTTCCATTTTTTAAAAATAATTAACCTGTTGGTCATTTCTTACTATGCAGTAATATTTTATTATGATCCTATGCTATAACCCAGCGGTTCTCAACCTGTGGGTCACGACCCCAGTGGGGGTCAAAAGACCAAAACACAGGGGTTGCGTAAAGCCATCGGAAAATACATATTTCCGATGGCTTTAGCTGTTGAGAAATCGCACTACTTTACAGCAAGATCTCGGAAAGAAAGGGGACCCTGCTGCCCGCACATTGTACTAATATTAGTTACCTATCATCAACCCTCCCCCTATGAGGGACAATGGATTTACCCTGTTGCCTGGAGACCGTACTCAAACAGAGACCCAGAGAGAGCACCTGGGCCCTGGCTCTGGAAGGGTTAAGAACGAGTCCGGGAGCGGTAACTCCTGGAGCAGATAACAGAGCCGAGTAACCCCAGCAAAGTGAAGCCTCAGCTCGAGCTGGAGGGAGACTACAGGAAGAAGAAGGCAGCGTCTGCGGACCCCCTCCCCAGGCAGGACTTACCTCTAACCCCAGTGCTCAGGCTGCCTCCTGCTGGATTAATATTTCTCAACATATAATTAAATATTGTTTTTGTGATTAATCACTATGTTTAAATTGTTTGATTTGTAGGCATGAGAACAAATAATGCATATCAGGTATTTACATTCCAAATAACTGTAGCAAAATTATAGTTTTGAAGTAGCCACCAAAATAATTTTTTGGTTTGAGGTCACTGCAACATGAGGAACTGTATTGCGGGGTCACAGCATTAGAAATGTTGAGAACCACTGCTATTACCTGTTTGGCCATTCCCCAAATGATGGATATTACCTTGATTTCTACTTCTTTGCTATTGAATAGCTATAGATTATTTTCTTTTTCTCTTAATCATCATAGGAAACATATCTAATAGTGGTATTGCTAAATCAAAGGATTTATGCTACCTTTTATAAGCCATTTATGACTTAGTATCATAAGATCCTAGGTTTAAATCTGGAAGAACTTTAGATATCATCTTCTCTAACCCCTTAATTTAATAGAAAGAGAAAATGAGAGCTGGAGTGATTAAGTGACTTGAACTGTGGGTTAAATAATTGAGCTTATTATCAAAGAGCTATACAGGAAGTATAGACACAAAAAGGGTGATTATTGAATATCCACATGAATTAAGGTGAAATAAAGGGAAAAAAATAGTCAGTTAATCAGAAAAAAGTTTCCTAATCTATATATTAATTAGATGCCAGACTAGTCCTGTGAAGGAAATAGAGGAAACCATACTTCTATCTTGAGATATATAAAATTAGACTCAATAAAGCCTTTTAAAAAATACAGCATTAAAAACATGAAGAAATACTGTCAAGAAGAATTAGGTAATGAGTTCCCAGAAAAAAAAAAAAACAACTGTCTTGACTTTGTAAACTCTGAAGACACCATTTCATTTATTTTTCTAAAAAGTTCTTAGTTCTCATGATGCTATTTCCAGTGACAAAGCTGAGGTCATCTACTCTGGCTTAACATCTGTGGCTACTCTTAGAAACTAATCAGACCAGAAAAAATATTGAGGTCCATCAAACCCAGCTTTAGAAAGAAAACCAATAAATATTAGTTTTTATAAATGTAACAATAGAGTTTGGTAACTGATATTTAATAGTTGTGCACAACCAACTTACAATGTGCTGGAATTGAAACTCTGGGGAACAAAGAAGACTTGGCTATGCATCTGAGTTGAGAATTTTTACCACTGCTACATATGAAATAACTTTGATGCGCCTGAAGATAAGTTTACGTTTTAAACAGCCCACAAAAGGGCAATCAGCAAAAAATCAAATACGTATACTTTGCTGAAGGAAATATTTTAAACTCTCTACAGGGGTTCCATTTCCTAAAACCACCTGCCACTTAAAATATACTTAATCATTTCCAGATGTTGGATACCAACCTGTTAACCCCATGACCTAAAGAGAAAATATTTTGCTTTGTATTCTCATTCCTTGGCATTTCCTTAATTCATTCTAAGTTAAACTTTCAAGCTATATTTTCTCCCTAAACCTAATAACTTAACTCAGTGCCGACATTCCTTCAATTGACCTCAAAGTTCCGTTTTACTGCCGCTACATCTGCTTCCAAATCAGTTTAGAAGTTGGTTGTTTTAAAATTCAAGGACCAGATTTGTTCTGTGTGTTCTCTCCCTGCTCTGCTTATCCCCAAAGCCTGTTGCACCAACTTCATCTGCCCTGCCTTGGGCTATGATTTGAATTTGAAGAAGTGGTAGATGCTTTACCATTTTCAGTTGTGTGTTTTGTTTTGTTTTGCTCATCTTCAGTTTCTCTTCACATAATTTTTCAGTACTAAAGATAAAAATCCTACATAGAGTTGTGTCTTTTTTTACTTAATATTATTGAGTCTTTAATTTTAAAAAAATAAAGGAAGGGATTTGTCAAATATACATAAAGGCCTTGGAAAGAGCTAACTTGGATTTATTGATGTTCCAAAGTTTACAAAATGGGATGAAAATTGCCTATGATATTGGTGTTACTTGTTGAATTCCAAGACATACCAATCAGGATTTAGCTCTTTGATGCAGGAAAATATGCCTAAAATTTAAAGGACCATGTGGAACTTAGGGGTCCAGATTCTTGATCAAGATAAAAGTAGGAAAAACCTCCTAAAACTTGAAAAATGCATTTATTTTTGAAGAGACTTCTCTTCAAGTGGGGATAATCTGTAAATAATAGCTAATATTAATATATTACTTACTATATGCCAGGCACCATGCTAAGCGTTTTACAATGATTATGCCATTTGATCCTCACAATAATCCTGAGAAGTTTATTATTATTCTCATTTTTCAGATGAGGAAATTTGAGATTAAGTGACTTGACCAAAGTCACATATCTTGTAAATATCTGAGAGTAAATTGAAATCCAGGTGTTCTTGACTCCAGGCCAGTACTTTATCCAGCATACCACCATTTGACTTCTCTCAAAAATGGGAACACTTCTTTGGGTGTCTTTTTACATGTTTCAATCGCTTTAATTGTTAGGAAACTTTTTCCTGACATTTAATTTTTTTTCTTCCTTTAACTTCCACCCTCTTGCTCCCAGTTTGTCTTCTGGGACAAGTCCTTTAACCTCTATTTGCCTTTTTTAAGGACTTTCATATGGAAGATAACTTAGTCTGTTCAGCACAAGAGTAGAGAACCAAGATCAACAGAATGATAATTTTGAAGAGGTAAACTTAAACTTGATAAAGAGAAGAAAAGGGAAAAAAAACACCAACCTAACTAGCTGAATATGTTGTCCATAAAAATAATGCCTTCTTTACCCTTTACTATAAATCTTCAAAAACCATATGATTACTTACTGGCTATGGAATTATAGTTGTATAGTTACAGAGACTGTTAGAGATCATCTGGTCTAGTCCTCTATTTTTTGAATGAGGAAACTAAGGCCTAAAGAAATATGCCCATATTCACATAGTAGATAGCATAGCTAGAATTTGGATCCAAATTTTCTGACTATAAATTCCTCATTTTTTTCCTACTGAAATTTTGTTTTCAGGAATCTGTTAGAATAGACTACTATGATTACTTTCAATCCTCAAGTTTATGATCCTCCAAAAGAAGGTTCTGAAAATTTCATAACATTAAGAATATGTGGATAAATTGGCCTAAATCATGAAATTATTTTAAAATAATTTAATTTAAAATTAGCATTGCTAATGTCTTTAATGACATGAATTTAAGAAGCCATTAATCAACCAGGTTCTCCTCTTCCCAATGCAGTTAGATACCTTATAGCATTTTGAGGTAAGAGGAAAGTTGTGAATTGAAAGATCATTCATTTGTGGATTTTGGAGAGGAGAGGAGTTTGTATAAAGAAAGAAAAAACATATAGACAAATACAAGATAACACTTTAATGATAAAGAGACTAATTTTTTTCTTATTAATAAATTATCTGCAATTAGTTGCCAATAATACAATTTATGAGATTTCAGTAGGCATGATTTTCAAATTGTCATTTCTCCTAGTCAGAAATTCCAAGGCTATAGGCTCTTTTTTGATAAATGAGCACAAGAGGTTATGTTAATGTTCATATAGATCCTAAGTGGTATTTTTTTCCCATAAAAATCACATTGATTATGTTTAGGACAATAGAAATGTATATATCTCTATTTCCCTTCCAACTCCAAAAAAAAGCTTTAATAAAACAAGAAATCATTGAAGTTTGACTATTGCTCTTGCTAATTTAATCCTCCACTAAAATAATTTAATTTTTGTAGTCTAACCTCTAAACTTTTCTATAGACTTTTATAAATCTGATCATTTGGGTTTCATGATATCACTATTAACTACTCAAGATTTATTTTGGTCTGTGCTTCATTTGATTTCAAATTTTTGAGACATACATTTTCTCTGTACTACCTTTTTTCTTTTCTACCTGGCACCTAACACTATTCTAACTCCTATTATTTTCTCACTTCTGAGGCTGAAAGAATCCAGTTCTGACATCTTGCTCTTGTCTAGTTGAGGATCCTTTCATCTATCAACTATTTTGCTCCCTAAGATGAATTATAAAGATTTTTCTGACATAGAGACATCTCACATTGCATTTCATATGTATATATGATCAGAGCTCTCTGCTACAAACTCAGATCTCATGAAACAGTCACATTAATTTTAAAAAGAAGAAATTTGGCAAAAAAAATTTTAATTTAATTTCTTACTAGACTTTTTTTTTCTGATGTCACATAATTGAAACTCAATATGTTCAAAATTGAACCTCTTCTTTGAACTCTAATTCCCACCCCGGAAACTGTTCCCTTTCCTTACTTCAAATGATACCACTGGACTTCCGAGTAATCATGGCTGCAATCTAGACACCACATGCTTCCTCTCCCTGGCACCGAACGAAATAGACTACATCAAAGGAGCATAAAAATCACCTTTGGCGGAACAGGACTCCCCAGTTTCCCACAGAGGCGAAGGTATGTGGGGCTTGAACATTTCCACACTCTAATAAGACGGAGGAAAAGCTTGCACAGAAAAGTGAACTGAGCTGCCCTTCCCCCACCCCAATTCCCCCACAAAACCAGAGTGAGCTACCTGAGTGCTCAACTGGACAGCGAGTAAGTGGGGAATGTCTCTGTCTGTGGGGGGGGGCACTCCAGGGTCCTTGGGATCTGGGGACTGCAAGGAAAAAACTTCTCAGGGTGGTTTCACGGGAGAACCCAACTCTGAGCAGGGGGGTTCGCGGAGCTGTACTTGGGGGGGTTGCGCTGAACGTCTGGGCAGAGCTGAACACCTGGGCACTTTGGCTGTGATCAGGGGCCCAGTGCTCTAAGAAACCTTGGAGGCTGGGAAGAAGTAGTCTGAGGCAACCTAAATTCACAGAAAAACCACCCTTATCACCCAGACCCCAGACCAAAAAGGAAAGGGGAATAAAACCACCAAAGGGATGGCTCACATGGCCCAAAATCAAGCCTCCAGGAAGAAAGGGAAAAAGGTGACTATTGAAAACTTTTATGGGGGGAGTACCCAAGGAAAAGAGGAGAATGAGGAGGAAATCCAAAAAAAAAAAAAAACAGAACATGCCTCCCAAAATGGAAATTATCGACAAGTTCTGGAAGATCTCAAACTAGAACTTATCCAAAAGATGGAAACCTGGAAAGAAAAATGGGAGAAAGAGATCAGCAGTCTGACAGATAAGACTGCTCAATTGGAAAAAGAGCTCTAAACATCCAATAGAAGGGCAGACAAAGCTGAAAAGCAAAACCAATCCCTAACGACCAGAATTAAGCAACTTGAAGAAAGTGAGATGATAAAACAGCAAGAATCAATAAAGCAAACCCCAAAAATTAATGAATTAGAAGAAAACATAAAATATCTCACTGAGAAGGTCACAGATCTGGAAAACGAAGGGAGAAGAGAAAACCTCCGAATTATCAGTCTCCCAGAAAAACCAGAGATAAACAATAAACTCGATATTATTCTACAGGAGATTATAAAAGAAAATTGCCCCCACGTTCTGGAGCAAGGGGGAAAAATAGAAATAGAAAGGATTCATAGAACACCCTCTATATTAAATCCCCAAAAGACAACCCCTAGGAATGTAATTGCCAAATTCAAGAGCTTCCAAGAAAAGGAGAAAATCCTACAAGAAGCCAAGAAGAGGAACTTCAGATATAAGGGGGCTCCCATAAGGATCACATGTGACTTAGCAGTTAACACACTAAAAGACCTCAAAGCATGGAACACGATATTTAGAAAGGCAAGAGAGCTGGGTCTCCAACCAACAATCAACTACCCAGCAAAACTGACTATATACTTCCAGGGGAAAGTATGGGCATTCAGCAAAATAGAAGATTTCCAAGCATTTGCTAAGAAAAGACCAGAACTTAGTGGAAAATTTGATATCCAAGCACAGAAAGCAAGAGAAACATGAAAAGGTAAATATGAAAGAAAGGGGAAATGAGATGAATCTTATCTTTTTCTTTAAGTCAAACTCTCTTCTATAAGGACTACATTTACATCAAATTATATATATTAATATGTGGGGAAAATGTTTTGTGTAACTCTCAAAAATTGTAGCATCATAAGAGTAGTTAGAAGAAACATGCATAGGGAAAGATTGGGGCATTAAGAAGATTTGGGGAAAGTAGGGGCAAAGAAAGGAAAAGGGAGGGGGGAACCATCGATAATATTAACATTTTCTTCAAGAAATAGGGGGGGACTTAATAGAATAATCTTTCCCATATAAAGATACATATGGGAAGGGGAGGGGAAGAACTCTCATATGAGAAGGAGAGGAAGAGAGTGTGAAGTGGAATTACTTAAACCTGACTCTCAGTGAAATCAAATCTGAGAGGGAAGAACATCTAGATCCAGTGGGATCCTGAATTCTATCTTATCCATTAGGGCAAGAAAGAAAGGAAAATTAAGGAGGGGGAGAGGAGGGAGTATAAAAAGGGAGGGAAGGGAGCATAAAAAGGGAGGGGCTAGAAAGGGAAGCATCTCAAGGGAGGGGACTAGGGGGACTGACCTAAAGTAAATCACTGGTTCAAAAGGAGATAGCTAAAGAAGAAAGGTCAGAAGTAGGGGAAGATATCAAAATGCCAGCGAATCCACAAATGACAATCATAACTTTGAACATGAATGGGATGAACTCACCCATAAAACGTAGACAAATAGCAGATTGGATTAGAATCCAAAACCCTACCATTTGTTGTCTTCAAGAAACACATATGAGGCGGGTTGACACTCACAAAGTTAGAATTAAAGGTTGGAGTAAGACCTTTTGGGCCTCAACTGATAGAAAGAAGGCAGGAGTTGCAATCATGATATCTGACAAAGCCAAAGCACAAATAGACCTGATCAAAAGGGATAGGGAAGGTAAATATATTCTGTTAAAAGGGAGTATAGACAATGAGGAAATATCACTAATCAACATGTATGCACCAAATGGTATAGCATCCAAATTTTTAATAGAGAAACTAGGAGAATTGAAGGAGGAAATAGACAGTAAAACCATATTAGTGGGAGACTTGAACCAACCACTATCAAATTTAGATAAATCAAACCAAAAAATAAACAAGAAAGAGGTAAAAGAGGTGAATGAAATCTTAGAAAAATTAGAGTTAATAGACATATGGAGAAAAATAAATAGGGACAAAAAGGAATACACCTTCTTTTCAGCACCACATGGCACATTCACAAAAATAGATCATACACTAGGTCATAGAAACATGGCACTCAAATGCAGAAAAGCAGAAATAATAACTGCAGCCTTTTCAGATCACAAGGCAATAAAAATATTGATCGGCAAGGGTACATGGAGAGCCAAATCAAAAATTAATTGGAAATTAAATAATATGAAACTCCAAAATCGGATAGTTAGAGAAGAAATCATAGAAACAATTAATAATTTCGTTGAAGAAAATGACAATGGTGAGACATCCTTTCAAACCTTATGGGATGCATCCAAGGCAGTACTTAGAGGAAAATTCATATCCCTGAGTGCATATATTAACAAATTAGGGAGGACAGAGATCAAGGAATTGGAAATGGAAATCAAAAAACTTGAGAACGAACAAATTAAAACCCCCCAGAAGAAAACCAAACTAGAGATCCTAAAAATTAAGGGAGAAATTAATAAAATTGAAAGTGACAGAACTATTGAGCTAATAAACAAGACTAGAAGCTGGTACTTTGAAAAAACACACAAAATAGACAATGTACTGGTCAATCTAATTTAAAAAAGGAAAGAAGAAAGGCAAATTAACAGCATCAGGATGAAAAGGGGGATCTCACCTCCAATGAAGAGGAATTTAAGGCAATCATTAAAAACTACTTTGCCCAACTATATGGCAATAAATATACCAACCTAGGTGATATGGATGAATATTTACAAAAATATAAATTGCCTAGACTAACAGAAGAAGAAATAGTTTTCTTAAATAATCCCATATCAGAAAAAGAAATCTAACAGGCCATCAAATAACTTCCTAAGAAAAAATCCCCAGGGCCTGACGGATTCACCAGTGAATTCTATCAAACATTCAGAGAACAGTTAATCCCAATACTATACAAACTATTTGACATAATAAGCAAAGAGAGAATTCTTCCAAACTCCTTTTATGACACAAACATGGTACTGATTCCAAAACCAAGCAGGTCAAAAACAGAGAAAGAAAACTATAGACCAATCTCCCTAATGAATATAGATGCAAAAATCTTAAATAGGATACTAGCAAAAAGACTCCAGCAAGTGATCAGAAGGGTCATCCACCATGATCAAGTAGGATTTATACCAGGGATGCAAAGTTGGTTCAATATTAGGAAAACTATCCACATAATTGACCACATCAACAAGCAAAGCAACAAAAATCACATGATTATTTCAATAGATGCAGAAAAAGCCTTTGATAAAATATAACATCCATTCCTACTAAAAACACTAGAAAGTATAGGAATAGAAGGGTCATTCCTAAAAATAATAAATAGTATATATCTAAAACCATCAACTAATATCATCTGCAATGGGGATAAACTAAATCCATTCCCATTAAGATCAGGAGTGAAACAAGGATGCCCATTATCACCTCTATTATTTGACATTGTATTAGAAACACTAGCAGTAGCAATTAGAGAAGAAAAAGAAATTGAAGGCATTAAAATAGGTCAAGGAGGAGACCAAATTATCGCTCTTTGCAGATGACATGATGGTCTACTTAAAGAATCCTAGAGATTCAACAAAAAAGCTAATCGAAATAATCAACAACTTTAGCAAAGTTGCAGGATACAAAATAAACCCACATAAATCATTAGCATTTCTATAAAATTCCAACATAGCTAAGCAGCAAGAACTAGAAAGAGAAATCCCATTCAAAATTACCTTAGGCAAAATAAAATACTTAGGAATCTATCTCCCGAGACAAACACAGGATCTATATGAAAACAACTACAAAACACTTTCCACACAACTAAAACTAGACTTGAACAATTGGAAGAACATTAACTGCTCATGGGTAGGACGAGCCAATATAATAAAAATGACCATCCTACCCAAACTCATCTATCTATTTAGTGCCATACCTATGGAACTTCCAAAAATGTTTTTTACTGATTTAGAAAAAATCATAACAAAGTTCATTTGGAAGAACAAAAGATCAAGGATATCCAGGGAAATAATGAAAAAAAATACAAAGGAAGGGGGTCTTGCAGTCCCAGATCTCAGACTATATTATAAAGCAGTGGTCATCAAAACAATTTGGTACTGGCTAAGAGACAGAAAGGAGGATCAGTGGAATAGACTGGGGGCAAGCAACCTCAGCAAGACAGTGTATGACAAACCCAAAGATCCCAGCCTTTGGGACAAAAATCCACTATTTGATAAAAACTGCTGGGAAAATTGGAGGACAGTGTGGGAAAGATTAGGTTTAGATTAACACCTCACACCCTACACCAAGATAAATTCAAAATGGGTGAATGACTTGAACATAAAGAAGGAAACTATAAGAAAATTAGGCGAACGCAGAATAGTATACATGTCAGACCTTTGGGAAGGGAAAGACTTCAAAACCAAGCAAGAATTAGAAAGAGTTACAAAATGCAAAATAAATAATCTGGATTACATCAAATTAAAAAGTTTTTGTACAAACAAAACCAATGTAACCAAAATCAGAAGGGTAGCAACAAATTGGAAACAATCTTCATAAAAACCTCTGACAAAGATTTAATTACTCAAATTTATAAAGAACTAAATCAATTGTACAAAAAATCAAGCCATTCTCTAATTGACAAATGGGCAAGGGACATGAACAGGCCAAAAGAAATCAAAACTATTAATAAGCACATGAAAAAGTGCTCTACATCTCTTATAATCAGAGAGATGCAAATCAAAAAAACTCTGAGGTATCACCTCACACCTAGCAGATTGGCTAACATGATAGCTATGGAAAGTAATGAATGCTGGAGGGGATGTGGCAAAGTGAGGACACTAATTCATTGCTGGTGGAGTTGTGAATTGATCCAGCCATTCTGGAGGGTAATTTGGTACTATGCCCAAAGAGTGATAAAAGACTGTCTGCCCTTTGATCCAGCTATAGCACTGCTGGGTTTGTACCCCAAAGAGATAATAAGGAAAAAGACTTGTACAAGAATATTCATAGCTGCACTCTTTGTGGTGGTCAAAAATTGGAAAACGAGGGGATGCCCATCAATTGGGGAATGGCTGAATAAATTGTTGTATATGTTGGTGATAGAATACTATTGTGCTAAAAGGAATAATAAAGTAGAGGAATTTCATGGAGACTGGAACAACCTCCAGGAAGTGACACAGAGTGAAAGGAGCAGAACCAGGAAAACATTGTACACAGAGACTGATACATTGTGGTACAATCGAATGTAATGGACTTCTCCATTAGTGGCAATGCAATGTCCCTGAACAATCTGCAGGGATCTAAAAAATACTATCCACAAGCAGAGGATAAACTGTGGGAGTAAACCCGATGAAAAGCAACTGCTTGACTACAGGGTTGGAGGGGATATGACTGAGGAGAGACTCTAAATGAACACTCTAATGCAAATTCCAACAACAGGGAAATGGGTTCGAGTCAAGAACACATGTGATAACCAGTGGAATCATGCGTTGGCTATGGGAGAGGGAAAGGTGGTGGGAGGGGGGGAGGGGAGGAAAAGAAAATGATATTTGTTTCCAGTGAATAATATTTGGAAATGACCAAATAAAATAATGTTTAAAATTAAAAAAAATGATACCACTATACTCCCAGATCACAGTGCTCAAAAGTTTAAGAGTCAGCTTTGGCTCCTTACTTTATTTTTATACTCTATAATCCATTGGTCTCATAGTTTATTCAAAATGTTCTCTGGGTCTATTCCTTCCTTCCTAGGTCTTCATCATTTTATGCCTGCATTATTAAAATCACTTCTTTATTTATCTTCCTGCCTCATATTAAAAATCCATTTGATTCTGTTCAGAACTTCAAAAGTAATTATTCCTAGGGGGCAGCTGGGTAGCTCAGTGGATTGAGAACCAGGCCTAGAGATGGGAGGTCCTAGGTTCAAATCCGGCCTCAGCCACTTCCTAGCTGTGTGACCCTGGGCAAGTCACTTGACCCCCATTGCCCAGCCCTTACCACTCTTCTGCCTTGGAGCCAATACACAGTATTGACTCCAAGACGGAAGGTAAGGGTTTAAAAAAAAAAAAGTAATTATTCCTGAAACATTGTCAGGAATGCTCTATCTCTTGGTTTCCCTAATTTCCTAAAAGATTTGACTCATATTTCATCTTCTTACTTTCTAATGTCTTGTCTTTTTTTTTTCTGCTAATGCTTTTCCTTGGGTATTATCTTCCATTTGTTCTATATGTACATTACCCTCCTTGCATGTAGGTTCTTCTATTAGAATAAGCTCCTTGAGGGCAGGAGCTATAGTTTTGCCTCTTTAAGTTCAGAGAATAAAGGAGGGAATTGTTAAACATACTTGAGGGTATTGGGTAGAGTTAAGTGATAGGGGCTAATGTCCAAAATTTGTGCAATGATTGTGAAAATGTAAATGATACTAAGAACCCTCAGCATTAGGCATAGTGCCTGCACATAGTAAGCATTAAATAAATGCTTGTTTACTTTAAATTATTCAATTTAATTTTTAATTTTTATTTTCATGTCCAAATTTTCTCTATCACTCCACTCCCTCCATTTTCTCCCCACTGAGAAAGCAGAAAAGAAAGTTTGTTGTTTGTCCTTTTTTCAAAAGGTCCATTGACATAATGATATTGGGGTTGGAGTATAGTGTGCTTTCTTGTGGCTGATCAGTCCAATAAGACATTGAGAGGCTTCACCACAGGTTGGGCACAAGTAGTCAGAACAATTGGGGTGGAGTTGTCTCTGGATTTGCATAGCTCATTTCTTTTTTGTTGCTGTGATTTTACTTTCTTCCTTTGATGCATGCATGCTATGGTGAGTTGGACCAATTTCTCCCATTTCTCACAATCTAATAATATATATTTCTTGAGAAAGACCTTAAGACAGATCTTGTACCACTTCTTCAGACCTCCCTGTGAGTGCTTATCTTGTGTTAGCTCTTTGCAAAGTGGTCTTTTAGGTAAGCATGTTTCTTGCCTTCAGGTTACAGGACCAGCTTATCAGAGTTGCACTCTTTGCCAAAGAGTTTGAAAGCTTGGCAGTTTAGTTGGTAGAGAAGACCTCAGTGTCTGCTACCTTATCTTGTCAGGTGATCTTCAGAATCTTTCTGCAGTAATTAAAATAGAAATGGTTAAATTTTCTGGAGCGTTGTTAATGGATTCCAGGTTTCACAAGCATGTAACAGTGAAGTCAGCATAACTGCTCTGTAAACCTTCAGCTTGGTATGCAGCCTAATACTTCTCACTTACTGTAACCAAAGTTTCAGTGTATGAATGGTGCAGTGCTGGCTGGTAGAGGACCTTCATTTTCTTGATGTAGATAGTCAGGTCAAAATTAGCACAAGTGGCAGAGAATCAATCCGTGCTTTATTGATTCTCAGCCTTGGAGGCTGAAATATGATATCTATTATACATATGAAGTCATGCAAAACATTTTCACATTAACCATGTTGGGGGAAAAAAGAAGCAAGAAAAGTAAAGAGAAAAAAATATGCTTCATTCTGTACTCTGAGTTCATCAGTTCTCTGTCTAGAATTTGATAGCAGTTTTCATCATGAGTTCTTTGGAGTTGTCAGGGATCATTGTATTGATCAAAGTTTTCCACAGATGACTATCATGATAATATTGAAACTACTTCATGCATTGTTCTTCTGGTGCTGCTCACTTTGTTTTGCATGCTCCTGTGTGTGTGTGTGTGTTTGTGTGTGTGTAAAGCTTCATGTGAGTTTGGAGGTTTTGTTTGATTCTATATAATGCTTGACTCATAATGCTCTCTTTTTTTGTATATATAAACATACATATATAGATATAGATATATACACATACACATACACAGAAACACAGAGAGACAGAGATTGAACGAGAGAGGGAGGGAGAGAGAGGGGAGGAAAGAGAGAGAGAAAGAGAGAGAGAGAGAGAGAGAGAGAGAGAGAGAGAGAGAGAGAGAGAGAGAGAGAGAGAGAGAGAGAGAGAAATACTGAGACAGAGAGACAGAGACAGACAGACAGACAGAGGGAGAGAAAGTCAGTTCATGGACCCCGGGCTAAAAACTCCTGTCTTAATCCACAGTCCAAGTGTTCTAAAGCAGCTTAATGGGGCAAATGGATGATTTGCAACTGCCTAGTTTGGGGGCCAATTTTGGATTAAATGTGATGATATGTCAGTATTTTTAATTTTTACTCTTTTGCTTTCATGGTATGTATGAATTAAGCATTGCACAGATTCAAGTCCTGTTTGTGTTGTTAACTGTTATACCAATCTCACATGAAGCTCTTCAAACTTTGGCATCATAAAACAATATGAATCTGGCATGCTCTTTCAACTTGACTGATGTCTACATAACAGAGTTTGGAATACCTTGAAAATGAATTTGAATTAGAAAGCAATTGATCAGTGACAAACTAGCATGCTTGATCTAATAATTGTCTCCAAAGTTTTCTGCTTTTGTCTCATTTTGGCTCTCTGGTATTACCTTGATGAGCCAGGATCCTAGCCATCATTGCATACTGCTAATTTCCTCTCTTCTCCCCCCCCTCCCCTTTTTTTCCATATTTTTGTTGCTAGGTACCTGTAATACAAAGAGTTTGGTACTAGAACCTAGGGGAAATACTGAAAAGGATAAAATGTGATCCTTACCTTCAGGGAGTGTGCAATTCAGTTGGAGTATAAGACATGCACACAAAACAAATTAAATATAAGTAAAAAAAAATGTATTAAGTGCCAGAAGACAATTCACAATTGTGTCAAATGAGTAGCATGATCAATAAATATCTTAAATTCAGAAAAAAAATGATTTCTGTGAGTAGGAACAGATATGGATTAAGGAGATGAATATCAAAGAAAAAAATAAATGGTTAAAATTTGAAAAGATGAGCAAGAATGGTTTCCTCTCATGCCCTCCAGCTGTTATAGTACTCTCCCATATAATGCCCATTTACACAATAACAAACTACTACTCAAATCAAATCATCCTCTTTGGCAACCTCAAATTATGGAGTATGGAATTCCGTATAGTCCACCACCTCTCCAGTGAGAGAAAGTTTCCAAAATCAGTTCTCTAGAACCTACTTCTCTCATTGCATTAGATGAGTTCTTTTGTGAGTTAGTGTTATCTTCATTTATGTTATAATTACTTGAGCATTTGTCTCTCTCAATTCTGTTTTCTTCTGTCTATCAGTTTACACAAGCCTACTCAACAGATGATCAACAACAAATATTTGAAAAGGGAAAGAGAAAAAGAATAAAAGAAATTGGTAATATGCAATAATAAATAGGAATCTAAGGATCACCATGGCACTACATAAATAGGATCAAAATAAGACAAAAGCAGAAGACTTTTTAGGCATGTATTAGATCAAATATGCTACTTATTACAAGTAAATAATTTTTTAAACTCAAAGTCATTTCTATTTATTTAAAACTATTATGTAGATATAGTCATGTTAAAAGAGCATATCAGACAAGTATTGGTTTATGATATTGAAGAAAACTGTTTCTTATGTTCTTTTTTGAATTCTTTATATACATTATTTATTTTTGCATATTTCATAATATCTATTTGCCAGAATTGGTGGACACTTTCTTTTTCTCTTTCTTTATAGTGGTCTACACAGAACTGGTTTGGAGGAGATGGATGATATTTTGAAATGAAATTTGGAAAAAGGAATTCATGTGATGAGTTGGATGAACACGATAGTAGATCAGTCTGGTTACATAGAGTTTTCTCACTTCAACATTTCAAGTATATTTGAAAAATAGCACTACTTGGGTATTTTAATGTAATACTGCATATCCCTTTGATAAAACCTATGCTAGTAATTGAAATCCTTTGGGCTGAATTTGAACTTTTGACATGCCATACACTGATGAGAGTCCACGGGACATTATCTTCCAGTGTACAATATGTGCATGATAGAGATATCTAGGTTTAAATCAGAATATGTTGTGATATCATTGTCCTATTAGTCTTCAGGCGAGCAGTAGGAAAAAAAAAACCAGAATCTTTGACCGATGGTAAATCAGACCTGCTTGTCTATCTTCTCATCACTTGGGCATCTTAATTTTTTTTAACTTCCTTGAGAGTCTCTTCAGGTGCCACCTGCCAAAGGAATCTTTCTTGGTGCTACCCCATCCTCATCTACCAGATTGTTAGTGGTCTTTTTCTCCCTATATTACCTTGTGTGCATTTGTTTGTGTAAATGTATTTTCCTTATGCCAGTACAATATAAAATCTTTGAGAGCAGAAACTATTTTCTCTTCCTTTATATGCCTAGCACAATGATTATAGGATCATAGATCTATGGCTGGTCATTAAATTCAGTCCCTTCATTTTATATATGGGAAAATTTAGATAAAGAAATCGGGTATCTTACCTGATGTTACAGGTAGTAAGTGGCAGGTCTGAGATTAGAGCTCTGATTTTGTGAATCTAGATTCATTGCCTTTTCCATTATGGCAGTGTTTTGCACGGAGAAGTCACTTATCAAATGTGTGTGATTTTTCCTATAAGTTGGAGATGAAGTATGAATTTAACTGAATTTCTTGGTAAACTTAAAGATAATTTGGTTACAGGGAGATAGTCCAAATGATGTGTTAATAACAGCAAACAAATCTTGAAAAGGAGGGAGAGAAGAGTAGAGGAGCCATCCAGGGAGTGAGAAATTAGCTTCAAATACAATTAGCTCTCAATGTGATTACTTTCAATGGTGCCAATACAAATATTTAGGGCAACTGCAGAAGCTACAAGAATGAGCAAACTGTACCCAAACCTACTACTTTTGAAATTGGAATTATGCTTTGAAATCTATTGGGAAATATACATGCTTTTGTGTGTCTGTACGTGTTCGTGTGCTACAGAATTCCATATTACCCTGATGCAATAGAAGGAACTCAGCTGAATTTAGTTTTTAAATTAGGTTGACCTGGGACTAGTCAGTGACATGTCATTCTTGAGAGGGAATGGAACAGGGGGGAGAGTAGAGGGTGGAAACCTAAAGGAAATCTTTGTAGCTAAGACTACCCGACTTTCCCTCAGTAGGAGATGCAGAAATACTGTTTCATGTCAAGGAGAAGTAGTTAAAATGCAGACCTCACATTCTTGTTCTTAGAATTTGGGAGGTGTGGTTCGTGCATGGGGACAACTCGGCTTCTCTTCTTTTGATGTATCACTTGATGTGGAGAAGGGCTTTTATGTGTTATCCTCATATAATGGGTAATTCAGGCCACCCCATTATGAAAAAAGTAGTAAGTACATTTCTACTACATATGCTTCAATTATTCTTTAAAGTACCTAGTAATATATCACTCACATACACTTAAAGTATTCCAAACATTCTTTTTTTGTTGCTGTTTGCTTTAACTTCTCTATCTCTCCTCCTTATCTTTCATACTTTAGTGAACTGAGAATAAACTGATTTTAAAATAAAGATTAATATGTGGACAACCTCATAGAAGTACAAATTTAGAACTAGAAGGGACCTTTGAAGCCACTGCAACAAAATCCCTCATTTTACAAATGAGAAAGGTCAGAGGAAGTGTATGGTTATTCAAAGTCATATAACTATTAAGTGTCTGAGGTAGGACTTGAACCCAGACCTTTCTAACTCTAAATTCAGTGCCTTATCTAATTATGCCATGGTACCATTTACTGCCTAGCAATGCACCCACTTCTCAAAATTTTCATAAGGAGTGGATTTTCATATTATCAAAATAATATTTATTTTATAATATTTAATCCCATATTACACTGAGGAGTAGTGTAGGGATCATAGACTTGGAACTGGAGGAGAGCATCTAGTCTAATTTCCTCATCTTACAAATGAGTAAACAAAGTTATGAAGAGATGAAAAGATTTATCCAGGTTCATCCAGGTGGTAAATACTAAAGCCCAGATTCTAGTAAAGGTTATTTGATTTTACAGCCAGTGTACTTTTCTCTATATTGTGCTCCTGCTATTTCTTGTCTGTCATTACATGTAACTCATATGCAATAAACAAATAAACAAATAAATCAAGTCCCTTAACTTTTCTGAACACTGTTTTTGTGTAAGCTTCTTGAATGGCAAAGTGAGAATTATGAGCATTTTGATTTGCTATGTACATAATAAACTTCAGAAATCTGACATGGAAGTTTATGCTTTATTTTCTTTATGCTTTATTCCCTCTTAATTAATGTGGTCAGCCCCAGTTATTCAGGCAATGTTAACCATTCAACTCAACTTTATAATTAAGATGAACTTATTGGGCTAAGACAAACTTTATTGAAACTAAAATGTCTATTTTTTTAAAAAGCTATATAAATATTTTTAGAGAAGAATAAATTGTCCCATTTATTCATTTTAAAAAAGCTTTATTAATAATTTGTTTTTATACTTTAATTACTTCATAATGTTGTCCCTATCTTATAATAACAATGATAACAAAATAACCAGTTAAACCACAGGTTCTTAATTAGGGGTCCATGGACCACCAAGGCATCTCTGAATAGGTTTCAGGGAGCTCCCATGACCTTGGATGGGAAAATATTTTGTAAATTATTTCAATGTGATTGGTTTCCTTTGTCAACCTATATATTTTATTTTATGAATTTAAAAATATCATTCTGGGAGGAGTTCCATAGGCTTTACCAGACTGCCAAAGGTGATCATGACACACAAAAAAGTTAGGAACTCCAGAGTTAAACAAATCCATATGATACAGCAACCTCAATTGACAGACTATAGCATTATATATCTATAGTCTACTATTTCTCTTCTGAAAGAAAGGATATTCCAGCATCATTACTCTACAGCCAACTTTGGTCATTGCATTTGATTTGTATTCTGTTATATTTTCATCTTGTATTCATGTACATTATCATAGCTATTTGTGCATTTTAATCCCGACTCTGATTTCCTTGCTATCTATTAAGCCGGTCTTCCAATGTCTATGTAATGTCTTCATTGTCATTATTTTTATAGCAGATAAATATTCTATGACATCCATATATCACAATTTGCTCAGCTGTTTCCAAATTGATGGGAACCCATTTTGTTTCTCACACACACTCAACAAAAGAATACTAGTATGAATATTTTGTTACATATTGGAACTTTTTTTCCAACTCTTTGGGTATATGGGCTTAGTAGTGAAATCACTGGTTCAAAGATTATATAAAGTTTTGTAACTTTTTAAAAACAATTAAAAATTATTTCCAGAACAGCTAGATCAGTTCCTATCACAATCGACAATATATTACTATTCCTATTATCCAATAATGCCTTTAATAGCAACTGTTTATTTCCTTTGCTATATTTACCAATTTAATCACTATAAGATGCTAACCCTATTCATTTTTATTTTTTACTAAGGAAATGACACAGCATTTTACACACAAATGATTGCACAATTAAACTAATATTGCATTTGAATGTATTTTTTAGAACATATATCAGTATTAAAAACTTGAAATATATTCTTTACCTTTTTTGAAGACTAATTGAATTTTGAAGATTAAGAAGAAGCAACTTCAATATTACTGTTTTTGTTCAAAGAATGTTGATCTAGAGAGTAATGTGGGTCCCCCAAATTAATGGGGTAATAGAAATAGTTTCCTAAAAGTTTCTTGGGACAATAACCTTTGAAAAGATGAGTTCGGAATTGTGAACTTGGGATGTATTCAAATATGTCTATAGACTTAATTGAGGACCAAGAAAGGGATTGTAAAATTTGACCATGATAATCTTAAGAACTTCTGATGCATTATACATATATGTCTAAATGTGTGTATTGATGTATGTATAATATGTATACACATGTATATATATAGTATATCTATATCTATAAATACATACCCATCTATCTAAATATATGTATATATAAATAACTTTTTTACAATTATAAGATTCTATCTGAAGAAGGATCTTTGATTAATTTGTTATTTTTCACCACCTATTAGATTTGAAAAAAAAATATTTGTTAAACATATCAGGGAACTAAATTAAGTAAGAATACATTTGTAAGGTGATAAAAACAAAATAAAACAAAACAAAATGCTTAAAATGTAACTATGAAAAGAACTCTTGTCCCCATTACTAATAACAACAGTCAGACTAAAATATGTGGGGGGTAGCTAGGTGGCTCAGAGGGTAGAGCCAGTCCTAGAGATAGGAAGTTTGGGTTCAAATTTGGCCCCAGATATTGACAAGTTCTGTGACCATGGGCAAGTCACTTAACTCCAATTACCTAGCCCTTACTTCTCGTCTGCCATAGAACATGCACAGTATTGTTTTTAAGATAGAAAATAAAAGTTTAAGAAAAAGATCACTGTATATAATATAATTCTATTAGAAGAAGGCAATATAGTATAGTAGACAGAGAAGACAACCATTTTGAAGGAAAGGATATTTAAATATGACATCGCATATAGAAGGATCAAACTTGGAGAAGGTAAAAGGGAAAAAATGTTTGTTATGTGAAAGAATCAATTAAATTTAAAAATAGAAGAAACATGAAACATAGTATGAACTAAATTTCTATTTTTTCAGAGGTCTCAAAGTACTGAATCACAAAACATTGAATTTTTCCAGTGAAGAAATTGAGGCAAATGTAAATGGGCTAATACCCAATAAAATTTAGCCATATTCATATTCCTAAAAGTAGGTCCACACTAGGAATGGAACTAAATTTTTGTGGTGAGACCACATTTTTTTTCAGTGATTTGTTTTGCAAATACAGTTAATGATTCCATACAGTTAATACACTGATATATTATTTACAAAGTTTTCAATAGGCCTGATACTAATAGTAAGCCCTTGTTCCCCCTTCCAATGTATAAAATTTGCCTATTGAATTTCGAGAGGACTTTTACTATAGCCTTGTCTTCCCTTGGTCTCCACCAACAAATCTTGATATTATTAAGAATCATGGAATATTGGTGTTCAAAGAGATTAACGATAAGATGCTTCATATAAAAAATCTGCTTTTGATTCTGAGGGTGAGACATGCTTCACATGATGGTGGGATTGTCTTCAAACATTTCAAAAGCTGTAGACTGTTATGATTCCAATAATTTATGTAGAAAATGGATATTTTATAGCATTTTTTGAGCTTAACATGATAATTCTGTATTTAGAGTATTTTTAAAATCCAATAAAATGATTTAGAATGGCAGAGGAACATGGAAAAGGAAGAAAAAGAAAAAACAGAATAATAATGCTTGGGGTCCAGTCTGTTATTGAGTTAATTATATAACCTTTTTGTATAATATCTACTCTCCTGAATCTCATTTAAAAGATCTGACTAGGACTAGATTGCAACCAACCAGTCTTTGCAAATAGCAAAAGATGAATGATATTAAATAATCAATGATACCAGGTACTTTGGCTAGTGGCTGAGGTTCTTCTAGAGAGGTCTTATTTGGATCTAAGGGTTTCTCTCTCTGTGACTCCTTGCTGAGTGATTGAACACTTGCTAAAATTCATTCTCACGCTCTTGAATGGCTTTGTCTATGCCTCGCTCTTTTCAAATGCCATCCTTCCTGAAGCTTTCTGTCATATCTTCCAGTTTCTCTGATTTTCAAAATATGGATATATTGTATGTTTATGTACATGTGAGTATAATTTATAATTATACTCACAGAAATAGCATCAGCCATACTTCAATTTTGGTACATACAATGACAAAATAGTCTCTACCTTTAAGAGGATTATACCATCATCATCATCATCATCATCATCATCATCATCACAACAATAATAACAACAGCAATAATAATAATCTCTAACATTTGGGATAAATTAATGGGTTAACAATAGGAGGCTGGTAATATTATTATCTCAATTTTACAGAAGGGGAAATTAAGTCAAAGAGTGGTTGAGTGATATGCAAAGGGTCACATAACTAGTAAGTGTCTGAGGCAATATTTGTATTCAGGTCGTCCTGACTCCAGGACAAAGGCTCTGTCTACTTCACCACCCAGATACCCTACTGTGAGTATAATATTGTACATATACATATATGTACTCAGGTAATTAAATGAAAAGTAGCGAGAAGTAATTTCAAAAGGTAGAGAATAGTCATCTTCCTTCACCTCATTTTTCTTCTAATTTGAATTGTACTAAGGAAGATAAAAAACAGATGGAAAATAGTTGCCTTACTAAAGTTCTTAAGGTTTCTCTGAATCTAGTAACTGCGAATAAAGGAAATTTAAGGCACTGAACAATTGTAAATTGTAAAGCTACATCTTTAGGGTTTGGATCAAAGCAACCTTGTATATGAGCTCTCTTTCATGATCACTCTCTCCTAATGTTATTCCTCCCCTAAATCACCTTGTCTATTTTAAATAGAAATATATTTTATATAGGTATTGATTATAGCTATATATCTGTACATGTCTCCCCTCTTTCTACTGTAAGCCTTTTGAATGTAGCAAACATCATTGTGTTTGTACTCAATTGCCCAGCATACTGTAGGTGCTTAATAAATGTTTTTTGACTGATTTTTGTTATTTGAGAAACAGCATGATGTTGAAGATAAAACTAGATTTGAAGACAGAATTGTGGAGATTTCAGAGGATAGTATCATTTTCAATATTTCTAGCCTGCCAACATTATAGGAAAATAGAACTTAGAATTGGAATTGAGTGATCTTAGAAGTTATTCTAATTTCAGAAGTAGTCCCTTAATTTTACAAATGAGAAAATTAAGGTCTTAAAGGTAAAGGGATGTAGTCAAGGTCATTTATTAAGTAATTAGAAGTGCTGAGATTCAAACTTATTTCTTCTAATTCCAACTTCAATGTTTTTTTATACCCTTAACTCCTCTCCCCTCTCAATAAAAGCACATATAGAACAGACTATCTTCTTCAGTATTCAGGAGGGCCCTATGCTAATATGCAAAAGGAGAATCAGACTGAATGATATTTGAAGAATTGTGTTTGAATACAGGCTCTGCAATCTTCACTTTTCATGTCATTTAACTCCTCATCATTGTCTTTATTTATAAAATAGGCCATTTTATAATGCAGGTTGTTAATATATACAAAATTTGACATTAATAATGGCAAAACAGGTAATCGTTTTTAGCTCACTATGGCAAGATATATCACATCAATAATTCTTCCCAGTATTGTAGAAGATATCATATGCTAAGTTCGGTTAGAATTCTCTAGATGTTTCTCTTTGTGGATCACATTTAATTCAATTCCACCACCACAACAAAAATTTAGTGAATCAAGGCATCCTGCAAGGTATGGGAACTACAAAGACAAAAATAAAACATCTTACCCTCAAGGAATATAAAATTTAATGTGGGACATAACAAATATGTACATAAATAGAAAGTGTTTTGAGGAGAGAGAAAGTGTTAATGATTTGGGAGGGAGGAAGATGAGAGAAGGCTTTGGAAAGAAAGCAATAAGCTATTTTTGGTATCTTCTATGTGTTAGGCACTGTGCTAAATGCTTTAAATTTTTTTCTCATTTTTGTTCTTAAAGCAAAGAGGCAGGTACTATTATTTGAACCATTTTTCAGTTGATGAAACTTAAACAGTGACTTGTCCTATGTTATACTAGCAATTAGTAATTATGCAAGTACTTAGGCAAGTATAGATTTGAATTCAAATATTTCTGATCCTAGTCTCAGTTACTCTATCCACTGTACCAACTAGCTGCCTAATAGGTCAAGTTGGAACTCCACCCTTCCTGATTCCAAGTTCTATCTGTATTCTAGAAAGAAAGATCTACAGTATCAAATGCTGAAAAGTAAGATGAGGACTAATAAAAAAGAAACAGACTTATCAATTAAAATTGTTCAAAAACTTTAGAAAGAAGAATTTCACCTTACTGTTTGTGTTAGAATTCCTTGGGAGAGGTTGTGATGTTTGTGGAAGATGAATCAAAGGAAGTGGCATCTGTAGATAAATATATTAAAGAGAGAAAAAATAAAGCATGGGGGTTGGGGTAGCCTAAACTATTTGTGTTTGAGGTGCTTTTGTTTCTCAGGCAATTTTTGATATAGGAAAAGTTGATTGAATCTCTGTAAGTATGACTATAGGCTTCAAGTTGAGAAAGCCTTATAACCCATTCCTAGAAAGTACACACCAGAATGCAATGGTGCCTAAAAAAATAAAATGAAAAAATAAATGTTAGAATAGGAACCTCTGTGTCGTCTGTAGTGCCTACCTACCTAGGCTCCTGTTGATGAGGAGGGCTGTGGTGGTAGTGTATTCTCAGTAGGAATTAGGAAATTGTACTGAATTTATTGAGCCACAGAGCCTCCTCAGTACAATTCACAGTCACTCAAAAGAGACTAATCTAGACATATATACTAGAAAAAACCAAGTGGCTAAAAAGCACATTTAGCACTCATACCTTGGATCACTCTTCTAGTCCAGGCAGGCTCTATTTCCCCTTCAAGGTCTAGAGAACTTTGAGGAATGTGAGGATATTTCTTCACTTCTGCCATTGACTCAAACTTCCTCTACCTATGATTCCCACTCTTACCCACCAGTGACTAGTGCCACATCAGTATTTAACTATGTAACATTAATTAGCTTTTACAAAAGTGTTATTTACTCTGAAAATATACCAACAACAAAGTCATTTTCTCCCAGGATCTCAGAGACACATTTTAAACTCCATTCTTATATAACATCAGTCCCACAAAGTTCAGGTTCAAATGGGGCATGGCTGCTACATGAGTTCCTGCCTTCTGCAAAAATTAAATTATATCTCTACTAATAAAATTAATATATTTATGAGGTTTTAGTAAGGATTATTAGAAATCAAGGAATAAAGAAGATACAAAATAAAAAAAAAAACAAAAACGTGCCCATGACTGATTAGCCCATTCAAAATCCCTGTGTTTAGCTTACCACTACATTTTCTACATCATTGCAATGGAGGAGAAGAGCCCGTGGTAGGCGGTACTGAGAGTTAAATACCAATTGTATCTCACCTACAGGGAGACTCAGGGTGAGATTATAGGGAATTCTGGGAAATATCAAGGACTTCTGGGGATTGAAGTCTAGGGTTCAAAATCTCCATTTATACACTTAGCTACTGCTAGGTTGGGTTCTGAAGGATAATCCTAAAGGATATTTTTTGCTCCTTGTGGTACTGATGGTGAGCTTCATTGCAAAACTTGGACTTTGTAACACTGAGGTCCTGAGGAACTGTTCTAACTTTTCAGGATTCATGAAACTGGAGAATCTAATCCCTTTACAGAAAGAACCATCACACTGGCTAAGGACAAAAACCTCCAGGTCTCTCCCCTAAATCAGTGTCTCTCACTGGTATTTATAAGTGCTGAATCAGATGAGGTAAAAGGTAAAGGCAATTTTAAACTGTACATATACATATATATGTTGTTAAGATATGCAGAATTCAACATTCATAGTGATAAACCAACCAGACACAGCCCAGTCTAAGGACTATTTTTTTGACACTGGGTATTTTAATCTCACACAGGCTGGAAATGCAAATAGCCATTAATAAACCCAATTCTAATACTGAATGGAATCAACTCTGTTTTTCTGACATTGGCTAGTCTGCCTCTCTTTTAGTAGCCTGGTGGCCCTCTTCCCAGAATTGACCATATTAGTGCTGGACAGTACAGATTAACTTGAGTTTTACTGCAACTCCCAACTACTCAATTCAAGAAATCTATCAGCTTTGACTTCCCTAGCAGCAGAGACTACAGGTGTGCACCACCATACCCAACCTGATTAAGTTCGGAACACAGAACCATTCAAAAAGAGTTCCTCATAACCACACAATTAGAAGACTCGAACCAGTCGTGAATATCTATGTATGTTCTCTAGCTTTTCCAGGATAGTTCTATTCTATACCAAGACTTTCTTGGGAGCAAGGTTTATCAGCCTCTCCATGTGTTCTCTGCAATTGTCAGCCTGTTATGTTTTTATGGACAAGATCTATCTTCAAATCTAGCTGTGTGACCATAGGCAAGTCATTTAACCCAGCTTGCATCAGTTTCCTCACCTATAAAATGAACTGAAGAGGGAAAGGACAAATAGTTCCAATATCTTTTCCAAGTAAACCCCATTACAGTATGGTCCATAGGGTAATGAAGAGTTAGACACAATTGAAACTACTGAACAACAACAAAGCTGATTGATTTTTTAATTCATATTGATGTGGGTAAGGTGATTGGATCTTGTCCAAGAAATTGATTAATGACTCAAACTGACTCTTTTGTGGGAAAAAAAAAAAAAGCTTTGTTATATGAACAGAGTGGCTGTAGACAGCTAGCTAGTAAAGTAGATAAGTAATTAAGCAAAGGTAAAGGTGATAAGTGAAATTAAAGATAAGAGTAAAAGTTGGGTAGGAATTTCCAGGAATTTTTTTTATCTTAATTAGTCACTAAGGAAGGGGTAATTTGTTTGGGCAATTGTTGTCCTATGTCTCCAAAAAAAATGATGCCACTTTACCCATGCTCCATTCTGGTCTGTGTGTCTTTACCCATGATTTGTTCTGTTTGTTCTTTGGAGGGAGAGCAACCTGCAAATAAATGAGATTTTAATATCTTAAATACTCTGGGGCAAACAAATAAGAAATCCAGAAATTCCAAAGGAATTAAGAAATGCATTCTGTATGAGAGTAGGTCAATACATTCTACCACTGCAGGGGTATGCAGATTCAGGGTATGAGAGATCCTGTTTAAACCAGATCATGAGAACATTTGTACCTCAGAAATGGGCAATAACTACATATTATATCTGGGTTGATTATTATTATTTTTCAGAATTAAGAAAGTAATGGAGGCAATACTAATGATTCAGATTAAACATAAAAATATGTCATACAAATATTTTTCCCTTAGAGGTCCTTTTGTTAAACATTTACTACCATTCCCCTACTTGTATACCAGAAGCAGCACAGACTGTATCAAAAGTATTAGGACAGTTTTTTAAGTTTTAATGACAATACTACAGTAAGACATTTCAGACACTTTCAATATGACTAGTAGATCCAGGAAAACTCATCTTCCTGGGTTCAAATCTGTCCTCAGACATTTTGTAGCTGTATGACCCTGGGCAAGTCACTTAACCTTGTTTACTTCAATTCCTTATTTATAAAATGAGCAGGAGAAGAAAATGGCAAACTATGCCAATATGTTTACCAAGAAAACCCCAAATGGGGTCACGTCATGAAGAGTTAGATATGACTGAAATCGTTAAAGAGCAGCAAAATATATGTGTATATCTTTATATTATATTTATATATATGTAATATAGTGTTGCAAAAGTATTAATGTAGTAAGCTTACCCATCTATTTATCTATCCATTAGAGAACACTTTTTCTGTGTTGGATATAACATCTTTGGGGTGGATGTTCCAGATATATATATGCACCTTCTTATTCCGTAAAATATACGAATTTTACGGAATAAGAAGATATAGGTGTATTGTCCAGTCTGTACTATTGGAGGGAATACATACATTAGTAAGAGAACTTATCCACTGAAGTGGATCTCTTGTGAAAATACAGTTAGAACCCCAGTGAGTAGAAGAGACTGGCAGAACTGCTTTCAAAAGCCTGAAACCTATGAAAGCATGTCTTTATAGTAATCTACATTTTAAAGCAAAAAATGAAAAGAAAGGAAAAAAAAGAAACCCCAGCAGGATGAGTAATATCAATAGGCATGAAAAGACAACTTGAGTCTTCTGATCTCTGAGGTTCTTTCTAGCTCTAAAATTCCTGTGACTCTAAAATTCTTTATTATTCATTGGAAATGCTCTTAGTTTCTACTTTCTAACACAGAGACTATATAGCTCAACCCCCTTATGCCATTTGGTTCCCCTGAGTTCTTCATTGTATTTATGAACTTAAAAAGTTCTGAGATATCTAGACCTGAACAAATTCATGTTTTTGAAATTTAGGATCATAGATCTGGAACTAGAAGGAATCTATGAGGGCATTAAGTCCAACCCCTTCATTTTTAAGTTAGGTTACAGGTTGAGAATGATTAATAACAGCAAACATTTGCATAGTGTTTTAAGGTTTGTAAAGCATTTTATAATTGTTATCTCATTTTATTCTCAAAACAACCTGGGAATGTAGGTACCTTTATTATCACCATAAGACAGAAGAGGAAACTGAGGCTTAAAGAAGCTAAACAACTTGTTGAGGGTCACACAGTTAGTAAGTGTGTGAGGCAGGATTCATATTCAATTCTTCTTAATTCCAAATCCAGTACCCTACCATTGTATCTCTTAACTGTCCCTTAAGTGGCTTGCTTGTTCAACATCACAGAGGCTTTAAGGGTTGGAGGCAATATTTGAACTCCAGTTTTTGGACTCCAGAACAGAAGCTCTTGGCACTTCAAATAGTCATACTACTTGGGAACAACCATTCTAAACAATTTAAACACTACCACATAAAGAAGCTGAAATTGGACAGAATTTTCCATCACAACCCACTGATTGAGCATTATTTTAGGACTTGGTGTAATGGTCTAGAAAAGTTTTCAGAGTTATATACATTCAAAATCCACTTAGATTTAATTTTCTCTGTCAGATGAAATACACACATGTATTCCCTAGGAATGAAGATGGCTATAAGTGGGCCACTGAAAATCTTACTTCAGGCTGCAGTTTTGATTTTCTTGAAAAGAGTGTTTTCATGATCTGACTTCCCTGAACGTTTATCAGGGGGGGAAATTACAGTAGACACTAGAGATATAAAGAATGTGAGAAGATTGGAAGATTTATGTGCCAATTCTCAGAAAGATTTATTTTGATAAATTGTTCTGTATCAATATGTAAAAATCTAAAAAATATAACTCTTTAAAAAGGGGCTGCTCCAGTTTTAGTGTTTCAGGGGAGAAAGGCTTGGCAAAAAGTCAGGATATGCATTAAAAACACACTTTCAAGAGGCCTAATAAATAAAGGCTTTGAAATATGGTTTCCTAGTGAGAGAGGCAGTTTAAATCATTTTGATAGAGACTCTGAATTAGACCTTTAAAAAAGAAAGGCAAGTTTTTCTTAACTTATTATTTATAGGTATTTTGAAAATAAAATCTATGCAAGCTGATTTCTTTCCCCATTATTTACAAAGTAAATGTATTGTCAGGTTTTAAAAGCAGGTAGGACTAGCAGAAGACTGACATTATTAAAAGAGGGAAATGTTACTATAAACAATATTATCCAGAGTCATAATCAGGATTCCAATTAACCAGAAATTGCAATGTTTGATTTTTAACTAAATGAGAAAAAAGTATAAGGAGGAAAAAGAAGTCCAGCACTTTGGGGGGGAGGGGCAGAGAAAGAACAATCTTCTCAGGAATCCGGAACACATTCACCCTAATTTCCAAATGCTTCCCACTTCTCAGGACCTGGTGAGAGACCTGGTGATTAAGATCAGAACACTTTTCAAAATCTTCAATTCCTGAAAAGTATTGATTGCCTTTCTGATTTCTCATTGGCCAATTAGGGAAAACCAAAATTATTTTATGTTTTTTTTTTGCCAAAAAATTATTTGCGAGTTAACCAGTTATTCCAGTGAACAAAAAGTTCCATTCTCTGAGCTTAAGCTAATTGAAAAATGTTAGTGCTGTATCAATATTTAAAATTTTATTTTTAAAATGCTTTTAGTACCATATGTTTCTTAGAGCAATTACTTCCCAATAGTCCTGATCCATAAAAATTGATTACAAAATTAAAAAATAAACCTTAAGTAAAACAATAGAACAGTAACTCTATCTGTCAATGTATTTAATTGTGCCTACAATCTTCCATATCTCTACTGAGAGGTATGAAATATATTTTTATCATTGGTCATCTGAAACCAATTCACTGCCAAAGTTCAAAGCCAAATATGTATGAGCTGGTTGAGAAATACTAAGCTTTAAATCATTTTAGCTTAAAATAAATATCAGTGGTCCTCTCCCTTTTAAAACCACATATAAATATATGGATAGATCTATCTCTGCCTCTATCTATATCAATATTTACACACACATACAACTTGGTGGTGACATGGGCATTGTACCCCCAGAAGCTCAGGCAAACTATTATCAGTGAAATTCCTTTGCTCCCTTACATCCTCGTGCCTCCTTTGATCCTCCTTTAGATTTAAGATGGACAGAGAGAAGCACCTCCAGGCTACACCTCAATTCTATCAGGCTACATCTCAGATATCTGTCTGTTCCCTAAAACCAAAGACTCTTTCATGAGGGTCATTCCCTATGTCTCCAAGCAGACCCCAGTCAGATGACCACTCCACCCCACTGAATGCCTGAGTGGCTACCACTCTAGAGTCACGTCCACACTATGACACAGCATTTGTTGCAAGAGTATAAAATCCCCAGAATTGATGGGTTCTGGGAGCAGCCTTCAATCTTGCTGTTCCACCTGTATCATCCTCCTGGCCATTCTCAACATTACTCTCTAAATTAATAAATTCCTCTTTTTATTTTTAAGCTAAGTTTTGGAGTCTTGCAGTCTTGCAGAAAGGTATCCTTCCCCAACCCAGGGGGTGCACCTCTTCATCCCCACAACAGGTGGCACATTAAATAAGAATATTGGGTCTAGAGTCAGAAAGACTCATCTTTATGAGTTCACATCTGGCCATGGACCCTTAATAGTTCTGTGACCCCGAGCAAGTCACTTAAATCTGATTGTATCAGTTTCTTCATCTGTAAAATAGTTGAAACCTCTGAAAACAAAAATCTCTCATACATATGTATATGCATTTATCATATCTATATCTTGTTTGTGCATAATTCTTTGCATGTTGTTTTCCCTATTAGATGATAAACTCCTAGAGAATAGAGGCCATTTTTGTTTGTTATTGTATTTTTTTTATCTCTAGATAAAAAATCTCACATAGTAGACCTTTGAAAAATGCTTGTTGACCCTTTTGAACTATATTGTAATAGGCTGTGGATGGTGCCTTTGGCTGTCCTTTCCTTTCCTATATGTGCCAAGAGACTTCAGCTCACTGTGAAATTTGGCGATTTTCAGTTAATTTCTTAAGTGTGCCCTCTGAAGCTGCTCTATTTCCTCTTTTTTTTTTTTTTCAAATTCTTTCTATTTTCTTATTTCTAATCTCCTGTCAGCCATAGAGTTTGGGGCTGCATCTTTCATCAAGAAGTACCTTTCCTTCCCAACCGGTGCTCAAATGTCACATTTCATTTTCTTTCTGACCCCCAAACCTTTCTTTTCACCCTTTTTTTGTGACTTACTGACTTTCTACAGTGCAGATTTTTCAGTTAGAGTGTTTGAAGAGTCCTGCATCAAAATAAATGTGGTTTTATTTTTGTAGTTAGTGAGTATTCCAGACATTTATTTGCAAGACACCAATCTCAAAATGTTCACTGGGAGAGCACATGTGACTTTCATATTCCTCCATAGCCAGGACCTACTTTCTTTATCTCTTGATTTCTTAATCTAAAACCTTGCTTGAGAACTTGTCCCGATCTCCATGCTACAGGCATTACATTGCAGCAGGAGTTAGTACTGAATGCAAAGAGCTTGCCATTATGAACTGTCTTTTCTCTTCTGTGCATACATCCAAACAATTATTTAGTGGGGAATTTATTTGCAAGACCTGCTAAAAACCATTTTAAAATCAATTTTTATTTACAAAAATGTTACCCAGTGTCACCAGGACTCAAATCTAAACCTTTCCCAGTTCAAACTTAATAGAAAAATACACGAACTATAATGACTTCTCTATCCTTTTCAGCATTAATATTCAGACAGACGCCAAGGGCTGTCACTTTCCATATTAAGGCAATCCACATTCGTTTATAACTCTAACACCTAAGGAAAAGGATGCTGTAGCTTTGATGAACAAACAGCATTTTTCTGCAGAAAGAAAGATGTACGGGCAAGAAAGTTGAATGTCAGAAAGAAATAACATCAATAAACCCATTTCCAACCAAAAAGATGCCATGAGATGTAGACTTCAACTTCATTACCTTTAAGGAATTGTGGCTTAGATTAATTGATGTCCTCTACTCTGAACTCAAAATTTCATTCTCTGCTCAAGCTTCTAATTTTTTTTTCAAGAAACAGATCTTTGAAATTATACAGACCGAGGATTGTAGCAACAGCTGAAAAAGAAATTTCAATTTAGATTCAAGTGCTTTTGCTTCTGTGACAAACCCACTTGTAGATTAAATTAAAGCATTCCTTCTAGCTCTGGTTCTCAGTCTCAGCCACTTCTCAATAAACTGTTGAAGATCTTAGACCTTCTAAGAAATGAATCAAGTTTTTTTCTTTGTCCTACTTGATGGCTGTCTACGACTAATTCACCCCTTTATTGATCCTAAGGCTCCCTTTTAGTAACTCTACATTTCTTAATGCTCAGATAGAAAATTATCTTGAGTTATTAGAAACACTGCCAACCCTCAGTGACTCATTCTCTGTATCCCATGCCATTGCCCCTAGGCACAGGTTAAGCCCCACTGAGGGAGGTGGAATGGAGCCCTTGAAAACAACTTCTGTCCTTTAATTTCTTTGGTCAAGAGGCACCATTGTTTAGTGGCTTTTAGCTTATGTAGCATAGCAAAAGAAGGTTTTTAAAAGATCACATTCCAGTGACTTCTTGTTAGTCTGAAAAAAGTTCCCCACAATTGCTGCATTGTAACACTTATCTCTGGTCATAACCCTGGAGGCTCCGAAGAGAACCCTATCCAAGAGACACATCTGGATGGTGATTTTATACTTTGTGGGAAAAGGGATATCCTCCCCCCACACACACACACACCATGTACTGTTTATGATATTTATAAATAACGTTGATGACATAGTTTGTTGTGCTAGTTCATAGCAATCAGTCAGTCAGTCAATAAGCATTTAGTAAGCTTTTATTCTGTCTCAGGCCATAAATTAGGTATATGAAATACAACACAATTGGAAATACAGACCAACATGAGACATTCCCAGCTATCATGGAGTTAAATACTAATAGAAAGATCCAACTTATTTAGAAGAATGTTGCCAAGGGAAAGAAAGTAGTTTTGGCTGAGGCAGGGTATTCTTAACCTGGGGTTTCTGAATCACCCAAGGAATCAATGGGATCATTGATTCAGGGATCAGTGAGGTTGGATGGGGGAAAATTACAGAATTATTTCACTAAATTCTAATCGAAATTTTGCCCAATTATTCAAAACATTTTAAGAAGGGCTATGTAGATTTTACCAGATTGCTAATAGCATCCATGACACAAGAGCCCTGGCTAGTTAATGATAGGGATCTTGAGTGACATAACAGGGTTGTCATTTGCATGGTTTTTCAAATAGTGATGATATTACTTTGATTATTATCCTCAGAGTCAAAAGGAAGGGGAGGTATAGATACATGGCAGTATATACTCTGTAGTGTTGGTTGGTTGGCTAAATGAGAATGGAGGCATACTTTAAAGATAAATAGATACGGTTGGTTGAGGGGATTTTTCAACCAGTCGGTCAACAGGCATTTTTTGGATACTTTAAGATTTGCAAAGTATTTTACATCTTTTGCAGGCTCCCAACAATCCTCTGATACCACTGGCATTATCCCAATTTTATAGACGAGCATACAGAACCTCAAAGATGTTAAGTGATTTACCCATTGTCACTGCATTTAGTCCTAGAAGTCAAATTCAAACCACATCTTCTTGATTTCAAGTCAAACAGCTTTTATTTCTCATAAAGCATGCTGCCTCTCACTTACTGCAGTCTAAAATCATATTAGCTTTTTGGAGTTTTCGAGTAACACTCAACAGGCATTTGTGAAACATATACTATATTTCAGAAACTGTGTTAAGTCCTGACAGAACAGTGAAAGGCAAAAACTTTCCTTTTCCTCAAGATGATTACATTCGAATGAGGGAGACAATATGGAAATAAGTAAGCACATACAAGATATATACAGAAAGATGAAGTGAATCTGAAAGGGGAAGACATTGGCAGCTTGGAGTAAGGAGTGAGACTTTCTTGAAGAAGGGGAAATTGGATATTTCTTTAAGGAAGTCAGGGAAACTGAGACAGAGCCTCCAAATCATGATGACATGGGCATTGTACCCCCAGAAACTTAGGCAAACTATTCTCAGGGAAACTCCCTTGCTCCCTTACATCCTCGTGACTCTGAGCCTAATAACATCCAATGACCCTTCTAGGGTCCTGAGCTGATTATCCTCCTTTGATCATCCTTTAGATTTAAGATGGACAGAGAGATACACCTCCAGGCTACACCTCAATCCTATCAGGCTACATTTCAGACATCTGTTTGTTCCCTAAAACTAAGGAATCTTTATGTCGCCAGGCAGATGATCACCCCACCTCACCAAATGCCTGGGTGACTAACACTCTCTGTTGTAAAAAAGTATAAAATTTCCAGAACTGATGTCTGGGGGACAGCCTTTCCATTCGTGCTGTCCTCCCAGAAACTGCTCCCCATCTTGCTGTTCCACCTTGCTATCCTCCTGGCCATTCTCAACATTACTTCCTAAATTAATAAATTTCTCTTTTTGTTTTTAAGCTAAGTTTTGGAGTCTTGCATTCTTGCAAAAGGCATCCTTCCTGAATCCCAGGGGTACACTTCTGCACCCCACAACAATGACATATAGCTTTTATAAATGCCTGGATACCACACATGGAATATTACTTCTAAGGAACTACAAGATCAATAGAGCAGAATTCACAAAGTAGATTAACATGTAGGCAAACTGACAAGATAGGAAGGTGCCTGATTATGAAAAGCCTTAAAAAACAAACAAGGAATTTACATTTGATCCCAGAATTAATAGAGAGCCATTGGAGCTCATTTATTTGGTAGAGAGAGGAAGAAGGCATCACATGGTTTTACCTCAGCTATAGAAAAGTCATCTTGGCACAGCCCTGGAAAATGTTATGAGATGGGGAATATTTTGAGATAAAAGTAACAATTGAGAAAATTGGGAGACTGTGAGGTAGAAATAAGATTTGCAAAAATCAAATTTGGATTGAAAATGTGAGGTAGAGGAGTGTAGGGTGACACTAAAGTTGTGAACTCTGGTGACTGGGAGGACTGTGAATTTAACAGTAATAAATATAATAAAAATAAAACAGTAATAAAAAAGAGGGAATTTAGAAGCAGGGAGTGCTCAGGAGGAAAAATAATGAGTTCTGTTTTGGACAAGCTAAATCTGCCATGCCTGCAGGATATCCTGTTTGAGATGTTCAAGAGAAATTTGGAGATAAGTAGAGTTGGTTATTCAGTGAGATAACAGAGAGCAAAAAAGGTATAGAGAGAAAGGAGAGGAAGTTCAAGGATCTTAGAGGTACACTCCTAGTAATGGGAGTGATATGGAATTAAGAATCAGCAAGGTATACTCAAAAGGAGTGGTTGGTTAGAACAAAGGAGAACCAGGACATCTTAGTGTCACAATATGACACTTATATTTTATGTTTGGGATGTTTAATGTTGACTGGGAAAAACACAGAACTATTAAATAGTCAAAATCACTCTTTAATCAAGGGCAAAAAGGGGTTCAGAGCTAGTAGGCCACGACAACAGAGCTGTGTTCCACACAGGACTGCACATAGTCTGAGGATTGAACTCTGACTGCTCTGGTCACTGACCCTCTGGGAGTCCACGGAGCTAGATGGACTCCAGGGAACAAAAGAATTTGGGGAACCTATATACCATTTGGGGGTCCAGGGGCAGGCAAAGATGATTAACATTGCTATATCTACAAGGAAAATGGGAGTGTTCAACCTACATTGACAGGATAAAATCAAGCTTGGGAAAGGAATCATAGCTGGGGACTAGGGTGTAAGAGAAGGGGCTACTTACAAAGGATTCTAAAGGATGGTTCCTGCCCTGGTGTGATTCTTAGGAAAGGGTCTGATACAAAAGGGGAGATTACCTAAAACAAAGAGGGTCCTTAGCATATGCTTAGTCTCACCCAACTAGGATTGTCATTCCCCTGAGGGTCTCCCAATCAGTCTGAAACTGCTAGCCTGAGATTCCCTTCTGGGTAGATTCCCAAGGGGAAAGGAAACAAGTACAAACTTTGGGGTCTCCAACCTATAAGCTAGTCCTAAACCTTGGGGTTCACCAGATCCCACTAGGCCACAAGTTTGGGATTCCTAGATTCCATGTTGACATTAGGGAGGACAAATACTCTGCTTGTCAGGAAAGATTAGTTTTGGACTTGGAGTCTGAAAGTTTTGAATTCAAACTAAGACTCAGAGATTTAGCTGTGTGACCCTGGGCAAGTCACTTGATATCTCCTGGCCTAAAAATTTTCATCTGTAAAATGGGGATAATGATAGCACCTAGTTGCCAAGATTTTTGTGAGCATCAAATGAGATAACATATCAAAAGTGCTTTGGAAATCTTAAAGAATTATACAAATGCTAGCTATTTGTTATTGTTTGTGCCATGCCATCTCTATTTTACAGAGGAGATTGAGTCTGAGGAATGGTTAAATGATTTTTCCAACATTGTACAATTAGGAAATATCTGAGGCAAGATTTGAATCCAGACCATTCTGCTTCCAAATGCAGCACATTAGTCTGTTTAGTCCAGCTTGTTTTGCACGGCAATGAGAGAAACTAAATTCACTTATGTGTTTTATCACCCAGCCAATGAAGTCTGTAGAATGATCCCTTTGAACCCTTTTGCCCCTGAAATAGAATCACCATCTGCTCAGAGGTGAGGGGAGGGGGTAGGGAATGCAAACTTGGCACCACCCAACAGGCACATGTTAGAAAGGGAAATGAAGGGTAATCTTACCAGCTAATGTTTCTAGGGGAAATTGTTAAATCACCGAAAGGAGAGAAAGAAATGCTCTTAGCTTCCATTACTCATCTCCCTGAAAGTTAATAGAAGGTTTATTGAAAGTCGAACTCCAACAGGATTTGAACCTGTGACCTTTGAAATATGAAGCTAGTCCACTGCCCAATCTTCTCCACAAGCCTTTGTCCCAGCTAGGTAGAATAAAGTGACCTGAACTGGCATTTGGCCAAGCTACCAGGGTTAACTTAACACATCTTCTCTTTTTTTCCCCTGAAAAGTGTCTTTGACTCTATAATGACTGTATTTGTAAGAAATGATCTAGGTAGGTGGAGTACAATTACCTGCCTTGAAATATAGTTAGGACATTGAGGTGAAACTCTCTGCTTTTGTAAAAAGTGCTGAGGGATTGTTAATGACCATCACAGTTCAGGACCTTGGGTTTGCATCCAGAATGGAAAGAGGGAGAACTTCTGAATCCAAAGGAAAACAAAAGCACTGTAATGTATTTCCCAAGCTCCATGCTGGGCATTAATTAACTATGGGTTTAGAAGAAAGAGTATCCATTCTTGCCAGTGAGGTCCTTCAAGATTTCTGCTAAGTACTCTTTGTGTCTAGTCTTTCAATATTCACAATTTCTTCAGAGTACCAAATGATCCCCTGGAAAGAAAATAAACAACAAACAAACATGCAAAAAACCCCCAAAAGGCACAGATGTTAAAAAATAGTTGGAATTTTATAGGTTCTTTGGAATCGTCAAAACCTTAGGCCCAGACAACTTCAGGATGGATGGAAATTGAGCCTTTCTCTACTGACCATTCGGGCTGCAAAGAGATGCCAATAGTGTTATTTTGAAAATGATTGCTCCAGTGAACCTTATACATAATATTCAGAGAAATAGTAAGACCCCATGATGACCATGTTGCATTATCATTCTGAAGTTACACTGCTAACTCACTAACTTCTTTCTCTTTTCCTTGGCTTGTTGTGGATTCATGTGTTTGCATCCTTCTTTTTCCATTCCTCCCCATTGTATCTGTTTTAAATTTCTCTTGTTCTTGGACATGTGGGTAAATGCAACTCACTGTGCTTATTAAATTTGGGTGGATAATTATTTTGCATTTGTCTTTTTAATGCAGGCAGACCAAGAGGTGCTTTATAATTAATTGCTTGTGCTTTGTTCAATCTATAGATACTTTACAGTTGCTGTATCTATCTGTAATATAGTCTTTGATGTTAAAAGAATAGATTTCCCTGGAATTGCAGGGTCATGCAATTGCATTCCCCAGTGAATTTCTTTCGGGTTCCTTCAATATTGTTCTCTTGATGGCAATGCTTCTTGGACATGAGTTTGGAGTCTTTCTTGAGTGCACAGAAAAGCTGTTCTCTATTACTTCCCTTGTTCTCTGTTTGAGTATTCCCCCTGCTATTATCTTGGACAAACCACTTCTGTGTCTTTCCCATCCAGCTGTCTCAGCCTGATACTGTTGCCCATAGTGCTTTGCTTACACTGTCTCATCAGGATGTCTTTTTGATTTAAGGACTCTTTTCTCTCCCTTGGGTCAAGACCTAGACACTGCTGTTTTTTGCATTCCCTTTTCCAACAATATCACACGCACTTTTCAGGATGACATTTCTTGTCTCACACCACAGTTCATTTGGTGCCTCCTTGTTCTTTTTTTCTCTTCTCTCTGGCAACTACGTATCACCTCGCTTCAGTTGCATAAACTTCTACCATGAAGTTGTTACTGATACTTTCCAGGAAAAATCTTTTGATGGGCATTGCTTCCATTTGGAAGCTTACATCAATTTCTTTTATACTCAGAAGAAAAATGTAGGGGAAGGACAATTTAACAGTAGAGAGGACCTACCAAAATTAGGAGAAGAATTAATATTATTAGAGTTGCTAATTCTAATGAGGAAAATGTGGTGAATTTTCCAGCATTGTGCTACATTTATGGTTTTCCCTGAGGAGGTTATTTGCTATCATCTTTTACCAATTTTCTTGCTCCGAAGGCAGTGAATAGAATGCTGGAGTGGGAGTTAGAAAGACTTGAGTTCAAATGCAGCTTCAGAAACTTAGTTGTATGACCCTGGGAAAATTGCTTAATCTCTGTTTGTCTCAGTTCACTCAACTATAAAATGTGAATAATATCTACCTCCCAGGGTTATTTTGAGGTTAAAATAAGGTAATGGTAAAGTGTTTTGCAAAACTTAAAGCGTTATTGTTTTTGTTTTCATGTTCAATTGACCCAGGATAAATGAGGCAATCAGCTATGTAGGGCAAGTCAAGTTAGGGAAACATTTTTTTTTAATGCGTCTTTTTATTAATGCAGAAAGCTTAAATGTCAGGAAGGATCACATAATCACAAAATTTCAAAATTAGAAGGGACTTTATAGGACATTTTGTCCAATATAAACTGAAAAAGAGTCTCCAGTACAACATAGTCAGCTTCGCTCGGCCTTATTTGAAGTCCTTTAGCAAGCAGAAAGCTGCTGTATTGTGAGGTAGCTGACTCCAGGAGTAGACAATTTGAATGGTTATGAAGTTTTTCCTTTATATTGAGTGAAAGGCTGCTCCATTGTAATCTCCAGCCACTTTTCCTAATTTGTTCTGTAAGAATGACGGAATTGGTTGATTCCCTCTTCTACATGACAACCAAATCTCAAGTAACCCAAGGCAATTGTTATCAGCCAGTTCCTACCAAAGCTCCCTTTCTCTAGACTGAATATTCCACTGTTTTCAATGAATCTTCATGTGCCAATTATTATATTCATGGCTTATAGACAAAGATGTGCTGGCTAGTGATTAATAACTGACTCTTAGAGAAAAAAAATGTAGTGACACACTTTTAAGTTAAATCTCCATGAACTTTTTTCTATCACTTTCCTAAATCTTGAAAATCAACAAAATAATAAGTAAAACTAATTTGTAGCAGCATTGGTCATTCCAAGATGCAAATGCGTATACAAAAAATGTAGCAATTCACGGTCCAAGCTGATTGGAGCTGGCTGTAGCACCCTCCTGAATGCATATTTTTGGGGGATTAGTAAATAGGTGGTGGGACTTGACAGCCTCTAAGATTCCCATCCTATGCCTCTAAAATTAAATCTGTTATCATTTACTGATGTTGCATGCATTACAGTGAAAGCTGAAAGTGTCTGGGCTATAGGATCACCAATGGAATATTTGGCATATCTAACATGGCAGTGTGGTACAGGTTAGTGAATATTAGAGTTGGAGTTGGAAACCTGAGTTTGAATCCTGCCCCTAATTCTCCCTAGCTCTGTGTCAATAGGAAATTTATTTGGCCTCTCTGAGCCACTGTAGCTCTAATTTTGCTTCTCTTCCAGGTACAGAGAATAATATGACATCTCTAAATAAAGGGAAAAGACAGAAATTCTGGCTTAAAGTAGAATGTAGTTCAGTGGGAAGAAGCCCTATTGGAAACCCTATTGGAGTTCTGCATTTAACTGAAAACATGATTTCACACCAAAGTGGAGTATAGGAAGGGGAAATTTGCTGCATGTTTTTTTTTTCCTGAATGGTCCTGATTTTGGAATTGATGGACTACAATAAATAGGTGATAGCAATCCTGAAAAATCACGGAGTTAGTATGATAAAGTAGAAAGAACATTATATTTGGAAGGAGAGGACCTGGGTTTGAATCTAGGTCTGTCACTTATGATCTGTGTGACCTTTACAAGTAATTCAACCTCTCTGATTCTTGCTTTCCTAATATTTAAAATGAGCAGCTGTATTAGATGATCATTAAGGTCTCTTCTACTTATTCATTTGGGACCTTATGATTTCTAGACATATAAGACACATAAGGTAGAAGATGGCATGCTTCAATCTGTATCCAGAATCAAGTCAGTTTCTTCTATGAAGGTCAATAGCCTTTTTCATTCTTATATTTATATGGTTACTTCAAATACTACAGTGAGCCATAATCTCTTTGATGTAGAGAGAGAGTCCTTTCACTGTTACAGATTTTAACCTCCCCACACACCCTTATCTTGAGAAATTCTTGAATATTTCTTTCTCAACAGCTTAAACATAGGGTCTGACCAGCATATTGGAGCATATATAATCTTTTGTTCATAGGATTATAAGGTCAAACATGTAGAGGTGGAAGGAATCTGAGAAATCATTTCATCTAATTTACTCATTTTACAGATAAAGAAATTGAGTCTGAGAGAGCATGGGACTTGTACAAAGTTACATGTACTGTAAGTGCAAGAAGTGAGGTTTGAATTCATGTATTCTCACTCTTGGTAAAACATTCATTTTATTTTATCCCAGCAGGGACTTCTTTTAAAGTTTCATTAAGAGCAGTGGGAAACTCAGTTCACCTATCATGTTTTACTCTTGCTAAATTATTGGGTGACCTCCTTTTCTGATCTAATGATGATGTGTTAGAGAAGTATAAAACTAAATGCTAAGTGGGGCCCAAGGGATCAATTCATTACAAGGGAAATTTGGAAAGACTGTATGCAGGAGGAGACATTCTTTTGTCAAAGTAATTTGATTTAGGACTTGTAAACTGTAGTCCTTCTAGGCATGGAGCAAACATTTATGTGCCCAGATCACACATGGATAGAAGAAAAATGCAAAATCTGCTGATGGGATATGCAGTATATTTGTGGTCCATTTTTGGAGAGAAATAAGTTATAAGTGGGACTTCTTCCTCCCAACCTTGTCATCCTTTTGACAACTCAGCTTTTGCCAGGAGTTGGGAAAAGAAACAAAACTATCTCTTAAAATTCTAGCTATGGCTGGAGGTGTCACTCAGTATACAAAAGGCAAATCATTCCATAAATGGGTTCACTCCTTGGTACCTTCTTTCTAAAATGTCCCTGAAATAGTTCATATAATTCTTTACTATTTACAGAGAGTTTTGTAAAACCCTGTGAAAGAGAGAACTCTTAGATGAGGAAGTTCCTTTATCAATGTAGATTGCCATCTTAGCTGCAATTTATCTTCATAGAGAGCTGCCTAGATCATTAAGAGGAAAAGTGAGTTTTCCAAAGTTTCTCAGCCAGGATGTGTTAGAGGAAAGACCATGGAGCCCAGATCTTCCTGGTTTTCAGGAAAATTCTCTGTCTACCATGCCCTACTTTCTCTCACTCATAATTGATGTGAGTATGATTATTCCTATTTCACAAGTGGGTACACTGAAGCTTTTGTGTCTTCCCAGTGTGCCATAATAGCAAGAATTAGGATTGAAACCTAATGCCCAAACCAAAATATATCCAAGGGATATACTGCTTTCAATATCTTTTCAAATTTTTATTGTGAGTTATGGTGACAAATATGATTTTCTTTTGATGAAATGGAAGATAGATGTATTTAATTTTTTCATTACTAATTTTTATTCTCATGAAATAAGAGGCACAGATACAATCATTCCTATGCAACATCTTTCTGGAGTCCAAGTAATTCTGATTGTCTTGAATTATAGTATCTACATTTGGTAAAACTACAGGTAAAACTACAGATTTTCATCATAGAATTTTAGGGTGAGAATGAAACCTACAGCTCTCAATCCCATCTCCTTATTTTTAGAAGAGCAAACAGGCCCAGAGAGATGAAACCATTTGCCCTTGGGTTAGTGAATGACCTAGCAAGCTCTAGAAGTCAAATCTCTTGACTTCCACCTCAGCACTCTTTCTACCATGATATGCACTAAAAGTGCCCCCAAACTCTTGCTTTACCTGGTCTTGCCAGAATCTCTTCCCCCAGATAGATGAATGGGATAGAAAAAAAGCACAGGGTTACAATAGAAAGCCAAAGGAGATAAAACTATAGTCTCTATCTCCTCTAGTTCATGCGCATACCTAGCCTTGAATATGTAGATTCAGCCAGTCTAGAGATCTGAGGAGCTTTGGGAAAGACTCCATTATACCTCAAACTAAAATGGAAGGGACATTAGCTATTATCTAGAATTCAAGTGGAAGAATTTTGATTTCTTGTCCAGTGTTTCTTCCAAAGTACCATGTTGCTTCAGGAAAACTCTAGGTGAGCATTGGCAAAGTATTGGCACCCATGCCAAGTCAGCACTGGGAGAGCTTCCCCATTCCCCCTCTTCCCAGTGTTGAAGACATTTTTTTTTGTGTGCCCCACCCCTCTGTCCAGCTGCCCAAAGCAAACACTTTCTTCCTTCACTCTCTGGAGTAATGGGGTGGTTGAGGGTCTCACAGGCATCTTGAAGTTGCAATTTGGGCATGCAAACTTGAAAACCTTCACCAACACAGCTCTAGGTCATCAATATTATTATTTTTAATCCCTCCTGACTCTTCATGACTTCATTTGGGGTTATCTTGGCAAAGATACTGGAGTGGTTTGTCATTTCTGTCTCCAGCTCCTTTTATAAACAAGAAAACTGAGGCAAACAGGGTTAAGTGACTTGTTCAAAATCACATACCTAAAAAGTATTTAAGGCCAGATTTGAACTCATAAAAATGAGTCTTCCTGATTTGGATCTGACACTCTATTCACTAGGCCACTTAAATGCCCTAAACTCTAAGAACATAACATAAAACATGCTTTTCTTTCCATAACATGCCTATAAATCCAGTCATTTTGAGAGTTGGAAAGTTGGAAAGTTTTGTTTTTTCACATACTGTTTCCCTATGATTTCTATGGTCCCAACACCTCTGACATGATTCTCTGAGCAAGAAGAATATTTTTGTAAAAGGTACAGAAGCAATGGTAGGAAAATGGGTTGGGTGGAAGTGGTTTCTTCCTAATGTCTCCAGTGGATGACCAAATAAGGCCAAAAGAAGTTGAAGCATGAGGAGGTTATAGTATAAGAAGAACCAAAGAAATCAGGTTGTTTAAACCTATTTCAAAATTTATGCCATAAAATTGTTTCCAGTCAACTTAGTTCATAATTTTTACTTTTCATTTACTTGATGTTGAAAATATGTATAGACAAAATCAATTGCATGGGTGGTTTACTCAATGGTAGAGGCAAAGTATTTAGCCATTTGACTGGATTTACATTTTCATTCAGATGTTTAACATCACAAAGATATGACTGAGGATCATATCTCCAATTTGGGTGAAATTAAGATGTTTTTGGTCCACTGAAAATTTAGAATATCATATCATTACAGAGTGTTGTCTATTTCATCTGTAAGCAATATTTCTCTTGGATAGGATATCTTTATTTTTACTACATTTCCAGATGCAAGCAGTTCGGGAGTTAACATAGCAAGGCTTTTTCTGGCTGGAGAAAGGTTCAAGGGCCACATCAAAAGAGCAATTGAAACAGGAACTCCTGAATGCCAGGCCTTAAATCATTCTGGCAAATTGTTAGTCAGCTTGTGTTTCCTTCCTGGTCCCTAAAGCTTGGTGATGGATGACCATGTAGTGGAACAAGTTGGAGTTTATGATCTGACACTAGCTCCTAGAGTTGACTAAGGGGTACTTGCATTGCCACAATAAAGGATTTCATTCAAGTGTATTTACAAAACCAAAGGGCAACAACATTTATAACATGCATAAAGACCTCCAAGTTTTGGATTTCTCCCCTCCTTCTTCCCTTCCACAACAGAATAGATAGGTGAAGCTGACTAGTATAGAGAAGTGTTATCATTCTAGAAAATATTTCAGTTTATACTCACAAAGCTTTTTATTGTTTGTGTTTTGTTTTTTCTTTCTCCCAAATGTAAGCTTTGCATTTATTGTGGAATTTTGTGTATATATATATACACACACACACACACATATATATATATTCTTCCAATATATGACTTTATTAACTTTGACATTTAATAATAGTTCATACTATTAGAACTAAGGGATAGTCATTATATTCTTTTAGACTCAGGGCTGGGACTAGGGGTAGAGAAGGAAAAATGACACATAGAGGTTAAACAACTTTTCTAAGGTCATACAGGGAATGAGTGATGCAGCAGAAACTAAATCTCAGATATCCTGACTTTCTGTTCTTTATATACTCAATCATACACATCCTAATATTTCAGAGAACCATCTTAGTGTGGATGAAACTATATGATACTTTGACTCATATATGAACTAGGGATAGTAAGTATATTCTATTTCTAATTTATTCAAGACAAAATATTTTTTCAGTTCCCTATTTTTACAAACTCTTGACAGAAAAAAAAAAAAGAAAAACTCATATAACTTTTGGTTCCTTTGAAAATAACAATGTAAGCTATGTTAGTGAGATCCATATTTTTTCATGTTTCCTTCTTTTATATAACATAATATCCATACTTTTATTAAAACATATGAATTTTTTCCCACTTCAGTCTTTGCTGCATTCTTTTTTTTTACCTCAGGCATTTGCACAAATCTAATGGGAAAGATAATTTGATGTAGAACTAGGGAGAAGCTGCATTTCAGGGAATTTCCATGGTAGGTGTGCTATCTCTGAATTTGTTTGTGGATTCTCCAAATGCAATGATTGGATTATTGCCAGCATCATAAATGGAAATTTTATGTTTCACATTGTATATGTAGGCCTTCAGGTTCTTTTACAATAAAGGACATCATTTTATAAATCATATAAAGAAAGGTGTAAGTGCATTTTCAAATTTGCTTCCAAAGTTACTCATGCTGGCTTATCTAGCATTGAAAAATAAGTGAAGTTATTTCCGTTATATTAGTTCAAATAAAATGTTCCTAATTGTCTGCTTTCAAATGGGAATATAAGTAGAATTTAAAGTTTTTATCTTTTTATTTTTTGGGTAGTATGGGTTTTCTTGTTTTTATTTGTCTTAGTTGGGAAATTAAATTCCCAAATGAGAGGACAGAGCACCATTTTTTGAGGATGTACATTTTATAAATTAAAAAATGAATCTTCACCATTAGAGTAAACTATAACTACAATTGACACAAAAAATTACACAGGATGAAACGGTATCAGAGAAATTGCAACAGTAACTGGGTTAATGTCACACAAGGAATCAGCAGGAAAGGAAAAAGCTGAGAGGTTCTAACCTCTATTTAGTTTTTTGTCCACAAGATCATTTAAGCTTCTCCCTTTAGCATTAAAAAAAAATGTGCCTATTATATATAATTCAAGAAGCCTTTACTAAATACTTATTACAAGCCACTAGTAGGCCTTACTCTTTGGATGGGAAATAACTCCTTGAAACGTTTAGAAGCTAAGCTGCCCTGGTTATCTTACTCTAATCGAAAGACTATGGTAGGCACTAAGGATTCAGAAATGGAAATCTATGCTGCTACTGTCTGAGGAGCTTTTAATTAAGTAGAGGGACAAGACACATACTAATTAAAATAAATGAATGTGATTGTTGAAAAGGAGTTGTTAGAGGGATATGAAATTTGCAGAAGGAATAGCTTTTTATTGGAGTTCCTAGGAATGACATCATGAAAGAGCTAATACTAGGACTAGCCCAGAATAGAAGAGGATTTCAATTTAGAGTGATATGGAGAGAATCTCTATGGAGAAGCTTGAACAAATGTATTGTAAAGCAAAAGATGATCTGTTAAAATCTATAGGTTGACTAGAACATAGAATTTATGAAGAGGAGTAATGTGAAAAAGATAGAATGGTGTATTGGGGACCAGTGTTGGATGTCCTTGGATTATAGGTCTAGATTTAGTACTAGAAGGGAACTTATAGGCATCAATTCCAATCTAATCATTGTTCAATTGAGGAAATAGTCTGAGAGAAGTCAAATGTTTTGCCAGGGTTATACAGCAATTAAGTAGTGAGGAAGGATCTGAACTTAAGCTCAGTAATCTATCTAGTATTTCATCTAGCTGCCAGGCTAAGGCATTTATATTTTATTTTGTAGGCAATAGGGAATCACTGAAACTTTTCGAGCAGTAGAGGGACAAAAGTAGACCTGTGTTGTCACCATACTTCCTCATGATAATACATTTTCATATTTTCAAGGAAATTATTATTCGTTATAGATGAGTAAACCTGAATTTTCACATAATAAAAATCTATGGGATGACTGTTTCCATGCAGTCAAGTACCTTGCAAGCAACAGTGGGGGGAAAAAGGCATTTAGAACCTTCCTCAACCTCTAAGAATTTATTTTCCTCTAGTTCAGATTTGTGATTTCTGTGTAGGGAATGAAAACTCAAAATATCATTGCAGTATGGCCACTATTCTGAAACTTATAGCCCTAGAGAGTTGTCAAGTAGCTTGTAGAGTAGATAAATGTACTCCAATAGCTATGAAATGAAATAGAAAATGATAAGTGTGTGATGAGAGGTACAAAAATAATGTCCTGATAGTTCCAAGAAAGCAGTGATCAGTTCCAGAAGGTGGTAAGGGTGGATATGAAGGAAATCTTATTAAGTAAGGTGTTCTTTGAGCTTTTTACTGAAGATCTCTTTATCTTATCTGTTATTCAAGGCCCTAAATTATGCTGAGTTCTGCTGACAAGGAGGAAGAGAAGGAGGAGAGGGAGAGAGATAGAGGGACAGAAAGACAGAGAGGGAAAGATGGTATGAGTGTGTGAGAAAGAGAGAGAGAGAGAGAGAGAGAGAGAGAGAGAGAGAGAGAGAGAGAGAGAGAGAGAGAGAGAGAGAGAGAGAGAGAGAGATTGAGAGGGGAAGGAGGGAGGGAAAGAAGAGGGAGAAGAGATGAAATCATGAGGAAGCTAGAACTCAATACACATTCAAATCTCTAAAGACAGTATAAACTATACCACAGAGGACAGTGCTAATTTCACATAGAATCAGTAGCCAGTTTTGTATTATTTTTAATACAGATTGATATTATACACAAGAGCCATTACCTTTCCTCTCAATATGATACATGTATTTCCAGAGAAATAATTACTAATTGTAGATTTATAATGCTGAAAATATCCATGGAACAATTCTTTAGGAGGATTCTTTCCATGAAGCCCGATGCAGTCTTTGGAAGAAAAAATGGAAAAAAAAAAGTTTAGGACAGCATAGTTTTCTCTTTATTCCCCCTACTCCTTTGGATTAGAGCTGTGACTTCTGTGTAGGGGGTGAAGAAGAGGGAACTTAATACAGTAATGAAGGTTTGTATCCTAAGTCTAAAACCTTTAGTCCTAACCCTAGAGGGAATATTCAGAGGTTTATGACATAGCTATAAAAGTTAATATTTGCACCCAGGTCTTTCTGACACCAAGGCTGACTCTAGCCAGTTCCCCAGTTTGCCTCTTTTCTCTAGATACAATGTATGCTTAAAATTATTTTCTTAATTAATTGGTCCTTTTTCATTGTCTTTATGCAATATTTTTGTATTCAAGGTGAAAATAAGCACATTTCATAAGGGCTATTTTTTATGATTATAAGTTGATGTGATATTTATAAATATTCCCACAAACAAATCATTCAGTGCTAATTTTTCTAGTAACAGTAATTGCTTAAGAACAAATAAAAGGAAATAATTCAAGTAGAAAAACTTTGTTGTCTTTGAGTGGATAAATTGCCCATAGAACTTATTTCAGAGGGAACTGAAAGAAACGCATTTTCTCTTAGGCTTAGATCATACATTCATTTCATGCTTCAGCCACATATTAATTTTTATGAGAGAGTTATATATCCAGAGAAAGGGAGGGATCTCTGGTAATGGAGAGGCTGAATGACCCTTACTCCAGTAGTGCAGGGAGAGGTTTCTCTAACTATGAGCAATTGATTTTATTTTCTGCTTTAAGGCTTTCATCACTAGCAAAAAGGGTATACAAATTAATGGAGCTCTCTGTATCATTGTTGAATTAAGTCCTACAGAGAGCATCCATTGGTTACATAAAGCCACAGTCTGTTTATTACTAGCAGCAGTATGATTTATAGCACTGGGTGTATTTGTCAATTCATATCCCTCTTCTTTATCACTTCAGAATTAAAGGGGAAAGAAACAGGAATAATAATAATTTTGGGAAGAAAATTTTCTGGAGGACAAAAACATAACAAATTGTGCAGAGTGATAGAATGGGCTCTGGACTTGATACCAGAAAACCTGAGTTCCAACCTCAGCTACCCCATTTCCTATAACTGGACATGTTATTTCATTTCTCTCAGCCTCAATATCCCCATTCCTGAATTGGGAATAAGGCTTATCCTACCAATTTCTTAGGATTGTTGAGAAGGAAGTCTATTGTTAAGTTGTTAAACTGTTGCATCAGGCAAGCAAAACGATCAGTTTCTAAAATGCTTAATCATTCTGAAATCAATAGTCAGCATTTATATAGTATTTGAAGGTTTGCAAAGTATTAAGTTGTTATAATAGACATTCTACACTAGGTGAACTTGAGTTTAGGACTTGTGTGCAGTAACTCATAGCTGAGAATTGTACAAAAGACTTTCAACTCATAGTGGAGAACATCTACCTTATTCTATGAGCGATGCCCTATCAGCAATATCCTTGTTTAATTTTAAGTCCATGCTTGTAGTACTTACTGCTTTCCAGTAAGTGAACTTAGTCCCTTTCTATATGTGTGTATGAGTATATATGTATATATTATAAAACATGTACATATACTAAAAACATCAAATTACTATTGTATTATTATTCATATTCTAAATATACTGTGCTTAGAGTTGAGAATATGAATATATAAATGAGACATCCCTGATTTCCAGGACCATTCCATTCTAGTCTCACTCTGCCTTGGTCTCTGTCTCTGTTTTTGCCTCTTCCCTCTTTCCCCCCTACTGTACTCAATGCCTCAGTAAATACCTTTAGGATTAAAGGAGATGTCTGCCCATTATTTTCAATGTCAAAGAAGAGTTAATGACCTGAAACAACTGTAAAGTACTATTAAAGTGTGAACTATTATAATGATGTAAAACTGATCTCTTGTTATATGATATCTCTCTCTCTCCCTTCTTCCTTTAGGACCATGTCTCCCTATTATACTCAATTGCTCTTAGAGTCAATTAAAACAAAATGTTAAAATTTATTTTACCTATTTTTTCTGGAGACCTTGTTCCAACTCAGGAGGTTATTGCCAGGTTTGTCAAGAATAGAAACTTAATGCATGAAAGGAACTCCAGGAACTAAGATACTAATGGCCAGGCTTATGGAATATTGAAAGAGCTATTAGGAAACCTTTGTTTCTCCTTCTTCTATATTCTTCTTATCAATTAAACCGAGTTTCTTGGCCTTCCTCAAATCACTTGTGTCTGCATAAACTTTGTAAGTACTGAAAATACATACAAACATATATATATAATAAATATGTTTATATGTATTATTATGTATGTATGTATATATATATATATATATATATATATATTCCATGATGATGGGGCAAGATATTAAGATTGTTCTTTAGACAGTACTAGGTATTGATTGTTCTTTGGATTTCATGGTATGAAGAGTTTGGCTTTCTTCATGATTCTGTGTCCTAAGTTAATGGACCTTAGAGATCATCTATTTCAAGTCTGCTTTCTTACAGATGAAGAAAGTATGGGCAAGAGAATTTAAGTGATTTATTTAAACTCATATAGTGAATTATAGCAGATTTGGATCAAGAACCAGAACAGTGCTGGAGCCAGTTGGAACTAGCTTGCAAAAACTGACTTTTAAAATTTCATTGTGAGCTATCACACCTCAGAAATCAGTAAAGGATACAACTCAGAACTTGATTTATTATTTTTGATTGTTTAGACTTAAGTGATGAAGAAAATATTAGTAATGCAATATGTTGTGCCACCCTCTATCTGATTGTGAAACATTTGCCAACAATCCCCCTGATCCAGGTTATTTTGTTAAAAATTCATCACTTATTCAAGCATAGCATGCAATTCGCTTGCAAGTTGTTTTGCTTATCTTTATTATACATTCCTCTTCCTTTAATTTCAGGACAACAAACAAGAACAAAGACCAAACGAATTTCCATACAGATTCAGGACTGTGTTAACAACCATTTTAGTAATCTAATCTCTAAGAACCTATTCTCTAGTCTCTAACAAGTCTCTAACAATGTATAAATGACCTCAATTACTTCAAAATCCAAACCTGTTTGCCACGCTTCTTCATCATAAACACCCCTTGGGGTCAATCAACTTATACATGTAGTAAAAATTCGAAAGTTGTCCTTTAGTTTGCTATACCAGAATAAGCGTGAGTTCACCTTTTCCATAACTTAAATCATTCATTCTGATTTATTTTACAGGATTGCAGAGTGTGCCATCTAGAACTCAAAAGCTTCAGAGTCCATCTAGTCTGACTGCACTCATTTTACAAATGAAAAAATTGAGAACCAAGAAGCTGAAGTGATGTGACCAAGGTCACATAAAATTTGAATAGAAGTTCTCTGATTCTAAAGTCAGTGATCATCCCACCATTCCAAAAAGTTGGACATTCATAATGATAAAGGGAACATGGTTTGAACACATTTATTCATTCATCAAAAGTTTACTATTTGCAAGATATCAATAAGGTGGTGGTAATCATTTGAAGCATGAACACATTCCTGCATCACTCCCCTGGTTCTCTGCACAAAGCAAAGAAAGGAAATAGAAATTCTTCAGAAGACTAATTAAGTAAAACGTACCAGATTCTGTTGATAAAAAAACATTTATTTCCACTGTCACTGTCCCCAAACCATACTGGGCAATCAAGGAATTAACAAAAAAAGGAGAAGACTGTTGTTGCCTTCTAGAATCTTGAGAAAAATGTGACAAAAAATAAATCAATAAAGTTATATGGCCAGGAGGGAGGATAGCAAGGTGGAATGAACTATCTCTGGAGTCAGAAGATGCCTAGTTTCATTTGAACCTGGGTTCAGATCTGTTCACTTTAGATCTTGGTCTAGTCACTTAACCTCAGATATAAAAAGAGGGGCAGGAGGAGAATAGATGGTTTTTGAAATCCTTTCCCACCTTAGCTCAATGATCTTATTACCATAGAAGTCAGTGCTGTTTAATAGATAAGAGTTGTTCCAACCATGCCAGTGTCCCTAAATGTTCCCCATACCTTCTTGTCTTTGCTCAATGTTTTTCTAAAGCTTAAAATATGGAATAAAAATGGAATGAAAAAATGAAAAATGAAAGGATTTTCCCATTCATGTAGCCAAATGTTATCAATCTTCTACAGCCTAGTTTGAGTCTCATCAGTTTTATAGAAAATATACCCAACTACTCTCATGTTAGGAGATCCACCTTAGTTCATTAACTGTCATTATCAATTCTTAATTTTCACCTTAATTAGAAGTGACTTTGTAGATGTTCTTGTCACAAATTACAATCAAAATAGCCCTGAGCAATCTCTGAGTCAAACAAAATAACTCTAAGGTTGTTTCTTGCTATCTTATCATGAAGCATATCCTGGCTTTTACATTCCAAACTGCTGACAAACTTCTGTTATGGAGGAGAAGTTTCCACCCTTGTTACCCAACCTTGAAACACTCCTTTTTATAAAGCTAAAAACCCATTATTTACTCTTCCTCCCTAGACTTGTTCTTTGTTCTAGGTCAATGATGGAGAAAGTATTGCATGGGTCCTATGCAAGATGGAAAATTTGCCACACCTGTCATACATTCCAAGCATCCTTTAAGTTAGTCCTCATTTTGCCTAAGAATGCTTGGGAGATAAATTTGACTGAGACCCACACTGTTGGGCTCTTTTTCTGGAGCTTGTGCTTTTGGTAAAGTGCTACAGGTGTGAGTTGCTGTCTCTTTTTGCTCTGCTCACTTGACTGAAAGACCCCTTTTCCTTCTCTTTTGAGTTTGTTACTAGGAAGGCAGAGGGAGTGGAGAGGAGCTGCTCCCTTGCCCTACTCCACCATGCCTGAGGATATTTTTCATATCACCTACCCCACCCACCCCTACAGCAGGTAAGGTGGGCAACTGCAGAACTGGAGGGGAGCAGAGCACTGTGGCCACTCCCCTTCTCCTCTCTTCACTTGTTGAGGACATTCCTCACTTCACCATTGATCCAGTGGCCCAATGGGAGCATGTCTTCCCTCCCCTGTGTGGGCTAAAGAGGAGGGCGGGGTGCACTTGACACTTAGTCTGGGGGGTGGGGTGGACATGGAGTAGATTTGCCATCACTGTTCTAGGTCCTGGAAGATGTCTAGTTTTCTTTCTCTCAAGGGAATAAACAGTTTTTGCTGAGAAACACTGTTGCTTTCTGGTTGCAAATTTTTAAGGGTTAACAGTATCTTTCCTCTGAGATTACCTAAATCTTACTCTGTCTATTTTCTTTAGGCACCTTTTTTTTTTTTTAACTTACTATCTTCACCATTAGTTTTTGAGCTCCTTGAGGGCAGGGACTGTTTTTTTTTTTAACCTTTCTTTTTATTCCTCCTAGCACTTAGCAAATGCCTGGCACACTTAATAAACTCATTGATTAATTTATTCTTAATGATCTAACTTTCTCCAAACCTCTAAATCATTTATAGTTTTTAATATTAGCTTGCATTTGACAGTATTTTAGAGTTATGAAGCAGATCAGATACAACTTTCATGGTTTAACATTTATACTTGGTGGGTAGTTCAAGTTTTTATCACAATCACTTTATGGATGTAAAAATTGAGGCTTATAGGAATAAAATGGTTTTCTGTATATATTCAGAACATGGGTTCCAGTTTGAAACCAAAAGATATATTGACTAAATTAAAGATCTAGTTCACTTTAGAATCTGGCAGTGAGATTTTTCACAGAAAACACATGAGTTAAAAGCCTGACTCTTATACAGGAACTAGGAATGATGTTTTTAAAAATAATTTTTCATCAGTCTAGTTGATTCCTATGTTCCTTCATTTAGAGAACTGTCTAATTCTTTGTGAGCCAAAGGCTAATATGTCCAATCATATTGGCCTTTGGGTCAGGTTTGTTTGTTTATTTAAGTGGAAGTAATATTTTACAAATACTCTTCTTGATCAGAATTATATTAGTAACCTATCATAAAGACAGAGTTACAAGGAAATACACATTGAGAAGAAGAAGCTTTACGGGAAACTCCTCATCATTTTCCTGTCTTATTTTAACATTTATTTATCAAAATGGAGAAGTTTGTCTACAGGCCACATTTTAATTACTCATAGGTCACTTGTGGACAACCTCAAGTGAGAGGAGAAGGAAGAGAGGGCAAATAGAATTATCTTGAAATAAAATCTGAGGAGAAGGAAGTGAGTTGGCCCCTTTAGCCTTAATTTGTTACCATCAAATCATATGAGATAGATAAATAAATAAATATCTGGAAAATGAACTTGCAAACTTTCTTCTTTGAGTATTTGTTCAATTGCCCCATTAACCTTTGACACCTTTATATACCCGTTACTTTCACACTTAACATATTAAGCATCTATTGACATTGATTTTGTTTTATTTTTCAGGGGGAACAGTATTCCCAAAGAGGTTTGGAGTAATCATAAGAAAGTGTAGATTTTAGATGTGTTTGTGTTTTATAGTGAGGTGATCTTGGACTAAGGATGACCTGTCATTATCTACCTTAGTTTAAAAATGGGTATCATTTTAGCTCATGTCCATTTCCCAGAGATGGTGGGCATCTAAACATAATCCTAATGTTGTCCAGCAGAGGTCACTGTGACACGTAAAATGCACCAAGCCCCTTAGGTTATCTGTTGATTGTCAATACAGGATGGGTGAATTTAGCAATGAAGCATCCACAGTTTTTTTTACCCTTTCTTACTTCCCATAGCAAAATCCAAATTCAGAATACTAGTGAGATGATCTTACTTTACTGAACCATCAGTAGGCAAAATGATAAAATATCAAAGTAGCCTTTAGTAATTATGTCCCCCACCCCCATATTCTGGAGAGTAAAATATAAGAAAGATATAGAGTAGAGTAGGTACAACATTGTTCCAGAAATTTCTCCTGGAATCATTGTGTGCTAGATTCTCTTGAACAACCTACTTGTGAGCTACAGGAAGGAAAAAGCTATAGACTAAGAGGATTTTAAATCTTCTGGGGAAAGTTTTCCATCTGCCACTTGTGCTCTCTCTTCAAATCTCCTCCTGCTCCTCTTAAGGGAGATTTTTGAGACTCTTCATGTACCATAAACTCCTTCTTCACTCTTGATCCTGAAATAAGAGCTCTTTTTTTCCCATGCTTGAAGAGAAGATTTTTGGTGAATTAAGTGTTGGAATAATGGAAGCAATCATTTCAGTCTCACCACTAGAGTTCTTAAACTAGAATCATAGAATTTCAGGCTTAGAACCTGTGTCAGAGATCCTATAGTCCAAACCATCATTTGAAGCATGAGTTCTTTTCATGACATTCCTCCAAGGTGATTGTCTAGGCAATACTATGAAATAAATTTGGAGAGATTCACTGTATTTAGATTGTAAAGGGATTTATACTTATCAAGCTGAGAAGTTTGAGGAAACTATAGAATACATCAAAATGTTTGAGTTAACTTTTGAATATTATGGTCTTAATAATTTTTTTCTTGCAAAGTGATAGAAGTTTGAAAATGGGGACAAAATTGGGAGAAGAGATAAGGACATGGATATTCTTCCTTTCAGTAGAGGAAATAACTGTTCCTAAGGGATGTTGCATCCATTGTCAGATAGGCTTTCTCTGTTTTTGCACAACCAAATATTTCCTTCCATTAAGAAAGAGCCCAATGAGAGACTATATATGGAAACAACTACCATTTAAATAACAAGAGACACCAATAAGATGTGGTGGGTCTTAAAATAAGATTATTTTAAAGGGTAAATAGGGGCAAAATTCTTTCACTCAATGGCTAAAATATTTTGATGAAATGGAATTCTAGACTACTAAAGAAAATTGATTTCTAAATATGAATGATGGTAAGCTTGGCTCCTCCTACTGTTTCATCAAGTTGTTTTTAAGCAAAATATGATATTTTAGAGTTAATTATTTCTTACTACCAAGTTATTGTGAGAAAAAATAAAATGATAATACTATTTTCTTTCCTAATTTGACTATGCCACTTATGTAAGCCAATTTACTTCTTTGGGCCTCAGTCTTTTTCTTTGTAAAGTGAAAGTATGGGTAAATGATTGATTGGTAAGGATCTAGAGGTATGCTAAAATTGGCTTAAAGGAGCCCTGTGCTGATTGTATAATTTTTAATGTATTTACACCTCAGAAATCTTCAATGTGGCACATTAAAACTAGTTATTGTTTTGTTGATTGTCTATAATTAAGAAAGTGATGGAAAATACTAATGATGTAGATGAAATATAAAAATCTATCCTTTATACATTGTTTATTTTTTTTTTTGGAGAGCTGGTTGTTAAATATTTACTGGACAACTATTCTAGCATTCTACAGTTCTAAGAAAGGCTTAGAGTTACTAGACAGTTTTTTTTTTTTTTTTGAAAAAAAAAGAATGGCTTAAGAGCTGCAGGAAACCTCATTGATCATTTCATCTGTTTTCTGCATTTTTCATTAGAAGTCTAGTTTTTAACACATTGATGTGGATTGCACAGATTCATAAAGATTATCAAATAGGAAAGTTAAGATTTGGACTCAAGTCTTCTGGTTCCAAATTTAATTTTCTTTCCTTCTAGATAAAACTGCCAGCTGGCTCAAATACTAGGATGATAGCTATCCAGATCCCTGCTCCTGCTTCCCAAGAGAAACCCAACCAAACAATCTTACAAATTACTAAATTATTTGGATGTATCCTGAAGGGAGGAGAGTACTAGCATGGCTTTTCAGTATCCATGTTTTTTAGGCTAAACTCAGTGTGCTAGACTGAAAGAAGGGAAGAAGTAAAAGACTGACTTTGGCAAGGCTCTGGATTTCACCATGAGTAAATTGATGTTGAGGACCTGTGGCTTGCCAATTTGTAAAGTTGGCATAATTTTTCCTTTGTGTTATTCTACCCTTCACCTAAGTACTTCCTGTCTTTGGGGGGGAATATGTGTCTTCCCCCTTATATACAGTATAATCCAGTGTAACCTACAGGGTCAGGATGGTTTTCTTGTACCCTCTTCTGTAGCACTCTAACCAGATTCAAACAAGGATCACAGTCTGGATTTTATTTGTGTCCTCAGGAGTAGACGTATAGGACAAAGGTCTATATTAGGTGTCACTGGGTGCTAATGAATTAATCTGGTACTCTAATTCCCCATATATATTAGAAAGGAACAGAATCCCAGAACATTTTAATCTGAAAAGGATTTTTGAAATTTTTACTGGCTCAGGTCTGCAGATAGGAGAAGCTGGGGTCAAATTTGGCCTTAGATACTACACAGCTGTGTGACCCAAGGCAAGTCACTTAATCCTAATTGCCTAGCACATAGCCCTAGTTTTCCTTGGAACTGATACTAGGTATAAATTCTAAGACAAAAAATGAGGGTTTAAAAAATTTAGGCATATTATCTACTGTAGATATAGAGAATACATGATAAATATAGAGTTGAAAGGGACTACTGAGGTTATCTACCCTAGTGCTATAAAATTCAAATAGAAATGAAGCCCTATAGGGTCACACATTGACTTAGAAAACCATATGTTAGCATTATCTTTGTTGCATTATATTTTTAATCATTTCATTAATTTTATTCCCAATTACCTTAAAATTTTTTTCAATTACATGTAGAAACAATTTTTGACAATTGTTTTCTGACTCTTGATTACATTTTTGTATTTAGCTCAGGTTTGATACCTTTGACCAGGCCAATACCCTTTTTTTAACCTTTAAAAACAAACAAACAAACAAAAACCTTTACCTTCTGTCCTAGAATGAAAACTAGGTATTGGTTCCAAGGGAGAAGAATATTAAGAGCTAAACAGTGGAGGTTAAGTGACTTGCTCAGGGTCAAACAACTAGTAAATATCTGATGCTAAATTTGAATTGAGGACCTTCCATCTCTAGTCCTTGTTCTCTAGCCACTGAGTTACCTATCTGTCCACCAACACTCTCATTGAAAAGTAAGCTAAGATACAGGTAGGTGGGTAAAAATCACACAACATCAGAGGTAAGAGCCCAAGACCTCTGAATCAATAATCAATGTTCTTCCCACTGCCTATGTTCTTATTTTCAGATGATGAAGTAAGGCCTAGAAAAACGAAACAAATTGCCCAAGATCACATACTTATTTTAGTGGCAAAACTGAAAATCAGACCCATTCCTTTTGGCTTTAAGTCTAATTCTCTGTTTCACAACCCTTCTCTTCCTCAACATAATTCCCCCTCCCCTTTTATAGTCTTTAACTTTTATAAAACTTTGATTTACAATATCTTTCTTGTTAAATAAATATTAATAAAACAAAAGGGATTAATATAATTTCATTAATACAGTGAATCCTTGATAAGGAAATTCTTATCAATGTAGACTATTACCATCTCTACAATTTATTTTCTTAGAGGGTGTCCTAGAGCAATGAGAAGCAAGTGACTGTCCCTATGCCACATAGCTAAAAGGTGTCAGAGGTAGGACTGAAAACCAGGTCTTCTTGGTGTTAAGGCCAAGTTTTGTCTATCATGCCAGTAAAGCAGTTTAATTCTATTAGGGTTATTAATTTCAATGGGGAGTGATATTGAAACTGGGAATAAATGTGGTTGTTTGACCTTGGAAAAATCTATGAAGTAGGTTAAATTTTTCCTCAGTGGTCCTCTGCCCTTCATTTGAGAATATCTGATGCCTTTGTGGCAATATCTCCCCTCCTCTAAGTATATAATGCACACATTATTAACTTGATCTTAGAGAGAAAGAAATGAAGGCTCGTAGAAGTTGAGGCTTTCTGAGGATCTCACACAATTCATGGTTTGAGCACATGTTCCAGTAATAATACAGTGTTCTTTCTACTAAAAAAACACAATTCCAAAGATGACAGCTAATATGACTTTCTCCAGTAATAGAATGAATAAAACTAGTTAAGATGTATGCGTATTTCCCTAAGAAAATTATTAGAGTAGTAAAAGTTATGAAAATAGCAGAAATTGACTTATAATAGTCTAACAGGACATGATTAAGATATTATGGGTCTTTTGGCTTGTATTAATATTGCTCAAACTCTTCCAGATTGGCCTTAGACCAAATTATTGAGAGAAATATTTATCTCTTCTTTCTGCTTTCTCAACTTCTTCCTCCAGAAGGATCTAGTCTCCCTTTAAGAATTCCAGAATTTCTCTCCTTCCCCTATCAAAATCTGTGCCCAGGAAAGGCTACTTATCCATTATATTTACCTCGGTGAGAATGTCATTCATAGCTTTGCTCTTCTCAGAGTATTTATGCTTTAAGCCTCTCAACTAATCATAAAATGAAGTTAAAATCTGGAAGGGACTTTTCTCTTTCTAGAATGGAAAGAAGAGTTTGGCAAAAGCCAGAGGAATAGATTAGATGACCTTCCAAAATTTTGAACACTGGGAAAATGCTACGATTTTATAAAATTGTTTGCGATATTTAACACTAGCATTCTAATTATCAGCAGTAGGTGGCGCTGGGATACCACAGATGTAGCCAGGACTCGGAACCTCCTGAATTTTCTCTCTTCTCGTATTTTAGAATTATCTGCTTTCTTTCTAATCATTATTTGAAGATATATCTTATAATATCTTGCTCAGAGAGGAGAGGCTGATTCAAAATTTAGAAAGTAACAGCGATTTTTTTTTCTTTCTTTTTGGTTAAATGGATATGGGTAATTAACAAATCCCTTTCCCCCAGCCCTGGATTAATACAACTACTGAATTGCACTGCTATGCCTTTATCTGCCTTTAATGCTGTCTGGTAATTTATTTTGTACATTACACGTATAGGTATTTATGTAGATGGAAAAAAACAAAACAAAATGTGTTTAAAACATCCTAAAATGAACAGAAAATCCTAATGATGCATTAAAGCACGGATGTGTATGTATATAATATAAATTATTATCAATCCTCAAATTACCAAAATATTGATGAAATAAATACTTCTCAAATTCAGTTTACTGAAAGATACTGTTTTCACCTTTTCTGCATTTGTTACCTTATGCTTTGGTGCTCTTTGAGACACACTGGACAGTAACCTGCAGAAGAGAGATGTCTGAAACAAAATTCTGGTGGAGAACGTTCATCTTGGGAGATTTTCTTTGGTATAAGATTCCTGTCTCACCCCTTCCCTACCCCCCAGACATAAGTTCCCCTCTTGGAAATGCCGTAATAGAGGCCTGGATTTATTAGATGGAGATCTACAAAACAGGGCCATACTTATCCCAACACTCTTAGAAAAGGAACCACAAAATCTGGTTGCTAAACGTACGTGCTTGAAAAACAGGGTTTGAGTTAGCCTACATGCTTGCTATATTTTAATTTGTAAAGAGGGAGAAAACGTTGCTGTCCACCTTACTTAATGTGACTTAGACACAGCAAAGGTAGGTCCATATTAAATATATCTGTCCCTTTTGTTGGTGATCCAAGTAGGCAAATGCCTCTCATTAACAATGGTTTTAAGGTCCTAGGATCCTAGGATATGTTGGGCATGTACTGATGGAAAAGTTGCAATCCCCAAAAGGCTTCAGAGCGGCTAAAGGATCATTACGCTCTGGATTTCTTCCTCCTTCCTACCGGCTCTCTGGAGTGAGAAATACACTGCACCTAAGTAAGAGAAGAGGTAAATTACAGCTTCCGATTGCTACCATTTACAGCTCTCCAAACCCAAGAACCTTAATCCCTCAGGGGGGAGAGGTCCCTGAGAATATATTAAGCAGATTGGTTTATAAAATGACTCTGAGACAATAAACGGTTGAAGATACATTTCCGTGGCATATGTTTTGTTTGCTTGCTCCGGGATAAAATGTTTTCCTTTACAGGATCCTTTTACTTTCTTTATAAGTGGAGTGGGCTGGGAACACAGAGCTGCAGCTGTAGTGTCTCAGTTCTATCACAGACTTACCCGACAACCTTTGACGGGTTCCTTAACCTCCCCAAGCCTCAACTTGCAGAGCAAATTATTTGCTCATCCCCTTCCCGGCTGCTTATAGGGCTGTGGCAATTTATGAAACAATGTCTGAAAAGTTATTTTAGAGCCTTAGGGAATGGCACTTCGTCCACAGAAAGTAATAAATTGAAGTGTCAGGGTGATTGTTCTTTGGTCACCACCAATCATCACAATTAGTGACTCATCTACGGGGGTGATGTAGGGAAGGGAGAATTCTTTTTTTTTTCTTTGAAAGTCAGAGGAAGAATATGCTTAGCAGAGATGAACTAGTCCCTCTATTTCTGCCATTGGTACATAAAAAAATTTCAGTCTCTGTAATTACTATATATATTATGTATATAATATACATATTTAACTGATTTGATAACCTTTCACTTTGTGTAAATTTCAGGTAATGCCTGGATATAGCAGGGAGAGCAGGAATTATCTGTGTTAATGTATTATTCATCACCAAATTTTTCAACTATATTTGACAGGATGTTACTCAATGGGAGTTTGAAATATTAGCACATGCCTTTTTGTGGGCTTATAGTAGTTTTTCTTTTTCCCTCTCCCTGTCTCTTAAATTAGGTAATTAGTTCAACAGTACTATAATAGACAAAATGATTATACGCTAACATGATACTATATACTATTCATATGGGTATTTCAATGAGAGGGACTCATTAGATCTATAAAACTTGGTATTTATCTTTCTGTTAATGTGGCTAATTTCTGAAAAAAATGTTGTCATGGAGTAAAATACTCTCACAAAGAAAAATAATCTTCAGGAGGTTATCATAGACATTTCCTACCAAGCAACTCAATTAAAATAATAATTCAATGAACCACAGAAAGGTAGTATTTCATTCAATGATAAAACCATTCTGTTTTTAGTTAATCCTATGGTAGTAAAAATTGAAGCTTGAACAACTGAAGCTTATTTGCTTGGTTGTGGCAAAGCCATGCACTATCTGAATTAAATGGGTTGATAATAAAACTGTGCATGTTCCCATCCTAATTCTCAACTTCCTGATTTATTCAATTTAATAGTTGAACATTTGAACACTGGCAAGTTTTTAATTTTCTTTTATTTTTCTTGAATATATCTTCATTGTTATTAATGCTCTTGTCTCATGAAGAAAGGTACAAAATGATTTAAAAAAAAGAAATTTATTGGAAATAGTTGATCATGAGGCTGAATCTGACAGACATCTTTTACATATTTAGGGGCTTGCCATGATGGAAGTTAGTAATAAGAACATACATGAAGAAGTTTTCATGGTTTATTTTATAAATACAGACAATGAAATTTTGCAAAGAGCATGTCAAAAACCCCTTAAAAAGTTGACTCTATCTGCTATATAAATAGCTAATTAGGGATACTTTATGGCATGAGTCATTGACACTACTTTCTCCATTTGTTCTACTAGAGATTTAATGCTAAGTTTAGACATGAAGTCTGGCTATACTTTCCCTATGTGAAACATCTAAAAATGTTTGCATTATGGGCCTACTTTAAGTTGATGTGACAAATTGGATTTAAATATATATTAGTACTTTTTTGAACAGCAAATGTGCCTGGTAAGACAATTATCATTCAAAATAGCCTCCCCCTCCCACCCACCCCCCTGCCCCACCCTTTTCTGCCCTGTACAAAATAATTTTGAGTGTTTGGGGCTTATTTAGATACTTTTAAATGATACCTAGCTGATCTGATTTCAGGTTAGGATTTTTTTTTTCAGTGTATACCCTGTTCTGTTTACCCCTCTCATCTAAACAAAGAAAATTAATTAAATCCCATCTTTCTTCATAAAATTCTGAAATAACTCATTTCAATGGATAACACTTCCCCTTCCCCCCCCCCACCCGCCCCTAACTGCCATCCTACAAATCTACAATGTCTCTCCTGTAGATGCATTGGGTTTATTTATGCCATCAGACACAGCCTTCAGGTGGATTTTAGTTTGTTTCCCAAGATATAGGCGATCTTGGCATCCTCAGTCAAAAAGGCTAAAATGGAATAAAAGCGTGATTAGGAAAATGACTAATCACCTATTACCTCCCAATTTATTTACATGTCACTCTGATATTGGGCCATGATTGCCTAGATTAGGTTTATTTCTACTGTCTGAGTGAGAGGAATGAGGAATAGGTCACAGAAAAATATTCACATTAAGGCAGAAGATGTTTGTTTCTGTAATTTTAACAAAGTCTGACATTGAACCACTTTAGAACTTCGTATCACACAATACCTTGGCTCTAAATATTACATCTGTGTTAAATAGTTGTGGTCTTTGTGGAAAACGATTGATGCCTTCTTTTGTTGTACCCTCCAAGAGCATTTTCTGATGCAGACAGGCTACAAGGCCAGTGGGTCTGGCCTTATGTACAAATTGTTTTCAAGTTGTGGCTTTTGCTTGGGGTTTTTGCTTAAAATAGTCATATAAATCCCACCCACCCCCATCTCTCAAAAAAAGACAAGTCGCTTAACGATCATAATTATAAAATCAACTGTGGGATTTATAAATTGAATATGCACGAAAATATATTAGATAATATCACAACCTTCCATCATAAATTGGGTAAATAAGTATAAACTTTGTGTTGGTGGAAGACTAGATATTTATAGATATTAATTATAGTCATACTAATTTAAAGTTTCCATTATTAATTTTCTTCTAGTTTCACAATTTTCAGGATTAATTGCAACCACCTACATGCACATTCATTTGGTAATATTCTTAATTACATTAAATACTACCCCTTTTCCCACCCCACCCCACCCCCTGTTTAAATAGTGCTTTAATAAGAGCCTTTTAGTTAGGTTCTTTTTTTAAAAATATCTTTTGTTCCTTCAAACTGAATGTTAACCAAAGAAACGGGAGAAAGACCAATATACAGGAACTAAAGCAGGCCTTGGAGATTTAGACAGGCAATGATTTGGGTGAGTGTGACTTTGTGTTTTGTAGAAAAAGGCCTGGATTGGGTATTGACAAGTTCCTATCAATAGCTAGACCCTGGAGGCCTGGCTATTTGCACATGCACTGATTGACTAGTCCTTAATAGACATATAATTGTTGACAAATACCTTCCAATAGACTGTGGCAGGCATACCCAGGCAGACAAAGGAGATTTCAGCATGATAGAGACCAGAGCTGAGCTATTCAGGAGATGCAGTACCTTAAATAGAAAACAGCTTTCTCCATAAAGAATCCTTCTAAGTGAAAGCAATTAAATACTACATGAATGCCAACTGGGTATAAGACCTCTTAAACTTTAGATATATAAAAAAGGGGGAAAAAAGCACATTCTGCACCCCTTACCCATCCTCCTCCCCACTCAAATTAGAAAACACAACCACCATCAACCTCATTATCTCTATGCATCTTGAACTTAACTGGGTAAGAATGCAATGTCTGATTATACAGGCAGGTCCTAAAATTTGAGAATTTGTCATCTGAAAGGATTTTTCTTAATCTTCCCTTAGAAGTTAAGTATATGGCCAGGCTTTAGAATGTTTAAGGCATAATTCTTAGAGAGATGGATAACAATTCCCACAAAATAAAAGACTGACGATATTCAGACAATGTCTCAGCGACTTCAGCAACAATAAAAATGTTCACATTTATACATTGACATGAAATATGAATGGTCCTGCTTTTTTTTGGTCAGAATGCCAAAGGAGCCCTAAGCTTCCCCTATAGAATAAGCATATTCAAAATGAGATAGAGATGATGATTCTAGCCTTCAGTCAGAGCTTGAGCAGGCCTGCCTCTCTAGATAATGCCAGACTGAGAAATAGTTCTTGAAAGTTTGCCTTGTAGGGTGCATTCCCTAAGTCAGTTAGTTTCGATAATTCTCTCCCTCTGGGATCTTTGCTCCAATCATGAGAGACAACTGCTGTGTGTGTGTGTGTGTGTGTGTGTGTGTGTGTGTTTGTGTGTGTGTGTAAAATTTGCTGATGGTAATTCAGAAGCTGTCTGTTAATTCTGTGAACCAGAGTAACAAAAAAAAAAAAATTACTACTGCTCCCCACCTAAGAGAAAGAAAGAAAGAAACAAAGAAAGAAAGACAAAGTACCAAACCAAATGAAGCCTGATGCGATTGGTGAAGCAGGTTACCGATTAGTGTAGGCTCATCAAGGTGACACTGCAGACTGCCTGCCTTCTGACATCATGTGTGAGACTGAACCAGCTTGTGCCCAAAAGACCTTGAGGCCTGCCTTTGATTCTTATTGATCAAATACGTAGATTAAATCCCACATCACACAGCAAGGTGAAATCCACAAATTCTATGTCAGCTTCTAGCTATCCCAGTGAAGCTCTCTCCAAATCATCTTTTTATGCATGAGTGAGAGTTGGAATAAATATATATCATATACATTGGTAAATTTATAAAGTGGATAAATAGCTTTACAACTCAGACAGAATCCCAAACTGTGTGGTAGATGGACAAACGACGTAATATTATAATACTTGTTTGTTTGTTACCTGATGTTAAATCAAACCAATAGGTGGGTTCATTACATAAAAGGGAACATTTTTTAACCACTTCCTTGTAATTCGTGAGCATTCCTCAACATATAGCATCTGCGACAGCTGTCTCAAAATGTAATGTTATTTATTAATTAATTTATTTTGGGGGGGAGGAGAGAGAGAAAATGTGTGTATGTCTATTAATTCAGAATTACTCCAATTAGGAGCTTTCAATGCTCCAAAACCCTCTCTGTAACCCAAAAGAGATGGAGAGTCCTCGGACTGTCCAATCAGATCATTTTCCCTGCTGCCTGCAGCAGATGTAAGCAATTTACTTTTTTATTTCTGCATATTCAGTGTGAGCGGAGCTGTTGGAGACCTTTCACCTCGGAGCCTGCAGGATTCTAACCCTATCAAATTAAAGCATTTTGCTCACTTATTCCCAAACGCTTTGCTGGTGCTAAGCAGGCATCCCGCTGCATAGCAATGGCGGATGTTCGTGTCCACTCATACCCCCAGCCTAATCAGAGATTATTAAGGAAAATATACAGTGCTTTAATTTGATGAGATTGGTTATAGGTAGTGCAGTTAAAGGTCACACTCCTCCGTGTATCTCCCTCAGTCTCTGTAATATTTCCCTCCCGCTTGACAATCCTGAGCTCCAAACAATAGGCCAAGAAGACACATTTATTTTTGACATGCTGTGATGGGCTCAATAGGGATAAAAATGAATTATTTAAAGATTGCATAAACAAACATCCTAGGCCAGGTTTTGGTTACATTTCTTCCTTTTGTGCTTTATGCAGCTATCGCTTTAAAAGAACATGTTGGAGAAATGTGCATCCTTTGGATAGGAACACATTTAGATGTCGAGTGCAGATAGGCTGATGCCAGATGGCCAGTGCCTGCTTCATAACTCCTCTTGTTGGCTGGTCAGGGAGGGCTGGCTGTGAAATCCCATAGACAATCCTGAGAGTGTCCCAGAGAAAGGTGCCTCTGAAGAATGGATCTGCTCCTCTGACCTTCAAAGCTTCCCCACCTGCTGTGAGCTAATTGAGCTCCCCCCATTGCGCAAATGGGAGAAGTGGGGCCACGGGGGTGGCTGTTTATTTACATCCTAGATATCAGAGAGCTGGAAGGAGAACAGTCAATGGCCAAGTCCATCCCATCAAGGGAGGAGAGTGAACTGGCACTCTTTGCTCACTTGAGGGTTGATGAAACTATCAAGTTTTGCTGTCTCTGCTCCTTTGAGATGCTTTTTATATTTGCAGATCCTTATTTTGGAGCCGATGCAAGAAGAGTAGAGGGGAATGCAAACATGTGATGTTATAATAAGTTTTTTTTTGTTCTCAAATTTCTAGGGGGAGAGAGAGAGAGAGAGAGAGAGAGAGAGAGAGAGAGAGAGAGAGAGAGAGAGAGAGAGAGAGAGAGAGAGAGAGAGATCCATAAAAGATTATAGGCTATTGGAATGAAGCAGGAGAGGGAAACAAATAAGAAGGATCAAGGACAAGTTCTCATCTTCTATCAAACTTCATCATTTCTGGGTATGTGTCCATGTAATAGGCCAAATGCTGGCTGATTTACCTAGAAATTTACATGAAAATTGCTTTATGCAGCTGTATGTAAAAATTCAAGCCACACAGTGTCACTGTATCACACAGGTCATTCCAAAGCCCAATAGTATTGTAACTGAGAACAAAGCATTGTTACTTCCTGTGTGTGTGTGTGTGTGTGTGTGTGTGTGTGTGTGTGTGTGTATAAAGCTTTAAACTAACTTGGTCTTTCCAGAGAAAAGAGAGTAAAGGGATCCATTTCCCAACTCCATCTCTCTCTCTCTCTCTCTTTCTCTCTCTCTCTCTCTCTCTCTCTCTTTCTTTCTCTCTCTCTCTCTCTCTCTCTCTCTCTCTCTCTCTCTCTCTCTCTCTCTCTCTCTCTCTCTCTCTCTTTCTCTCTCTCTCTCTCTCTCTCTCTCTCTCTCTCTCTCTCTCTCTCTCTCTCTCTCTCTCTCTCTCTTTCAGTGTACTCCTTAATAGACATACATTTCCCATTATTCCATTTTGTAGACATATCCCCAGACTAGTATATCATGTGCTAAGATAAAATTATCTGAACAACTTTGCTGGTTATAGGAGTAAAATTAGTCACTTTATAATTCCCGATGTTCCTTTCTTTAGGTTGAAATAGTTTTCATATTTTCAAAGCCAGTGCTATCCGAATAAGATGATTCTGTGTTAATGGAAAGTTAGTTTTACTACTTGAAAAATTTAGCTGATATTAGTTTTTATTTACTTTCGGCAGTTTACAGTCCTATGTGTTCAGGTGGCCTCTTTGGTCTTGGCACAAAAAGATGGCTTGGCTATGATGATGTCAAATTCTGAGGTAGAGGGCCTTGAAAAGGTCTCTGATTGCCTTCTCAGTGGTAAACCCGAAGCACCTCAGTGTGAATTTTATATTCTTTCTCACCATCCTGTCAATTAGCTTTAAAGTTTGTTGCTCACTGAGCTTTGGATGAACTTTACCCAGCAGAAATATTTCTCAAGATTTTGAGGTATGAGATTCCTTTAAAATTTTCATGAAAAAGCAAAGAAACTGCTGCAGATGCTTAGAGGATTTAAGTATACTGAATATATTTCCTCCGACTGTAAGTGATGCAGTTATTCAAGTGAATTTTCCTTCAGGTTTCTGTGTCATGATAATAAAGAAAAAATGTCAACCCTGTCTATCTTGTTTTAGACAAGTCTATATTCATTTTACATATGTATAAATGCATAGAGATGAGAAATAAATAATGTTTAAAAAGAATGACAGCAAGAAAATAGAATGCTGGTCACAGAGTCAGGAAGACTTGAAGGAAGTCTTCCTGTCAGGAAGTCTCACCTCTAACACATATTAGTTATGTGACCTTGGACAAGTCATCTTAACTTCTCAATGCTTCAGACAAATCTCTAAGACTATAAATTGTAGAATAGTTGATTATTTGCATTGGATGAGGGAATTTCCTCATCAGGGATTGCCTAATCCAATAAAAGTATTTTAAAATACTTTAGTAATGTGAGGGTATGTCTTGAAATCCCTTTTAAGATTTTTTGGCTGACTGTATCATATTTTAAACGACCAGGAATTTATCTAAGTGAGAAAAGAGGATAACCTTATTTCTTGCTTTTATTTTGTCCTTGTTCATTTTGATCTGTCCACTCATCTACATGAGAGAATTGAAAGTAGTATAGGGCTAATGCCCAGAGCTCTTTGATAGTTACTGGACAAATAACCATTATGTGATTTATCATTTTAGCTATAAAGGCTCACCATGAACTAGAAGGGGGTTTCCCCACCCCAGATCATGACTCTGGTCAATAGGAAATTTAAGTCAGAGAAAATATCAGGGTTAGGGATATTCACTAGCTGGGAGAACCTGGCTCTCTCTTTTAAAGAGCTTGGTGCTTGAGACTGAGAATCTTCTGAGAAGACACAAATTTTGTTGCCAAAACTCTGAGAAAAGCAGATGAGGGAAACTCAAAATAGGTTTTTTTGGTTCATTTTGCTATTTCCAGGGAAGGGATTTTGCACTGTTGGATGGACTGTAGTAGGGGAAAAAACACCCATGGATTTTTAATTAAAAGAACATGGCCATGCCCATTCTTCATTTGAGAATGAAATGGCCAAGCATTTCGGGTAAATCAGAAATTGTAAGGCAGTAAATAGCATCCAGCTGAGCAACATTTGGTAGAGGTTATACCTGCAGCTAAGCACAGTAATATCCAGTAGAGTGGCACCAGGTGGGAACTTTGATACCAATGGGAAGCAGGCTTAATGTGATTGGTGCAATGACTTCACTCAAAGATATTGAGAGCCTTGAGGAAATGGAGGCCTGGTTTACCCATCCATATAGGTATCTCAGCTTCCTCATGTATCTCTTAGCTGCTGCACCCTGTTTCATATATATATAGATCTATATATATATATTATGTGTGTAGTTGAGTGTAGTTGATGTGTGTAGTTGTGATAGAGCACAGCTTAGGGTTATGAGGGAAATATTCTTCCTACTTTTTTATTATACCATTTAATTAACTTCCTTTGTTTTAAATTGAATCCTCTGACTCACTAGTGAAGATAACTACAACAAGGGACTCCTATGAGGTCGTGAGTTTTAGAAAATAGAGACCTACAGATCAACTTGAACCTGGGATAGCTGATCCCAAGGGCACTTTCCTTATCCATTGGGGTGGGTCTGTATTATAATTGTTCCTATAAAGCAATTTTATTTTCTTGTCTCCATTTTTTAGATTGAGAAAGTCAAATCAATTTAATTAGTCAACTGAATATTTCCTTAACTGGATTTGGGTAGTTCTGATCAGAGAGGCGAAGCTCCAAATAATTGCCTAGTGATACTTGTGCTCAACATAACTTCTTCAATGGAATCTTGCCAATAAAGGCTCTTCACATTATTATTTCTGCCCTCTTTCCCCTTATTAAGAATTATTAACTCTTGTTGTTTCATTTCCACCTAATACTTATGGGTGGCATTTTTTTCTTTTCTGGAATTATCTCCTTTGCTCCCTCTTGCTCTAAATCATATGTGAAATTACTTTAAAGATGACAACAATAACAATAACAAGAAATCTATAGCTTTCTTTAATAGAACATGGGAATTTGTGATGTATATGTATATGTGTGTGAATGTTTTAGGAGAGGCAGTGATAGTTTTCTTGCCCATGTCTGTCTATGTTTGTTCAATCTTTCCATTATGGATTCTTAAACCCCTTATCTTGTCACCTGTCATTATTTATTTCTAGATGATAGGCATCTTGTGAAAGAAGCTTTGTCTTTTTCATCTGAGTTAATCAATGGTGGCTTTTGACAATGACAATGAGCTGAGATCATAACAGTTCTTTTGTGAAATGAAATGCTTAATTTAGGGACTATGTGATGCTACTCTCCTCTAGTGCTGTCAAACAAATAGAAGCAGGGGAAGACTAAATTTTATAGAAGCATGCCTATGGGCCAAATATTGACTAAGAAAACCACATATTAACATTATCTATGTTTTATCATATTTTTATTTACTTTATTGAATAGTTCACAATTTCATTTTAATCTGGTTCAAGTCATATTTGGGAGTGTTGTTGGCTGAAGGGGAGTGTTTGACATTTCCATTTTAATCAACTAAGTGATTCCTGTTAAATACTTTGTTTTTTGGCATAGGGGAAAAGCAACAGAGCAGTATGAGAGTTATTAAGGGCAGCCAAGGGAAACCATTATAAGAATCATTGATTTATAGGAATAATGGATTTATCCTAAAAATTGATAACGTTCATTAATGACCAGGTAAGACAAGCTAAAGTAAAGAGACTTGTTTTTACATGCTTTGCTTAGTTTTTAGGTTTTCTTGGAAGAAGAGATACAGATTTTTTGACAGTCTCTAAATTTGTTCACCTTTCTCTTAACCTTCCCTCATCTCTTCTTCCAGAAGGTTTAGTGTAAAAAATTTTCACCTATAACCAAACACATAGAGACAATTCTTGATAGTGTTATTGTCAAAATAGTCTTTGAATGCTGTTTTAAAAGGTAATGCTGCCATAATTATAATTGGAATAATTTCCATTTGTGAATTGTCACATGGTTTTCATGTAATCACTATGTAATTCATGTAATCCTATCCATCACCAATCATCTCATATTATTTAATATTCCTTGATGACCTGAAGTATTTAAAAGTTAAGTTTGTTGGCCAGTTCATTGTTCCTTGAGTATGTTATTCCACCACCATTTCTGAAACTCATTCTCTTTCTTGAGCCCTCCCCTCTTAGGATCCTTAATTTCCTTCTAGATTCAACTCAAATGTCACTTTCTATGAATTTCTATGAAAAATGTCACTTTGTATATATTTTGTTTTCTTTTATATGTGTTGTTGTTGTTTTCTCCCAATAAAATTTAAGTTTCTTGAGGGCAGGATCTTTACTTTGAATTTTGTATTCCTGTTACCTAGCACAATTCTAAGAATATGCTCAGTGAATGCTTATTGAATGAATGGATGAATGAATATGAATGACCAATAATTTATTCACAATGATTCCTAATGTATATATGAATTGATCTGTTTCATTTTATTGCCCGCTTATGTGATATGGTTCATCTACTCTTAACATTGTGTTATTTACTTTTATTGGACTAAATCTTTATATCTTTTCCTATTTGTCTCAGTCCTTTGGATTTTGATGCTCAATATATATCCCAGTACCAACCTAGTCTGAATTTTTAGTTTCTACTTGTTTTCCATTGAACTCAGTGACCATCTCCTTTGTCTCTCACCCATATCCAAGATTATCTACTCACTTGCTCATCAGTCTTGCCTCAGTCATGATACAACAGTTTCTACCAATATTGTGTTATAGGCAATCCTTTTCTTCCTATGTCATAACATTCCACTTCAAAATGGGTTTAATTTTCAAAGTATGCTCCCAGAAGGAGGTTAGAATTTGGTATGGTAGAGGGACAAGAGTAATGAACTTGGAAACAGAAGACCTGAGTTTAATTTCCAGCTCTCTGCTACAATGACATCTTGAGAAAATTACTTAATTTCTGTAAGTCTCACTATCCTCATTAGTGTGTAATTAATTTCTTTACCCTAGATCTCTAATTCCCAGCATGCCATGTTCCTTCTTACATTGCATGCTGACATAGGGAGGATATAAAATTGGTTTAGCCTCACCTCTCTCTCTTTTCCTGTGATCCCATTTGGTGGAGGTGGTATGAGGTGAGTATCAGGAGAATCTACTCATACAGCCTTATATTTTGTTAGATAATTACCTCTTTATTCCTTTACTTCAAGTGATTATTAACAAACTTTATAAAGTATCATACTCGGAATATTGGACATTGATTTAAATCATGCATTACTATAATAAGAATAATACTTGTACTTGAACTAGTAACCTTGCAAAGTTGTTGAATAAAGTGAAATAGCATTTGATGAAGTGCTTCATATCTACAAACACTATATAAAATTTGTAAGTGAATACTAATTATTATTTTGCCTATGTCATAGGAGGGTTCCAAGGAACAAATGAGATAAACAAACCTTAGTATCAATATGTAAATATCACATATTATTATTCACATTTTTTCTGTGACTTTAAACCTATAACTATGACAGGTAGACGTTGTGATGACAAAAAGTGTGTGGAACAGTAGAATAGAATTTCCAAATGACTTGGGATCATAGAAACCATATTGTCATACCACTATGCAAATCATGACTCTTATCTACAATAGCCCTGAAAAATAGTCATCTAATTTAAATGGCTATATAATAGCTCCTTACAGAAGATTCCCATTATTGATTCTATAGCTCTGTGATTTTTATAGTTGCCACTAGGTGGTGTAGGCACCAATCAGGATAATTTAGGATCATGATATATTTTTTATTTTTTTATAGTAAGTCTTTAATACTTATACTTTGTCTATTTATCACTTCAGGATTAGATTACTACTATCTCAAAAAAAAGACAGATTTTCATCTTGTCCATTTTTTTCCTAAATGAAAATAGGATTATTAAAATAGTTGTGTAAATATTTAAGCACTCTTCAGTAACCAGTCTTTCACTGCATACAAAATTATATAGGCAATTCCATTTGGAACAAGATAAAAAGGAATTGAACCACTTAGACACATCTAAGTGATTTTCTGGATAACACGTTCTTTCTTCACAAAGAAATTTTTATAGTCCATTTCTGGTTTGCTAATATTTGTTGCTATTATATATACTATATTCCATCTGAAGTGGCCAACTAATTGTTTCCCAAAATTAGTATTTCATTTCCATCTTCATTGCCATTGCACTGTATATCTTGCCTACTTGAGATGTAATACTTTTAATGTCTCATCTCTTAAAATTCTGTTATTTGTTCCTTTAAAATTAATCTCATGTGCCATCTTCTAGGAAAGTCTGTTTTGATCTCCTTTGATTTTGTTGTTTTCCAGCTGTTTTAATTAAATTGCATTTTCTTATTTATGTGAATATTCTTTATGACCTTTAGAATGTAAGTTCTTTGGGGAAAGGGCTATTTTTTTTCTTTTCGTTTTTGCATTCTCACTCTAGCACAGTTCCTTAATCAAAACAGGCTCTTAATAAATGTTTGTTGAATTCAGTCAATGTTGGTATTTTCTCAGTCTAACTAAAATGAACACTAACACTCTAAAAGTTTTGTATTTAAAGAAACTATTTTCAGGGATATCTGAATCTGAGGTATTTGGCTTTTGGAAGCATTTGAATCTGGCACTGGGCATCACTGATGCCCAATTGAAATTGGCTTGGCATTGGGCATCAAACTTCATAATGACATTAACTAAAATTTTTCATCATACCATATATTTTCTCTTCTCTTGGGCTGGTGATAAAGGTTAAGCCCCTAACTTGATTATATGCTCTCAATGGGAAATCCCCTTGGCATTAGATCACTAAGTGGCTTAAAACTGGAGTACAGCTCAAAGGACACCATGGTAAACACTCAGGAAGCATCAATTTCCTACTAATTAAGAAATGTTATTCTTGTTTTTCCTTGGATATTCCACTTTCTCCCTTCTCTCAATTCTGAAGATTAAGTTCATTAAGCCTCTTGTTAGGTATACTTGACCAAGACTCCTGCCTAATCCTCAAACTTCAGCAGCAACAATAAAGAAACAAGCAGCATTCCAAGCCACTGGGGCATTTTTATTACCTCCTAAGCTTCTAAATAACTTTTTAGAAAGCATTCCTTGCCAGAGGATACTAAGAGATAGATAAGGATAGCTAATTAATTAAGTAAGCATTTATTGAATACCTACTATGTGCTAGGAATTGTTCAAAGTACTGGAATGTAACATCTCTGCTCTCAAGGAAATTCTATTCTAAGAGACAGACAATAAACATATCCAATTTGATGAATAAAAATAAAGAGAATAATTATGTCAACACAAAGCAGTTAATTATAAAGTAGTAAGGTAAGGTAAGGAAGGCACTTGAGGGGATTAGGAAAGGTGTTGGTAGCACTTAAATTGTGTGAAAGTAAAAGAGATTTTATGAGACAAAAGTATGTAGGAAATGCATTCCAGGCATGGAGAAAGTCCATGAAAAGACAAAGAGGTGGGAGATTAGGTGCCAGTGGAGAGGAATAGAAAGAAGGCTGATTTATCTGGATCAAAGTAGTTTGAGGTCAACTTGTGGAGGATTTTACAAGCCAAACAAAGGAGTTCATATTTTATCCTAGAGACCAGAGTGACCCACTGGAGTTTATTGAGTAATGGAGTATCACAAGACAGATCTTCAATTAATGAAAATCATTTTGGGAGCATTAGGAAGGATAAACTGAAGTGAAGAGACTTGCAGCAGGGAAACCAGTAGTAAGATTTTCGCAATAATCAAGACTAGAGATGTAAAGGAGAGGACTAAGGTGGTAGCGGCTTTGCATGTAGAATGAAGAGGAAGAAAGAGAAGAGAATAGCAAAAGAGAGAGCTTGTGGTGAATAGTCTCATTATAGAAGTTCAGCATGAAGGGAAGTTTGTTGGAATAGGTATTCTGGATGGCACAGGGAAAAGTGTGGCAGTGTTGGAATAGGACATGGGTACAATAGACTTTGAGGGTGATTGGGATGAGAGAATAAGAGGAGAGAGTTGGGGATAGTTTGACTAAGTGGCTAGTGATTGAATAATATGCCAACAGGGAAAATGACAGGTAGTAGAAGTTTGTTGGTTATAAGGTATCAGCAGAATGATTAATAATCCTCAGTCTGAAAGGGATGTGGTTGCCTAGTAAGGGCCCCTTGGCTGAGCACATAGAACTGAGCTTTGAAAGTTTAACACAAGTGTCAGACATTGGTTGATGGCCACATTGCAGCAGCCCTATACTTTCAAGTACAATAAATTAAAATTTAATTGTGAAATATTTAAGAAAATAAATACAAATGAACTAGAACATGGATAATGTTAATATGCAGCTTTATAAGTCAATATGCTTAGGTAAGATTTAGTGAACTAATTTCTCTTTGAGTTTGACACCACTGGCTTAAAAGATGTTACTAAGAGTCTTGAATCTCTTCTGGCTGCTATGATGATAGGATCTTGAAAGACTTTTTATCTCTATGCCTGGAACTTAGCTACAAATTTTCAGCTGTAGGGGGTAAAGGGGTTATTTTTTTAAAATTTTATTTAATTAGTCAATTTAGAACATTGTTCCTTGGTTACAAGAATTCTATTCTTTCTCTCCCCTTCCCCAACCCTTTCCCATAGCCCATGTGCAATTCCACTGGGTTTTACATGTGTCCTTGATGAGAACCTATTTCCATGTTGTTGATGTTTGCACTAGGATGATCATTTAGAGTATACATCCCCAATCATATTCCCCTCAACCCATGTAATGAAGCAGTTGTTTTTCTTCAGTGTTTCTACTCCCACAGTTTTTCCTCTGAATGTGGATAGTGTTATTTCTCATAAATCCCTCCAAGTTGTTCAGGATCACTGCATTGCCACTAGTGGAGAAGTCCATTATATTCAATTGTACCACAGTGTATCAGCCTCTGTGTATAATGTTCTTCTGGTTCTGCTCCTTTCACTCAGCATCAATTCCTTGAGGTCATTTCAGTTCACATGGAATTCCTCCAGTTTATTATTCCTTTGGGCCCCAATAAAATTCCATCACCAACATATACCATGATTTGTTCAGCCATTCCCCAACTGAAGGGCATCCCCTCATTTTCCAATTTTTTGCCACCATAAAGAGGGTTACTATGAATATTCTTGTACAGGTCTTTTTCCTTATTATCTCTTTGGGATATAAACCCAGCAGTGCTATGGCTGGATCAAAGGGCAGACAGGAAAAGGGGTTAATTTTAAAAGGTTTGGACTGGATTATTTAAGAGTGTGGTCACCAGGAATTTAATTTATTCCAAAGCGATTTATTTACAAAATGTAGGAAGAGTGAAGTACGAAAATCAGAGAGGGGATAAGGTAAAATATCTAACCTAAGCACTAAGTAATTTACTTCCAGCCCCTAGCCCAACCCAGGCAGGTAGAGTTGGTTCTTAGCTGGCCTCAGCAAAGCCAAGGACCTGGGGAAAAACTCTCTCAAGAGGCTAGTCTCTCCTGAGGCTAGTTTCTTCAGAAAATATGCAGGAAAGGACTCAGCTCTTTCACTCACCATGTGTCAGTCCAACAGTCTCACCAGGAACAGGGTCTCAGGTTCAGTCAGCAGATTTCTCCTTCAAACTCCATTGCAAAGAATGAAGAAGTCCCCTCTCACAGCAAGTGGCAGCTCCTTTTAAAGATGCTTCTTTTGTGTCACTTCCTGTGTCTTCCCCTAATTTTACATCTACCAGACACAGTTGGAGCTTTCCTTTAAGACTGCCCAGGGGCAGTTAGTTTAATTCTGATTCATCACTCACTATTACACAGACCTCCCACTTAATGATTGAGTGGGATGTTTACAATTTTGGTGATTAGATCTAAAAATGGGCACATCTCAATATTCAACTTTTAAATAGGATATTTACACTTTTGGTGATTAACTCTAAAAATAGGCAGGGTTGACAATTTTAATCTTCAAAATCAGGGGAGAGTTAATTTTAATCTTCACACAGCACACTAGCTTAGACCCTCAACCTAAACTTCTTCCTCTTTGTCCTTAAGGGTGACTGACCAAGCCTACCTTAGCATGCCTTTGTTTTACCCTTGCTTATAGCTTGGGACGTAGATCTACATATTTGAGACACTGTATGACCTTTTGTCTATTATTTCAGTCATGCCTCTCATTCTTGTCCATTCTAATAAGTAGTTTAATAAGCACTGAATTAGTTTGACTTTTTATTCTAGACAAACTGCTTCTCAAAGATGTTTTGTAGTGTTTCTATTTTTCCTTTTGATTCCTTTAAATATCTGTTTTAACACAAAGTAGAAAAATACTCTGTATATACCATGACATGTTGATTTCCTGATAGTGTTTTTTTTACAAATTCCTTACCATTCTGGGAAACCAAATCTCTACAGATAGGACATTATAATTACTACTAATGAACTTCAAACCTTAATGTAAAGAACGTTGCATTAGGAGTCAGAGAGAGGACCTAGGTTCAAGCTACTTGCTACATTGAGCAAAACTTAATTTCTCTGTACCTTAATTTGATCATCTGTAAAATGAATGGTTCAAATAGATTGATCTCTAGGCTCCCTTACTGTTCTGTGTCTATGGATATTGTGTATAGGATTCTAAAATTTATATCATAATCCTATTCTCTATAATTTCTTCACCAGCTGCTACAGTTTTGGCTCTAGAACCACATATACTTAAAATTACTCATTCACAAACTTTATTTATGTCTTTAGACAGTTATGTTTTACATTAAAACTATTCAGGGTGACTTTCTGATCATCATTGCTAAACATTTGCTCATTAAAACACTCCACCTTCATAAAAATTTGACCAAGTGAATCTCCATTTGGCACTACCAGATTCCCCCACATCCTCACCATTAATACTAACACTAGTAATAGAAATATTAATAATACCAATAACAGGAATACTCCAGACTCAGAAATAAATGACTTTTCAAGATCCTGGCATCACAGGTACTAGATGGGATTGAAGTAATTCTAACTATATCTAATATCTATCTTTTAAGCCAGTGATGTTAAATCCAATGAGAACTGGGACCTCTAAATCTTTTCTGAGGATTCTTGCAGGCAGAAAATAAAATAATGATAACTAATATGTATATAGTACTCTAATATTTATAATAAATTAGTCAATCAACATTTATTAAGCACCTACTATGTGCCAGGCTCTGTGCTAAGGAAGGCAATACAAAAGAGGCAATAGATTGTCTCTGCCTTTGAGGAGTTTATAATCTAATGGAAGAGACAACATGCAACAAATATATGGGAAGTGTTATGTACAGGATAAATAGAAAAGAATTAATGGAGAGAAAGCACTATAATTATGAGTGGTTGAGACAAGCTTCCTGTGAAAGATGGAATTTTTAGCTGAGAGACTTAAAGGAAGGCAGGAAAGCCAGGAATTGAGGAGGGAGAGTATTGCAGGCATGGGCATAATAGTTATATGTGTGTGTGTGTGTGTGTATGAATGTACCTATACATATATACTTCATCATATACCCACATATATACACATTACATAGGCACATGATATAGATATATGAATGTATACAGATATATGTATATTTGCATGTTTCATCATCAAAATAATCTTACAGTCATGACAATAATAATTATAATAGCATTTATATAGTGCCTTAAGACCGGCAAAGTACCTTATAAACATTATCTGATCCTCAGAATAACTGTGTGAAGTCAATGGTATTATCTCCATTTTGCCAATGATAGAATTGAGACTGAAGGGATTATTACTAACCCAGGTTTCCATTGTTTATAGTATCATCGCTTCTAATCAGAGTAGCATTTACCTTGGTAGTAACATAAATATTTTTTGCAGATATCATGTGTTGGGAAATATGTCTATGCCTGTGCCATTTGTATTTTTCTGTAATTCTATCTTTGGTCTATTATCTCTTTATATTATTATAAGCTGTGCACAGTCATTTGGATGCTCTTATACCTCTATAAATAACTTACTGGAATTATTGGTAGGGATGCCAATGAATGCTAAGTTGTAAATCAATTTGACAACATGTCTTATCAATCACATTGCAAAATTTGCTATAATCCCCTTCCAGCCTTATGGGGCCTAGGTAACCTGACCGAGTGAGTAATGACTTTGAAGATCACACTATAATAGTAATGACAAGGAATAGTACCAGCACCAACAAAGTGCAAGACTCTTGAAAAAAATCACATTTCTTAGGTGATGCATGGCTTAAACCCTTGACCCATGTGCATAATTAGGCAAACAGTAGTCTGGCTATATTTGTCACTCCTTTCAATTCTCTCTTTGGATGATTATACCTTAGTATGGTAGAAAGAGCTGGGGACAGGTAGGTGGTTCAGTGAGTTGAAAGCCAGGCCTACAGAATGTAGGACCTTGGTTCAAATATGGACTCAGACATTTCCTACCTTCATGACTCTGGGTGAGTTACTTGACCCCGATTGCCTAGCTCTTACTGCCCCTCTGCCTTGGAACCAATACACAGTATTGATTCTAAGATGGAAATTAAGGATTAAAAATAAATAAATAGGAAAGTGCCCTGGATTTGATGCTGATTTAGGTTCAAATCTAGCTCTGTCACTTACTTGCCATGTCACCTTGAAGAAGTCATTTTGATTTTCTCAGAGTCAGTTTCCTCATCTGTACAATGGATTTTATAATATTTATAGCAACTAGCTCATTGTGTAGTTGTGAAAAAATGCTTTGTAAACTATAAAAACAGTATGGCTAAATTTTAGTTATTAGCAGTTTGGCAGGTGAAATCTATTGTATGGGACTATTCATTTCTTTGTCTCTCGTCAGAGAATACCAGGAAAATGTTCCCTTGTATGACCAATCACAACATGTTTATTAGTAACTTCATTGAAACTAATCATGACTCTTTTGTGGATCATCAAAAAGTCAGAATTAAGTAGCAATTATTCTAATTACTACTTATCAGGACTAGAAACTACATTGAACAAAACTGTGTATGCCATACAGAGTACTAAACAAACCAAAAAAAAAAATAACCCTAACTACTTCATGCCAGAATGGAGACTGAATTAGTATTTGGAATGGAAAGCATTAAAATCTAGAGATTCATGAAAAGAAAGGAGGAACAGCTGTGCCCAAAAGGCTGTGCCAGGATATAGCTGCCTATTATTTTGTAGGCTCTTTTAAGAGGTGTCAACCCACATTCTTGAAGCTAGTGTCAGGATGATGTCAATGGCCTGGGATGCAGTGGATGTCCCTGGTGTCTTCAATGTCTTACCAAGTTCTGAGTTTTCCACAGCACTTACTTAAGCCATTTTGTGGCCACTGGAACAAATTTTTCCTATCCACCCATTCTACTGGCAGAAATCTTCCTGTGCTTGGGGTAAACACATTCCTAACTCACCAGTGAATTTGAGGCCAACATGTCTTAGCCCACCTGTTGAAACAGTTTTCCCAGAGTGTGGTTACTGTGCATACTACAGCTTTTTAGAGTCACAAATGATAGATGGGTGAAATACTAAAAGTTGATGGGTATCCATGAAAAGGTCCTTAGAAGCCCCCATACAAGAGGTGATAGTTCTCCTTGCACACTTCATATACTACTGGTATGGCGGAAAGTAACTGACAAGCTTCAAACTGTTGGTTCAGATATTGAAGATGCTAAGGTCATCTACTGCAATCCAAGGCACCACCAGTCATTTTGACTTTTATCCTGCCACCAGACTTTGATGACTCTGAAAGAGGGAATGGGGCTGATGACCTTGTATAATTCTGCATCAAATTCATGCCTAAGTCAAAATATAACCCTGTGATATCATTGATCAGCTTCAAAAAAGGATAAATAATAAGTATTGTGGGTTAAACTAACCTGGGGTTATTTGGAATGTTGTTTAACATGTAGGGTTGGGCAGCTTGGTGACTCAATTGATAGAGTACTGGGCCTGTAGTCAGGAAGACCTGATTTCAAATCTGACCTTAAACACTGTGTGACCCTGGTAAAGCCACTTAACTCTGTTTTCCTCATTTTCCTCATCTATAAAATGAATTGGAGAAATAAATGGCAAACTACTCCAGTATCTTTGCCAAGAAAACCCTAGAAAATGGTCATGAAGAATCAGACATGGCTGCAAAATGACTAAAGAACACTTTGATAGAAATTTATGCATTCATACCAGATGATCAGTCTCAATTTGAGAGAAGTAGATTGTGTTCTCAAGAGTTCAGTGTGTAAAACAAAAAACTAAGAAGTTTAGCTTCTAGGACTTCGTGAGAATCTGGGTGTGATGCCATTCTGCTTGTTGTGCTAAGACTATGCTAGTGCAAGTGTGAATTTAGGACTAGGATATGTTTTTTTTTCCTGATTGTCTAGACCCAACCACTAGTATTAATTCTCAGGAGGCATGATATAGAGCCCAAACATATGGTATTTGCAAAAGTCTCTGAATATCCTTTATTTTTTGCAAGGGAGAGGTAGAGGTGGAAGAAAGAGAGAAAATGACAGACACACAGAAAGACAGATGGAGACAAAGACATACAGAGAGAGATGAAAAAAGGGAGAAAGATAAAATCAGAGAGAGAAAGTGATAGTGAGAGAGAAACACATACAGAGATAGAGAGAAAGATTGAGACAGAGAAAGAGAGATAGAGACAGAGAGAGGGAGAGAAAATAATTTGGATGTGATAAATTCAGGATACAAAAATGGTTCCAATAACAAATAGGCTTATGCTGTATGGATGGAATGCCATTTTTGACAAAAATGAGTTATGCATTTCATGAGTCAAATACTTATTCTTCATCTCTGGGCATTGTATTAAACTGATCTTAGAAAATAGGCTATAGGGGTAGGTATTTCCTAAGATATGAATTAGGCATTTTAAAAATTCTTTGGAGTCATTTGTTGGACAATTGTTTAACAGCTATATGCAACTTGAAAATCTTACAGACCATTTTGTTGGGAAGGAAACATGAATGGGAGAATCTGGATTTATGATTTCATTGATATATTGTTGTGAGGAATCCCCAATATCAAAACTCTCCTTTTTCTTGCAGATTTGCAATTCACATATGATTTATAGTCTAGGGACTCATCCAAAATTTTGGAAGGTTGAATGATTTGCCAAGTCACCTACATAGTGTGTGTTAGAGGCAGACCATGATCGTGAGTCTTCTAGATTCCAAGGTTATCATTCCAGTTACTGTGTAGCACTGTCTTTTAAAGTGCTTTGAGAAATATCATATCAATAGCCAATGAACTATTTGTACATTTGGCACAATAGGGTCCATAGGATAATGTGTATGTATATGACTTCAGGAGTTATAAGTGTAACCCACTGAACTCTGAGAACACATCTTTCACATTTCATTTTCTCATTATAGAACCTTGTCAAACACCAAATAGCCATTGTTCTCCATTTTAAAATACAGCATTGGCAAGTATTTAATTTCCCTAAATAAATTTTCATAGTTGGCAAGGACTGAAAGCATAATTATAAATGGAAGGGCTAGTTCTTCACCTTAAAATGACATTTCTGCACAACTTATGGCAAAATTTCTTGAGGATATCAAAGACAAGAGAGCAAAAAGGGATGTGGAGGGTAAGCTGGCAGTGAAGAAGATGAAGCAGAGGTCCTAATCCCTGTTGCTTCCCTTATTTTCCCCACCCCCCACCTCCAGGTTAGATAATTGTGTGAATAGCAACATGGCAATCAAAAAATGACACATGGAGCCTTTGCTTAGTTTCAGACTCCCAGTGCCTCACTGTCCACATGGGAACCATGTGCAGTCCTTGCAAGCACAATTTCACATGAACATAATACAGGAGATGTAAGGATGGAGTGAGGATCAAAATATAACTACCCTGTAACAATGTCAGTATTTTACTGCACTGTCTAAAATCCTTCCTCAGAGGAGCAGAGCATCACACTCTATACATTCCCTGCCCTCTGCAGCTGGGATTGTATGAAAGCCCCAAGAGAACAATTCTTCTTTACCATTCTCAACTTTACTTTCATCAATAAGAACTGAAAAAATAAAGAAAATGGGTTTTCCTCATAAATGAGAGCTATTTGACTTTCAATATCTGTACTGTGGCAAATACCTTCAGATGTTGTATCCTGCTGAGTCTTTTCACTGGATAAGGTTTTTTTTTTTATGCCCCCCCCCCCCCCCCGGGTAAGGCTTCCGTTTTTCTTCAAACTAGACTCTGGGATATTATCTTCTCTTAATTTGACCTTATAAATGTCTCTTGGTATGCCAAATAGAGCCCTGGTAATTTGGTGGGAATGACAGGTATTTTGGAATTGTTTCTACTACAGCTCAGATGTTCCATGGTGATGGGTTCAATTAAATGAGTCTTGAGTTGCTCCTTCTTACAGGTTGGCTATTGGTCCTTTGCCTCATGGAGCACATTAATTGGCAATATTTTAGTATGGTTCCTTAAAGAGGTCATGGAAGTACTGTCCTAAACTGCTTTTGTTCCTTGTAGTCTTGTATGATTCATTTATGATTTAAATATTCAGCATATTTTAAGTCTAAATTTGCTACCTCTTCTTTGCTCCTTTATAGGGGAGTGACTCACTCTGAACTCTTTCCTTCTCTAGTAAATTTGAGTTATCAAAAGGAGATCACCAGAGGTTAATCTTACATATTTTCGTTGCTCAGCTATTTAGCTCTATTTTAAAATTTTAAAGAAAGATAATCTTGATTCTTCAAAAAATAAAAAGAAATAAAAGACAATGTAATTCACTTAGTGTGTCACTACAGAAAGCAGTATGACATAACAGAGAAAACAATAGTTTTGGAGTCAGAAAAAGTGGTTTAAAATTCTGTTGTTGATGATATATTTTTGTGACCTTGGTCAAGTCATTTGAGTATCAGCTTTTCCTCTCTCAAATAAGAGGACTTTATTAGATGGCTTCTGAGGAAACGTCTGGCCCTAGATTTATGATACCTTTACTTTTTTGTCCTTACTAAAGTAAATAACCTCTGTAGTTTCTAAATGTGTCAGGTTTGGAATATTTTCTTTTCATCTTTTGGCATAGCTACCCTGAACTACCCTCATAAACTTGTAGATTAAGTTGTCCAGTACTGTTATAATGCAGGGTATCTTGCTAAATTTTCCAAAAATTTTCTGGTTCAGGCCTAATGTAGATTAACTTTCTATTTTGGGATTGGAATGAAATAAGACACTCAGGCCCTTTAGAAGTTAACAAAAGTAAGTTTACTTAGCTACAGTGCAGAAAGTATTTTAGGCAAGGATTTATCATTGATTCATTTGGACATAGCTTCATCACCCCTAGGTTGCTCCTGCTGGTTCTCAGGATAGAAATGTGTGTCAGGCTTGAAGGATGAACCCTTGACTTCTTATGCATGACCTTTTGTTATTTGGCTATTAGGAAGCCATATTTTTGTCAAGCCTAAATCCCTTTGACTAATTGAGTCTTGAGGATGGTTTAAATAATTTTTTTAGAAGGAAAAACTAGCTTGTGTGGGATAAATTTTGCTCCCACAAAAGAAAGTTGCCATGAATTTAATTCCTTTTTTGGGAAGTATTGATGAAAACTGGTATTAGATCTTAGGAAATGGCATTACAACTAACTGTCCTTGTTTATAAAAGCTTCCTAGAAGTGTTCTAAATGATAAAATGCCTTATGGAGGACATAATTGCAAAGTATCTGATTTATTTTTTAATTTTATATTTTTATATTATATGCAGATAAAATTTTAATAATCCCTTACTACATTTTTGTGATCCATATTCTCTTTTTTCTTCTCACTTCTCCTTCCACCCTGAGATGGCAGATAATATGAAATTGTTTGTACATGTGTTGTCATACAATACACATTTCCATGATCATCATGTTGTGAAAGAAGACACATATTACTGATACAAGAAAAATTCATGAAGGAAATGAAGAATGGCATGCTTCAATCTGCATTAAGATTTCATCAGTTCTTTCTATGGTAGTGGATTGTCTATTTTGTTATGAGTCCCTTGGAGTTTTCTAGGATCTCTACATTGCTGATAATAGTTAAATCATTTGCAGATTTCCTGTTACTCTGTACAAGGACCTACTGGTTCTGCTCACTTCACTTTGCATCAATTCATATGTCTTTCCAGGTTTCTTTTGTAATTGTCCTGGTTGTCATTTCTTATGGCACAATAGTGTTCTATTTAAATCGTATACCACAACTTGGTTATCCATTCCCTAATTGATGAACATTGCTTCAGTTTCCAGCTGTTTGCTACCACAAAAGAGCTTCTAAATATATTCTGGACATGGAGGTCCTTTCCTATATCTACAAGGAGGTATATATCCTACTTAGTATTATATCCTTCAAAATACTCCTTTGGAGGGTGATACATAATCTAGAGATGTTGCCATTGCTCACAATATTTTTTAAACTTTGTTTTTAATTAGGCAGGGAAAATGACATGCAAACAAAACAGAACTCTGAAGAATTTTTATAGAGACAAAGAGCAAGGTACAGACAACAAGAGGGCAATGAAAGCAAAGCAAATACACAAAAAGTCCAAAAGAAAAAATATGTAATGGACACAGATTCTGGAAGAGCTAAAAAAAAAAGACTTCAAGGTTTTTGAAACTGCCTTTTGAGTTTATGCCCCATTATTTTATATACCTTCAGTGTTGGTGAATCTTCTCCTATGATGATTTGGTAGCATTTTGGAAACAATCTTAATTATTCAGAGCCAAAGCTGGTGAATAAGATAGGAGTTCAATCTGAAAAATACATGTTAGAGTATAAAATGAAGTATGATGATAAAGTAATAAGACTGACATCTAAGGGATTCTAAAAGTTTTCAAAACACATTTCAAGTTATTGCATGTCAAAATTAATTTAGCCTTCTATAGTGACTTTTTTCACGTCAGTCGTCATGTAGCTATATGCCTTCTAGACATGACAAATAGGTTAAGTCAAAACCATTTATAGCTTTTTGTATAGTGACTATGTTACTGGACATGTATCATAAGGAGGTCAAAGACAAAAATGAAGATACAGAATATAATTAATCATACAATGAAAAGAAGCATCACATATTAAATAAAGAGCCAGCTTTAGAAGGAAGACCTTAGTTCAAGTTTAGCTTTTGAACATACTACCTATATAACTCTGTGTAAGTCACTAAAAGATTTAGTGCCCAAGACAATTCTCTAAGACTATTTAAATTGCACAAATGTTGATTTAGATTGATAAAGTAGATTTTTTAGCTGAGGGGTTCCTATATCAATGAAATCTCAGGTTAGGATATTCTTTGACCCTTTCCCTCCAAAGTCCCATAGAGGCAGAAACCTGGAAACAAAGTAGCCATCATCAACTGGATAATGCAAGTTGTGATATATGAATATAATTCAATATTATTTTATTTGTAAAAATGAGGAATTCAGAGAAATATAAGAAGACTTTTAAGGACTGATGCAGAGTGAAATAAATAGAAACTGGGAAATATTACATGTGATGACCATAATAATATAATAAAATGAAACTTGATTAACTGAATTGGTCATTGTGTAATTATAATGACCTATTTTCCCTATATGGAAGAAATAAGGAACATACCTCCTGACCTCTGTGTTCTATGGAGATCTAAAGTATGTGTGTGGGATGATGGAAAGGAAAGTTGAGGAAAAGGTAATTACATATATTATTGAATATAGTTTTTGTTTTGAGAGATTTTCTTTACCTTCATTTGTTATAAGGGAAAACTCAGGTAGCGACAGTATGTTTGTAAGTGACTGTAATGCAAAAATAAGAAGCACCAATAAAAAACTAATTTAAAAATCAATGCTTTATTTTATAGTTAAACCTTATATATACCATTTTATTATAGTGCTTCCAGTTTTCTTTTCAGGTTGGTGCACAAATGTTTACAAACATACACACACACACACATATATATGTAACAGATATGTGCATATATCTATATCCCATTTTTACTGGTATAAGGATGACATTTTCTAGTGCTTATTTATTCTACTGGAATGCAGGTGTTGGAATTGTATACCATTTTTAGGGGGGCTACATGAAGAGCATTCAAACTGAACCACCAAAGTTGATACATATAGAATGTCTGAATACGTAAAGCTTAGCCCTAAGATAAAGGCATACTAAATACAAGAGTAGGATTAATTGTGGCAATTTCTATGATCATCAGGCTTTGTGGAATCATAATTTGCAAGAAAAAAGGGCAAGTTTTGGTTGAGCATTGATTTAGAGGAAGTCACTGAGAAAGAAGATGGTTTTTAGTCTGGGATTAAAATGACCAAAGACTTTATAGGTACCATCAATACAAAACATAAATAATAGGGTAGGATTCACCCTTTATAAATACAAACCACATCATTTTACCACCCCTCCCCACTGCAGTGTTTTTATTGTTGAATTGTTTTTTGTTGTGTCTGATGACTGTTTATGACCTCATTTAGGATTTTCTTGGCAAAGATACTGGAATTATTTGTTCTTTCCTTCTCCAGCTAATTTTACAGATGAGGAAACTAAGGCAAACACATCACACAACTATTAAGTTTCTGAGGTCAGATTTGAGCTTAGGAAGAGAAATCTTGACTTCAGGCCCAATGTTCTATTCACTGTACCAGCTTGATTTCCCATACTAAAGTAGTTTGTTTATTTAATGTTCATTTTAATTGTTGTTGAATATATTTCCTTCCTTCTTCCTCTTTATTTTTGATACCTTCCATCCTTGCTTCTTTTCCTTCCCTTTCTCCTTTTATTTTTTCCTTTCTTTTCTTTCTACATAGATTCCCATTAATATTTTATCCTGGTTTTTACCAGAATAAAGTTGCAAGGGCAAGTGATTTTGGATTAGAAATAGGGTTAGCGGCTTCATATAATTTCTAGTTTGTAATCCTGGTCAAATCACTTAACCCCAATTGCCTAGCTCTTACCACTCTTCTGCCTTGAAACCAATACACAATATTGATTCTAGGGTGGACAGTTAGGGTTAAAAAAAGAAAAGAAATAAGATTAGTGTTATTTGAGAAATGCTATGGATCACATACATTCCTTAGAATGGCCAGGCACCTAATCCTAGATTGTAAGTACATATGACAAGACTCTGGGACTTAATACTGTATAAATAAAGATTAAATCTCAATTGAGATGAAGATGGTACATTTAGATAAGCTTGGTTTTCTCTCAAACTATTCTTTAAAAGGACATATTATAAAGACTCAAAAGAAAAGCAAAATGGTCATTAAAATGCAAAAATATCTTATTAACTTTAAAGTGTCATCATATCAAACTATTAGAAAAGCAAGATGGATAAACAAGAAGTAAAGGAAAAGGTAGCCAGAGAAAGAGAATTCTTAAAGAGACTACCACACTGGAATCCATTTCTAAAAGGCAAATATTGAACTCTTATCTTCTCTAAAGCAATAGTCTGAGCTCAGCTAAACTCTAAGGGACTGAGATGGATGTTTTAAAAATGTAGAGATAAATTCCATCCCTCTCTGTTCTCATCTTTGAAGGTATTGAGCATGACTTCTGCTTATTGTCCTGATGTAGTCCCCAAAACAGAATTCTATTCTAATTCCCCATCCCATGCTCATCTGTACCTTTACTGTCCTAGATGCTGAACTACGTAGGAGGCCTAATTCACAGAAAACACATTATTGTTGCTGCTACCATTGCTTTAGTTCTCCTTTATAAGCATGTAACAATCACTTTTCTTTAAACTTCTGTCTTGTTATACATAAATTACATCCCTCAGAAGAACAGAAAATAACCTCGCCTCAGGAACTTTTAGTTCTGTTAACTTAACCATGCATCTCATATTGCAATAAACAATGAGTGTACCAGACACACAGAATGACAGAATCATTGCAATTTCTCTTCAACTTTAGTTTTTCCTTATTTGGAAACTATTTTTTTCACATATTTGCAATCTAGAAATATTCAGTGAGTACATTTGTATATCCTCTTTGGTGAAGTGATGAAAACATGTGAACCTAAGTCTGCCCATTTTAGAAAGTCAGACTATGTTACATAAAAAAGCAGTTATGTAAATACTTAATAGGATATCTTTCTGATTGTTATCCATTCAATTTTTTCAGCATTCACAGAATGTATTACTTTATTTATAATCTATCTTACCTATATCTTAAATTACTTATATTTAAGTAAATGACATATACATGTATATTTACAAATAAATATGACATCTATTTATTTGTGTATATACATATACACAATGCATGTTACAATCTGGATAGATCTATATTTATATATACATGTCATAAATAATGCATTTTATAATCTGGATATATGTGTGCATATATATGTATATACAAGCACACTTTTATCTGTTTATTGTTAACCTTAATGTATTTTGAGGTACAATGTGGTCTTATAAAGGACTGGTCTTAAAATTCATGTCTAAGAAGACTTGAGTTCAAGTTCTGCCTCTGACACATATAACCTGCTTGGTCATAGGCAAGTCACTTAACCTTTTAGTGCTCTAGACAGTTTACTCTCCAAGATGATTAATGACTCAATGAATAGCCAATCTGAATCAATGAAGATTATTTCCTTAGTGGCAGTACTTTACATCAATCTGGCTAAAAAAAACAAAAACAAAACAGCATCTTTGAATGCCTTTCACGGCTTGACTGAGCTCTAGCACAGAGCATTTGACACTGATGGCCCCCTAACCTTACCTATTTTCTGAAAATTTTCCTTTATTTTCTCATGAGAGAATTATGGAAGACATAGAAAAATTGCATTTGGAACAACTTGCTCTCAGTGCATGACTGGAAAGCAAGCTGATGCCCTCATTCTTGAGTATGAAGTGGTTGTAGCTGACTGGTTTATTCTGCCACGGTAGATGTAGAATGCATGAAACAAGCCCATTCTACTCACATAGAGTCTTCCTGCTCTGTAAACCTTTGTTTCATGACCTCTGCCCTCTTATTTACAACAGGACATTTCTGAAGCAAAACCAACATTTACGAAAGGTCAACCGCCAAGAAGAGAAGAAAATATCAGTGGAAATGATGGGAAAAGGGGGTAAAAAAGCAAACAAATTGGAAAACATTGCTCTCAAATGTTTACCCAGGTTGACCACTTTGGATAATGGCCTGTGGGAATTTTAGATAGTGAAGCTTGCAATGGATGATTTCTTCCCCTCCACACCCACCCTAAAGATACTAAGGGAACTTTTACTGAGGTTTGCTTGCTAGGGTGCATGTTACAGTGTACTATTGCCACTGATGGTTTTGATTACTTTTATATGCTCCTACCTAATCTTACCACTTAAAAGGGAACAGGTTCAGAAAACATATTGGCTACATTAGTATTATGGTAAGCTACTGTACTAGCTTTGATTTCCTGTCAGTAAGTAAACAGGGGGAACAAAGAGGAATAGTCTTTGTCTAACTCCTGGGTACCTTTTAGACTAGGGCAAAACTTTCTTTTTTAAGACTATCCAGCTCCACTGTACACCATAGCCCCAGAGCTATCAGATGTAACCATATCTAACTTAAAGAGCTGTTGTGAACATGCTATTCTTTAGAATGGCACGTAGCCTGAAATTGTTTTTCTTCCCCCTGTCCCCTCTCTAATGGTGTTTGATTACTCCATTTCATGCTGAGCTAGTTGACTTGACTGAGTTCAAGGCCATCTTAAACCTCATTGGAATGGCACCCATAATGAACATCACACTAGATGGGAATCTATCAACAATATTTAGTAAGTACTGACTTGTGTAGAGCATTGAATTGAATTGTATTGAATAAATAGTTATATGAATGGTTATATCCAGTATACGTGTATCAAGGTTCTGAATAAGATGCATGCTCTTACCTGAGAGATCTTGAAATTCATTGGAGAGTATTATTTACTCCAAGACTATTATTTGACTTTAGCAGTAGCATTTCAAAGGAATCTGATATTTGGGGCTTTGTATTTCAAATAAATGCCATAAAATATTATTATCTTGAAATAGGTCAATGCCAAAGATTTATGGCATGGTACTAATAAAACTTTATTACTCTTTAATAGTAAGGATAATTCCCAGGAATTTTCACTTATAAGACTTTTCAAGTCTAGTAAAATCACCCTTATAATATGTCTACCTAAAAAGACCAGAAGTCAAATTATATACCCTGAAAAAGATAAATTATATTTAGCAAAAGCCTGAACCAACATAGACTGTAACACTATGAGTATTTACTGATGTCAATATTAAAAAGGAATACTCTATATCAAGTCATGGCTTTCTTACAGAAATATGAAAAGAATTAGCATTTTTTTTCAATTTCTTGACATATGTACTTTTATGCATATTTGAAAGATGCAAGCAAAGGCAATGTGGTAAGGCTATAGAGTTGTGGTCTTGGAACTGCATCTTAATCCTACCTTAATCCACTTACTCTATGACTATTGGTAAGTCACTTAATTTCTCTGTACTTCAGGCAACTCTTAGGGATTTAAAACTAAAGCATAAACGAGTTAAAATCTGCTCATTGCCCTGTGAAGGGACTTTTCATTTTGGGGCTTTCTCCACTAGATAGAATCATACATTCTTTGCTGATTTGTTTAAATCTATATTTCTGTCTCCTTTATACAAACACACACACACACACACACACACACACACATACACACACACTACTCCATATGTTACCTTGAAAATGTCTCTGCATGTGTAAATATGTATGTAAATACATATATAGGTGGTTTATATTTATGTTTATACATACATATACAAATATATACATCAACCATTCTGCTATATGTATGTGTAGAGCCATGCATCTCTATTCACATGTATGCATGAATACCTATGTATATTTAACATATATGGGGATATGTGCATCCATTTAGACATAAAGGACTGAGAAGAAAACACACTTGCTTATAAATCCCAGATATCATTTGTTGATTTTATAAATAGAACTAGCTGAAAGCCTATGACTTCTGGTACCACAATTAGCTCCAAGGATAAATTTTGGGGGAGGATTGTGGTATTTTGCTTCTAAGTTTAATTGCGTTGATATAACCAATATGTTCTCTCCATATGCTTTCCTTCTAAACACAAATACACAGGACCTCCTTTGCTGTATGACCCTTTGCTCCTCTGAATTTCCTTCTCTCTAAAATGAGGGTTTTGAACAAGCTAATGACTAAAGTCCATCCCAATTTTAACAATATATTATCCATTGTTCTGTGTTTCATGGTTAGCTTAAATCCATTACAGCTTGTGTCTCTTTTTTTCTATTTACCTAAAGATTGAATTATCTGAACTATTTCCCCTGAGCAAATCAGACTCTACCTCTTGGCATCCTAAATTCTTTAGGACACTATTAATCGACAGTTTAGAAAGTGGTTCCAAACTTGTATGAACTAGTTCTTTTTTATAAGTAGATAATTTATTCACATTGGCTCTAAATAGAGTTTGAGCAAAATGACTTACTTCAACTGTGTATACATATGGATCTGATCCCTATCCCATTACCATTAAATTACATAGGATGAAAATCTGGAACTAATTTCTTTCATGTAATTGCATCTGAGATCAGAGTGTGCATGTGCATGTAGTAAAATGCTAGGAAATTCCAGATCATAATGTTTTCCTATATATGTTTAAACTTTTCGGTGTTATCAATATCTCTATAACAGGGTTTGTTCTGCCTATAGGCAAGTCGGCAGCTGACTACATGCTGTGATTTGACGGGTGTCATAAGGCCCCACCTGTCTCAAAATACTTCCTTTGCCAGCCTGTCACAATGAATGAAATTTCCATCATTATTCTCATTCCTTTGGATTAAGGCATTATTTCTCCAGGAAGCTCTTGTTAAAATGTAGTTACATTACTTAAGAGGGGTAACATATTAACTCTATAGCAGTAATATCATATATCAGATAAGCTGGTTATCTAGCAACAAAGTTTGGCTCTAATGGTGGGATATAGGCAGTGGGGTGCACTAGTAACATTTTATCCATCAGTGTCTTCAGACTAAACAATCAATAAAATAAAAACTCAGAACTGATTCATAATGATCACAAATTTCCAAGTTAGAAATGCTCATGATGAAATTCGCATAATTGACTCTCTCATCTTGGTTAGACCTGGCTCCAGCACATCCCTGGTTGGATCCGATGACTTCTAAGATCTCATTCAGGTCTAAATCTGGTATATGATCTTTCTGTATCTCAAACCCACAGGTTTTTAAAAGATAATAGATAAATCTTCCTGGTTTAGGTTTTTGAGAGAGATCTAAGATAGACAAGAATTTGTACATTTAAGTCAAAAACTGGTCTGTAATGAGTGAAGTCTGTACACTGGCACCTCAAAGAAGTTGGCAAGACCTCCCAGCCGGAGAAATGGCATTAAGCCTGGGAAAATAATGGAGCGGAAAGAGGTCCTAGACCTCAAGATGGTAGATTGTGCAGAGGTAAAAAGCCCTTGGGTTCAAAGAAAGTAGCCATGTAGAGATAAACTACATAACTCAAGGAGTAGAAGCAAATTGGCCCGAGTAGTAGGTACAGCTTTGCACAAGGTTGGAATGATGAGAACTCCTGGACCTGCCATGTAGTAGTGGTGAGAATAAGTGGATAGAGATGCAAAGGATTGATGGTGGGGTTTAGGAATGAGAAGACATTTGACTCTATAATTATGAATTATTCAGACAGGATGGTTCAATGGAAAAAAAAAAGGTTGCCCTCTCTAGAAATGCCAAGTGCTAAACTGTTAGCATTGCATTATAATTTTAGAGGAACATAATGAAATCTAGGGAAACTGGGAAATTCAATGGGTGTAAGAAATTGAATATTTAACAACTTCAAATCTGTTTCTTTTCTTGAAAGTGTCCTAACAACAAGGTGGAATGAGCCTAAAGGGTTGCAGTGGTCCTTGGTGGGAGTGGAAGGTTATTGAGAATCACTAAAAATGGATGATTTATTTTGATTGTTACTGGGCAACTGGGAGTCTTTTAAAATTATGTTTGTTTTTTGGACATATAAAAAATACTCAAATAAAGGGTGCCCTGTATCTGAACTGTTATTTAGCCATTGACATGGAAACTGGGGACCCTTTTGTCTTGATCTCTAAATCCCTGCATGTGATGGAAATTTTAAGATTCCAGTAGAAACAATAAGTAATGGCAAATTAGCAAAAAATAATGAAGAAGAAATAAAGTGACTTGGAGACATCATCTCAAGGTTGAGCCTGGTATATATAAGTCCAGAGTTTGAAGTCCTGGGCACATGACATTTAAGTATATTGAAATATTCTTATGATAATGTGGTTTTACTTGTAAAAATGATTCTATAGGAGTATCAAAAGGAAGAAATTTAAGGGACTTTTATTTTATTCACTTTTGGACTTATATCCCAAAGCAGTCTCAGATATAAAAGGCTAACTGGGATCACAAAATTCTTCTTGAGGGAAGGTGGAGAACAGAAGATATTCTGAAGCACAGGATTTTCTTATTCTGGGTAAGATTTGTCATCAAGGAGATAGAATCATGAGATGAGGGGACAAGGGATAAGGATGGGGCTCAAGTTCAACAAATCTGGTAGAAAAATCCAAGAATACATCAGGTTCCTGGGATTAAAGATATGTTATATGGGAAATTAAAACTAATTACTCCTTGGCAGAAGTAACTGCCTTTTGCCATCCCTGGGAAATTTTTGCATTCTCCTTTCTTGGCACATCAGGGGATATTGGAATCAAGTCCTTATTATTATTATTATTATTATTATTATTATTATTATTATTTGGTGCTAAATTATGATTTGGTATTGGAATCAAGTCCTTATTATTATTATTATTACTATTTGGTGCTAAATTATGATTTGGAGCTAGGAAAATAATTAGAAATTATCTAATATACTGGCCTTATGTTTGAATATGAAGAACCTAAGGCTCAGACAAGTTAAGCCACTTGTTCAAGGTCATCAGGTCTTTTTATTCTAAATATAGTTTTCCTTTTATGTCATTTTTTACACTAAGGTCAAGAAGAATGTCTTGTTAGAGAAGAGCAATAAAATGCTGATTTCATTGATTCATCCTAGAGACATTTTTGAAGGGAATGGAGTTTAAATTACTTTCTGGATTTGTACATCTTTTGTACTAATTTATTTTGTTTAATTGACATTTATTATCTATCAATGTGTATATGGGCAAGCAATATTGATTTATTTAAATGTTTTATAGACAATCTTTTGTATTTATATCATTATTATTTATTGTCTCATGAAATGAAATAATATGTGGAAAGTACTATATAAATGCTAATTATTGGTATGCTCCTTAGTGCTCCACCATCAGCCTAAAATTAAAATCTTCCTCATATGAAAGAAAACAAGTTAAGCAAAGATAATTGTTGAAGTTATTGCTCCTGACAATGAATATATCATTTTGTCTTTGTAGTCACCTGCTTCACAGCTGAGAGGAAGAAGTTATGTTTCACTCTATGTTTAACTAAGTTTTGGCTTCCTTCAAGTGATCTTAAAATTTATATTGTTAGTACTGTTCATACTCTTCTGCTCAGTTTATGCTATTATCAGTTCACACAGATTTTCCCTTGGTTTTCTAAATTCTTCATATTCAATATTCTTTACTGTGCAATAATGATATTTCATTTCTTTCATAAATAATTTCTTATCATTCCACATACAGTTTGTTATGACACACTGATAAACCTGCCCAGAAAGAGAGAGAAAAGTAAAAATTTGGAAGTAGTAGGATAAGGCATGTGGGAAGAGTCATGACTGAAGAATTGATGCATATAAAGGGAAATTCATTATTGCTAGACTATGTCAGTTAAAGAAATTTGCCCGTTGGCTAAAACCTCAATACTCAGATCTCATTGTCAAAATGCAAAGAATCTGAACCAAATCTTTGTTCTATTAATTAGAATTATTGCTCCAAATGAAAGCTGATTTGGGTTCTCATCTAATAAGAAAAAGGCAGTTACGGTATATTATCAACCTTGACTTGCCTGGCAATGAATTTCCTGATTTGGTCTGCTGGGAACCTTAAATGAACATGAGCAATTATAAACCTAAAGTCGGCAGCAATTTGTAGGCATTATCTCAGGATAATTTCCCTGAAACATTCACGATGCATTGCAAAGGTAGATAATTTAAAAATCCATTTAAAAAATCTGTGGTATGATTTAAGCTAAGACCCTTCTCTATTGTGGGCACTATAGAGAGATTGCACATTTTGAAATGGGTCCCTTACAAATAACTATTGTGGCTTGCTAGATATTACTCTGTTTACAAGTACTTTGGATAACTTTCAGTAACTTCCTTGGCTGCTTATTATACAAATAAATACAAATTTTTGATATATTTAGTATTGGGACCCAAAGTGAGAACATGTTGGACATTTCAACATAAATCTGCCAACCCAACACATTACCACACAAAGAAAAACGCAGAAAAATATAACAATTCAAAACATGACACCTTTCTTCTCTCTTGATTTTCACACAAAGTCATACTTGTCATTTTTCATATGCTATTTAAACAACAAGTTAAAGGTGGAGGCATAGTTGTAGTTTTATGAGCTAGGGATGAACCAATCAGATGAATGAAAATGGAGGGGAGAGGAAAGGAGGGTGAAAGAGAGGGCAGAGAGAGGGAGAGAAAAGAGGAAAGAAGGGGAGGGAGAGAGAGAGAGAGAGAGAGAGAGAGAGAGAGAGAGAGAGAGAAAGAGAGAGAGAGAGAGAGAGAGAGAGAGAGAGAGAGAGAGAGAGAGAGAGAGAGAGAGAGAGAGAGAGAGAGAGAAAGAGAGAGGATATTTATTACCTGTGTAAGCTTGAGCAAGTCCATTGGACTTATTTTTTCATCTCCAAAAAAGAGGTTGAATCAAATGACATCAAATACTCATTCATCTCTATGGTCTCATGAGCTTATATTTAGATACATGTTCATACATGCACATATGCAATAAATATATGTATGAAAATATATATTCATCCTTAACAATATAAGTATTAAAATAATGAATCATCGTGCATATAATGTATGCACACTCTCCTTGGCTCTGTTTTTAAAGCTAAGATTAAGCCCCAGCATTTCCCAATTTTATTGCTGATATCTCAATCCAGAAAAATATTGGTTTATAATAAAGTCCTGACACAAGCTTCACTCTAATAAACTATAAGATGAGTCAATAAACCATAGGAAGGACCTATTACGGAGAACTATTACTTGGTCTGCTGCAGAGGACAGAGCAATTTTATTTTTTTCTTTTGAATGTTTCTTCCCTATATAAGGTTAAAGATTCTGGAGTTAAGTTCAAGGAGGATTGGAGAGCTCTCCTGATTGAGAATTCCAGAGAAAAACATTAGAAAAAATATGTAATCTACAGTGTAATTTTTGTGGTAGTAAAGTCCAAAAAGCAATTTGGTATGTTCCAAAGGCCATGCTGTGACATTATAGTTGGTATTGTACTAAAAGGGGCATTAATAAAACTTAACATTGAAATTGGGAGAAACTCTTTTTATTAGTTCTGTATCGGGAGAATGATTGCACAATGTCTTTGTGTGGAGTGGATAATTTATTCTATATTTTCAGTGATGCCCAGAAGTCACATGCTCTTTTCTTAATGCCAGCTGGTTGGATATATGCTATGCTAGAAGCAGTGGTGTTTTTGTCCCACTGCTGTTTTATTTTTAGCATTGTCTAATTTCTCCAAGTTCTATCTCGCCAGTAGAGTCTTTAATAGTCTGCCCACTTGGTAATGAACTCAATTCTTAACTCATTCTGATTTCCTCTTGTGTCTGCAACAAACCACTTAACATCACACACTGAGAATTTTCTTCTTGATCCATAAAAGAGTTGTTTATAAAGTCCAGCACCACAATTTTGCTCATAATTATGTAGTTTTTGTTTATTTCCTTTTAAGTGTTTGGTGAATTTAATGAACAATGTGTTATATATATATATACATATATATATGTACATATATACGTATACATATATATAGTTTGCCACTCATTATTAAAGGACCTTTGGAAAGTATCATCAGAAGTATGGCATTAAAATTGTATGGCAGAAAGTGAATAAATTTGCACTTTCTTCCAGGTGTCTAATTTGTATAGAGTACTATTTTCATAAAATGTTAGTAATATAATAATAATACTTTGGTGTTGATTCACTTCACAAGGAGAGGCCTTGAGTGACTGGTCTTGCCAATGAAAATATTACTTGTTCTATCTGTGTATGACTTTCCATCTTGAATGTTGGCATGTTTGATCCCTTGTTTTTCCCTATTTGCAGTCCATTGAACAGACAGAGACAGACTCACAGAAAAATTAAATGAATGTCTGTCAAACCTGGGCATATCAATCAAGAATGTTGACTTCCAGGTCAATGTTCTATTAAAAGTCTTCTTTTAAACATGAGGTACTCCTTTGAACATGAATAAAGCTGGGAGCAAAATGGGTTTTCATTATTTAGAGAATAAACAAATTGTGATGTGAAAATGTAATGAAATATATCAAGATATTAAAAAATGACAAATTCAGAGACTTAGGAAGGCTTACTTAAAGCAATGCCTTCTCTAGGAAATCACAGTGAATATAATAATGTAAAAGACTTTTTAAAAGCATATGTGATTTCATTCATCTAAGGAATTCTTGGTGAGGAAACAACAGAGTTGCCTAAAGGCACAGAAAGGTAAAATTTCTAGTGGGTCACAGAGGCAGGCCCATTCAAAATGATAAGAGTTCCAAAAAGCAGTGTAAAACTGATCACTGTGGTGAGCAATCTTTGCTCCAAGGTCTGAATAATGAAACACATCAACTGACTCAGAAGAGAGGTGGGGGGCCACAGATGCTAGATGTGGTATATTCAGTTAGACATGGGTATTTTTTTGGATGATTTTGCTTAAACATTTTGTGTGTTTTGTTACAAAAGTGGGGAAGGAGTAAAAAGAAATTATTTATGAGAGAATAAAAGACAAAAATAAAACTTTTTTTAAAAGAGGAAATTACCAATAAATAAATCTTCTAGAAATAACATAAAAGGTAAATAAATGTCAGCTACTATATTAAATGTACCATTATTATTGTCTACGTCATTAGTTCTAAACTTTATTGTGTTTGGCCAGAGACTATTACAAAAATTAGTTGACCTTAGACAAAACTTAACCATGACTCCTAAATGAAAGTCAGAAAAGTAGTTTTATGCACATGTTTTAATTATAGGCAAGAGAAAAAAAATGTAGCAAAGAAGAAAATAATGTGGTGAGTCAATACAGTCTGTACAAAAATCTTTCTCCTTTGTCATCTTTCTCTCAGCTTGTAGGGTGTTACAGTAAATAATTAGAGGCAGAGAAAATTCTAAACCAGTTTATATGAACATTGTTAAAGGAAATCAAGGTGAAAACAGACAAACATAAAAATAACCAAGAAAGCACGAAGAAATCTAGTTAATTATAGAGTTGCTTTTAAAAGACAATTTTTTTCCCCCTTTGAGAAACAGAATTTTCGTTTGATAATTAACAGACCCACATGGCCCATTACATACTCAGAATCTGAAGGTATTGATTTGTCTATCTATTGCTGCCACACTTGCTCTTTTTGGGTCCTCTTCCCCTGAGGCTTTCGCTGATTTCATAATTGAGGTGTGGGGAGTGAAAGGGGGGAAGTTACCAAAGAGGACCTGCCATGATTTCTTCTATTCTGAGGGGGTCCGATGTGACTCCTGTAATTTTCCAGCCTCTCTGTTTTCTTTTATTATTTCCAAAAGAGTAAAATGACACATCAGGGAACAGTAAGAATAACAAGAGCTCTCAGACACACAGAATAAGCCATACTTACCCAAACAAATACTGTATCACTGGGGATTTTTTTCTCTTTTCTTATTCTTATAAAAGAAATCCTGACTGACTATCCAGCTCCCCTAAGGTGTGGTTAATTGAAAACACTACAGAAAGAACATTTTATATAATTATGGGCCCAATTCAGAGTGCAGAAGCACCCCAGGCTGCTGTGAATCAGCCCTTGAAGAGAGTCTTCCAGTTTCAAATATCTCCTTCCCTCAGCAAAGGAATGTTGACTCTGAGCAGCTCCTTTGCTCTGAAGACCTCCTTCCCCTTGGAGAGGGATGGAGTACAGCTCACTCTGATTCTGCCATGTTCTCTCCCTGCGGTTAACACAACAAAGTGATAGGTGAAGGAGGCCTAAATTTTGAAAGATGACTAGCAATAAATTCTGACAATGTGGGGTTGGGGGGTGTCATTCAAGGGAGAAAAACCTCTCATTGGCAGGCATTCAGATACTCAGAGGCAAGTTTGCTTAGCCTCTAGCTGCCTGACAAACAGATTCTAAGAGCAGTTAGGACCAATAGGTAAATACAAGTCAACAATTCAAATCTCACAGAGAAGTTGAAACTTAAGGTAACAAAAGTAAGATGAAAGAGCAGATGGTGTAGTTTCAGGAAAAGAATTATAATGGACTTGAGACAAAAATGTCGGGTTTTTCCCTTATGCTCTCCATCACTGTATTTCTGGCATTTTTTTTATAAATCAATTTCCATTTTGGTAGAGAGATCACCAATGACAAAAAGAGGATTTTTCTATCCAGCTTATAAGCAAGGAGTTCCAGAAGTTTTCAAAAGCACTTAATACAAGATAAGGATAGTCGGATCTAAGTTAATGTTGCTGATTTGATACTCTTTTATGGAACAGAAAATGAAAGATATAGTGGAGGAAGGCTGGTTTTGAATTATAAGTCCTGCGTTTGAATTCTAACCCTCCCTGCCATTTAGAACTTTTGTGACTGTATTCAAATCAGTTTCCCCTTTTGGCCTCAGTTTCTTAATCTTTTAAATGAAAGTGTTGAACTAAGTCTTTTTAAGTCCTATCCTATCTAAATTTCTGATGTTCCTAACTCCCTCCAGTAATGTACTTGTTTCATTCTCTTTGCTAGGACTAGATATGGGGCTAGTCAGCACAAGTGGCATGGGGACTATGTGAACATGTCTCCCTCCCTCCCCGCCTCCCCCTTTTTAACAAGATCAACCAACAGTTGGTCAGGGAAGGGCTAACAATTGTCATTTGCAATTGGAGGCCAGTTTTATTCTGGCAACCTGGCAATGAAAAAAAATCTTTTAATCCAAATGGAGACAAGAAATCTTCATTCTTTAAACAGTTGTAACTTCTGAATTCAGGGAATTCAAAGCAGGGAATACAGTTGCCAATCTCAGTTTATAGTTTCATGGCTCCCCACCCCATCCCTGATCCTTGATTGGAGAAGATCTGAAAAGACGACTAAGCCAAAGTTCTCATGTGTTGCCTGTTTGTGCTACAACTGGGACTTCCCATAAGGACAGGAGATTTATCTTTGACACCTGGTGCAAATCAGAAGAAGAAGAATATCCCAAACTGGAAGTCAGTGACTCCTTCCATCTCTCAGAATCTATATTGAGTTTGTGCTCACACCACCCTTCCCTATGGTTTTACTTCCCTGGAGAGGAATTGACTTTTCAATGTCCTTATATTGCTTTTGCCTAGACTGTGGCTTATTTCATTTGAGGCCAAAAGCCTGAACAATCATTTGATTCTTTGTGTTAGGCAGGCTGTTCATGGTCATTCTGAAGTTTTACTGGTTCATAACCTCTGTCATCAGAAGCTACAGTTTTCTAAGAGAAAGAATCTAAGTGAACAGGCATTAATCTATTCATATCATCAGTTCCTGGCTGTCCATGCTTTCATCCTCTTCTCTCCCACACATGCTCTTATTGCTCTGCTACTCACCCACCAATGAAGGTCTGTCAGTGACAGTGAGAGGTCGACATCAAAGTACTTTGCATCTAGCAGCTTGCCTCTAATGCTGGCATTATAGAGAAAAGTGGAGAGTGAGAGAGACAGAGAGACGGTAAAGGAGAGAGAGAGAGAGAGGGAGAGGCAGAAGCACAGGAATTGAATGAATGGCCCTCTCATATAGAAAGAGACCAAAGAATAGAACAAAACTGTCCATTCTCCCACCCTTTATAATACTCCTGGGCCCACTGTGCATATGTGGTGCACAGCTGAGTTTGAACTGCATTAGTACTCTTTCAGTTTACAAACAAGAGCCCTAATTTAGAAGAAAAATCGCCTATCTGATTATTTCTTTGTGTTTACCCATGTGGAAAAAAATGTCTGTAAAGAGAGAGAAATATTGAGGTGGCTTATTAACTTTGCAGTCTGGATCATGATCATGAAGGGCAACTTGGAGATCATTATTTATCTATAATTTCTAGGCCATATATATATATATATATATATATATATATATACACACTTATATTTAGTTATATATGTAGGCATTGCTACTTAGCAAAATGAAAAATATTAGGCATATCTTATTTTCACTATGTGAATTATATCTATTATATCATATATATATATATCACTTTATCTATTATATATTGGCTTTTGCTCTCATAATGCAATAAATATTCCCTGTATGAGATGAACTACATCTCTTTCCCTTTAATTTTTATCTATATCATGATTGGAGAGGCCTCTAATAGTAGCTGATGGACAGTTGTTCAACATAGTTGCTTGAAATACATTAAAATTTCCAAATTGGGCAAAGGGTCTAAGCTGAGATGGACTTTTGCTTTTGTTTCAAATGAGACTTATGATTCATGGATGGTGGGTCTCCTTTTCCCAAGAAACCATGAACTGAAAGGGACTTAGAGTAAGTGAAACACACTTTAGAGATAGTGATGCAAGGTGGTGAGGTGGTCAAATTCTTTTGGAGATTTTCTAATCTATGAGAGCATGATAACTGTCTGGGAATGGAGGAAGGGAGAAGTATAGAATGAAGGAAATGCAGCCTGCAGAAATAAAGATTTTTTAAAAGATGTATGCCCTGCCATGACAATTACAATTATAGCATTTATGTTTATCTTTAAGGTTTTCAAAGGACTTTACATATGTTATCTCATTTGATTCTTGGAACAACCCAGTAAGATATATACTATTATTTTATCACCATTTATGAGAAATTGAGATGTGTGTTTTGCTTAGTTACAAAACATAATGTTTGAATAAAGATATGAACTCAGATCTCCCTAGTTAAAGGCCCGATACTTTATCCACTGTATCACCTAGTTAGTAATAATAGCTTATATTTTAATATAGTAATTTAGAGTGCCATATTACTGTGCATGTTATCTTGTTTGATCCTAATAATGGCTCTGGAAGATAAGTGTTATTATTAGTTCCATTTTATAAATGAAAAAATAGAGGTTGAGAGACTAAATGTGTCAACTGTTTCTTGGCTAATACATTTCTAAAACAGGACTTGAACTCGAGTTTTCATGATTTCAGTTCTAGCATTCCATCATCTATAAAATGAGAACTTATGGTTATCAGATCTGTGTTGTGTTAAGGTAAAATCTTAGAATTTAGTTTAAGCATTGTTGAAGCATTCTCTCCAAGTGCTTTAAGTTAACATTTTTTCTTCTTACCCACAGGAAGAATTACTACTGAAGAGGATTACTAAATTTATGTATTCTCATTTAAGAGGTCTTTGAAAATAGTAAGCACTCTCAACTAGCTGGGATGATCTAAATCCATATTTTCCTGATCTTGAGGTAGTAGACAAGATCTCCTCATAGTCTTTCTATACATGATTTTCAAGGATTACTCTCTAATATTTAATGAATTATTTTACTCAATAGTTAATTTTTTAAGTGTTAAAGAGGTAATGCTTTATTGTCTTTAACAAGCCAGCATCCTTAACTACACTTATGTCTCTCTAATAATAACAATAGTAATCATCATAATAATCTGTTATTTTTATTGACAAGGCCAGAGAACTTTTATTTTTAATCATGTGATTTTATGGTAAGGCTTGGTTTTGAACTTACTTGAGAATTTAATTTTTTCTGATTATATAGTGAATTGTGACCTAATAGTGTTTCCCTTTCAGATTTGTGTCTGGAAGGAATCACTAACATATAAGTAGAATCCATATCTTTTGAAGAATCCTTTCTTGTACATTTATACATGTGTTTACACTTGAGTGCTTAGTTATGAATTCAAGGGAATCAACTTTGGAATGATTCTCTCCCATAAACTCAGAAGACTCATTGTCACAGTTAGGAATCTTGTCTCATATTTTAAAGAAAAAATTGAATCCATTCATTATAAGAGTTTTCTTGTATCTGCCTCTGCATCTGCTAGCCTCTTGACATCTTCTCCAAATAATTCTTCCTTTAGGTTATTCTCTGATGAAGGAATAATTCTTCTCTTTATCAAGGTAAAATCTTCTATGTATACACTTCTTCACCTTTAATACTATATTTTTTAATTTTGTTGTCCCTGATAATGTTTCTTCTTTAAATTTCATTTTTCCTATCCGCTTGTTCTTTGTCTACTGCTTACAAATATGCCCACATCTCTTCCATAATTCTTCTTCTTCTTCTTCTTCTTCTTCTTCTTCTTCTTCTTCTTCTTCTTCTTCTTCTTCTTCTTCTTCTTCTTCTTCTTCTTCTTCTTCTTCTTCTTCTTCTTCTTCTTCTTCTTCTTCTTCTTCTTCTTCTTCTTCTTCTTCTTCTTCTTCTTCTTCTTCTTCTTCTTCTTCTTCTTCTTCTTCTTCTTCTTCTTCTTCTTCTTCTTCTTCTTCTTTCTTCTTCTTCTTCTTCTCCTTCTCCTTCTTCTCCTCCTCCCCCTCCTCCTCCTCCTCCTTCTTCTTATTTTTATTGTTATTATTATTATTATTCTGTAATTCCATAATTGATTTTAATGGAAGATCAGTGATAACTTGTGTTAAATTTAATGGAAATATAATCACACAAGGCTCATGCTGTACTAGTATATGTAAAAATGGAGATTTGAACCCTAGTCTTCAATCCCCAGAAGTCCTTGGTATTTCCCAGAATTCCCTATAATCTCACCTGAGTCTCCACCTGGGTGAGATCACAATTAGTATTTAACTGGCAGTCTCTGCCTCCCATGCTCTCTCTGCTCAGCCATTGCAATGATGTAGTAAGTAAGCTTTGAATAGGCTAATCAGCCCTAGGCACATGATTTCTTATTTTGTAATTTCTTTATTCCTTGATTTTCTAATAATCCTTAATAAACATCTTAAAATATAATAATTTTATTACTAGAGACTATGTAATTTTTACATATATGTCTTGCTATTAATTTATAAAGGATTATTTATTAAGCACTGACAATATGCACTGAGCTAAGACCAGGGATATAAATTCAAAGAATGAAACAGTTCTAATTCTTATGTCTCCAGAAATTGAAGTTAAGAGTTTTGGTCCTAGAATCTGAGAGCATGGAATTTTAGGGGCCATTGGATTTACTAATAGTTGCTTTACTAGTGAGAATAACTGTCATATAACTTAGCGGTAATAGGTAGATAAATGTTGGTTCCTTTTATATGATATTAAGTCAGATTAGATTAGACTTGCCTTTATAACTAACCATCATAGGGCAGGCAAAAACCACTAATACCATGACCTAGATCAGACCTAATCACAGATCGCTTCATTCATGATGATTTTGTTCAAGATAATGAAACTTCAAATATCATAGTACTTCAGTGTGGAAAGAAAATTAGATTTGGCAATAGGGGACTTAATAATTCAAATCCTACCTATGTTATTCACTAGTTGCATACCCTTGAGCAAATCACCTTTACCCTTCTAGATTCCAGCTTCTTCATTTATCAAATTGGACTACATGACCTCTATGGTCCCTTCAAGCTCTAAAATTATGCTTCAATAGATTATAAGCTCCTTGAAGGCAGGTATTTAATCAATTCTGTCTTTGTCTCCCCAAAGGCTATTTGGCAGTAAGTTCTTAATAAATGCTTGTTAATCAATTATATGATATAGGGTCATCTCAAAGAATTTCCACACTACATTTTCCAAATTGTTTTTTTTTCATAAAATACTTTTAGAATTAAAATATATTTATGGAATCTATAAGTATTAGTATTGGTGGATGTAGTTTGAATTTTTTGAGGGGGAGAGAGGGCCTTCAGACAAGAGATTTCATTAATATGGGAAATTTTTGGTATGGAAGTTCTCTTCCTTGATGCAGATTGGCAACTTGCATGAAAGTTTTAGTCTTACAAAGTTTCTTGTGACACTGAACTTCTTAAAATAAGGAACTGAATGAGTAAGAAGAATATTAAAATGATGAGTATCAGTATGACAAAGAATCTTCTATAAAAACAAGTCTGTATACAAAGAAAGATTTAAACTCTTGTTTTATATAGGGCTGATACTTCCTCCACCATGCCTAGTTGCCTCTTTTGGTATAGAATGACTCTTGGATGAAGGGAAGTTGAGGAAACTTTCAAGCAATACATAGAAAATTTATTTAAAAGAACAATGTAATATTTTTGTTAAATACAAAAGTTTATATTTAACATTTAGAAAAAACTAAATATCACAAGTATTAAAATTGTATTGTAAACTTACATTCTTATTAGGTGGAGAGGCAAGGCTTTGGCAAATACAATTTCAGGTTCATCACTACAGGCATTTTCTCAATTCATACTCATGATTAAAATTCTTTGGAGACTGTATAATAATTTATAATTATTTATTAGTAAAAATTTCAGTAAAAGAGAGTTACAAAATCACCTGGCTAGGCCTAACTTATCTGAATTTGTCATGCTTGTTTCTGTTTGGTAGGCAAAAATGACTGCACAAGGAAGAATTTCAAGTTCAAGTGCCAAAAAGTTTCTCCAAAGTCCTTTCCATTTTTCTTATTAAGCCATTGAAGTCATTCCTTCTGGGTCTCTCTGGTTGGACAGATTTTACCTCAGGCTAAGACAGAGCCCAGTCTTCAGGATACCAAGAATCTCTCAGTTCTAGGGGCCAGTCTCTTCCTGAAGGCCAGGGAGCCGCAGGGTCTCTAACATCCTCCCATAGTAAGCAGATGTGCCTAGTCAAAGGGTGGGGCTAACTGTCCAAAATGGGTTTCCAAAATGAATAAGGGAGTACAATTTATATTAAATTCACACATTAAGAAATGCTGATCAAATATAACTCCTTTTTTTTAAGCAAGGGAAATGAGTCCCAAAGAACTGGAGTTCACATTTACACAGGGAGAAAGTGACTAGCCTAGAATTTGAATTCAAATTTCTTAGTCTATTGCTCCTTTACTACATCATGATATCTTTCAAAAAATTTACAGCTTTCACAGCTTTTAGTGTCTGTTTATTGCATTCAATCCTCTCAAAATCCTTTAGATTTGAATCAAGTAACTTATCCTCATTTAAAGGATTGGTAAACTGAGACCCAAATAAATCAAATGACTTGCCAAATTCATGCATCTAGTCAAAAGTAGGCACCAAGACTTGAAGACAGTTTTGCCTCAAGAACAATGGTAATTATATCTTATTTGAGTATTGTATTCCAATTATAGATGCAGCTAACTGGCTTAGGAAATAGAGCACTGGGTCTGGAGTCAAGAAGACTTCAGTTCAAATTCTGTCTCAGACATGTATTAGACTCCAGGTGAATCATTTAACCTCAATCCACTGGGGAAAGAAATGGTGAACTACTCCAATATCTTTGCCAAGAAAACTCTATGGGTCTGCAATTCATAGGGTCGCCAAGAGTCAGACATGACTGAACAACAATAATTTCATAATAAATAAATAATAAAGGAAAACAATAGAAGAGTAGTTACCAGTGTCATTCAAACAGAGCATATGTATATTTTTTCTCCCTCTCCCAACTTTAGTTGCTTTTAATTCAATTCCTCAATTATTTATTGACTTTTTTATGTCTTCTCCTTATATCCCTCCAGCTAGTCCCAAACAAAAACAATAAAACATCCAATCACCATTGGGGAAATAAGAAAAACATTAGACACATTTCCTTGCCCTATAGGAGTTCAAAAACTTGGGAGAATAGGATTGATAGATTAAAAAAACCCTAAATAATAATGTGATTCAATGACAAATTGAGCAATAGAAATAGAAAGGATAAAAAAGGCATCATGCTGTACTGGGGTGAGTGGGAAAGGCTTCATTGAAAGACTTAAACCGCACCTTGAAGAATAAGAGGAAGTGAAAGCATTCTAGGGAGGATTAATGACACAGGCAAAGCCACAGAGGTGGAAATGAGCACAGACAATAAGGAGTCAGGTATAGATAGCTCATACCTCGTCTCTAGGCAGCTAAAGTAAATGAAACAGAGTGCCCAAGACTGCCAAATTCAGTAAACCTTGACTTTTGATACCATTCTTCATATCTTCCCGTTAATGGATATTTTTGCTACTTGACTCAGATTTAACTTATGTCCTCCTAGGTAATAGCAGTTGCCTGACGAATGAACTCTCTATTGGCCAAATGGACTAACCTTTCGTTCTCATAAGGACATTGTTTGCTTTCTGGTACTTTTGACCCATGACACTATATTCATAAGTCTCAGTCTTCTACCCAGCTAGAAGTGCCATCAAATTTCCACTTCCCATTTCAGACATCCCAAGATTTACTCTGCAATAGGGACCAGACAGTTGACTCTGCCCCTGGGTAGGAGCAGGTGGGATTTTATTTAATGGGGAACCACTGGAAGTATTGAGGTAAGGAGACATCTCTAGAAAGGCAATAGCTTAGAAAGATTAATTTGGCATTGGTATAGAGGATGAATTGTAGTGGGGAAGAGGCTTGATTTAGGGTCTGTACTTAACAGAATACAATAATTCAAAACTCAAGGACCTGTACTAAGAATTGGATTTAAATTCCAGTTCTGCTACTTGTGACGTGTATGACCTTGGATGGGTCACCTTTATGACCTTATCCTTTTAATTTGAAAAACTAAAAGTTATATTAGATGGGTTCTAAGATTCCTTCTACTTCTGAATCCAAAGATTTCACTATAACAATGGAAATGGTAAGGAAGGGACAGGTATTAAACAATGTTTGAGTCATAGGACTTAGATATTGATTGGATATGAGAAGGAGTTTGATCTTTCATGGCAAGGAGAATGGTGATATCATTGTTGGAAATAGGAAACTAAAAAAAAATATTTTGGACATATTGAATGTCAGGCAGCCCAAGGTAAGAGACAGGTTTTTTTAGGGTCAAGGGATATGATTTAAATTCTTTGTTTCCCATTATTCTTGATCTTGAACAAATCACTTAAAAATCTCTGAACTTTGGTTTATTCATTTGGAAAACTCTACTATTGCATTAGATGCTGGCTAAGGTGCCCTTTAAGCTATAAGTCTATGATTCTTGAATACTGTGAAATAGAGACTACAAAAAACCAAGTTGAAATAAAAGATGGCAATGTAAGAAAGAGGGCAGGCCTGAAGACTTTTAGTCCTCTATTATTTTGAAAGTTTTAATCCTGATATCATGGTTCAGAGTTTACTTGATTACCACAGGAATGGCAAACCATTCCCAAACTACCTCTTAGTATTAAATTGCTGCTTTAACTTCTTTGGAGAATGACAACACCTATTATTGAATCATAGAAAAGTAGGACATTTTTATTTATCTGAAATTAGGTCTCATTTAGACACAAAGATAGATTCAACTTATTATTGTCATCACCAAATATTGTACTGCCTCAACCTAAAGGACTTATTTAGTGTGTTTAATGAGGTTGTATTGAATTTATGGCATGGTAGCCTGACAAGAACGAAGAACTTAAAAGACCATTTCCAATGCAACTAGAGTAAACTTCACCTTATCATGGACTTGACTCAGGAATAGCCTTGGGATTAGGACTGGATTGTCTTTTCATTCATTTTTGCCTACTAAATAGTGGGATCTTGATGGTCCATTTGTATAAATAGAGGTCAGTAATTCATTGGATTGATCTTCAGTTAGCATAATCAGATCAATAGTCTATAACCAGTCTTAAATCATGGAGACCTTTATGAAGCAGAACAATCTGAAACTCCCAACTATTCCTAAGAACAAGTGAGCAAAGATTTTGATAACTAATGCACTCTAACAGTCATTGGGGATCTTTCATAAAAAATAATTGTAATGATGAGAAAGCATGAGGTCATAAAAAAGTAAAATTTGGGAGCAAAATATAGAGGGCCAAAGATTGAGGAAGAAAAGAATGTTTTCTTGACAATAAAAGTTGTTAATAATGAAGAAGAGTACCAGCATGGGCAAGTTGGGCAAGTCAATTGAAATACTGAACTTTTCACCTCAAGAATAAATGATATTTACTGCAAATTGTTTCGTAATTTTTTATGTGAGCATTCCAGTTTGATACTTTCTAGAGGTCTACAATATTGCCATGCAAGATTTTTTACTTGTATTTCCTAAAGAAATAACATTTCTATGGCTTGTTTTCTCAGAGAAAACAGTTTATAGAGGGGAAAAAAAGCAAAGTTATGTTTATATTGTCTTTCTCCATATCTGATATAATTTTCAAATAATCTCCAGTAAACTCAACTAAGGACCACACTGATTTTAGAACTTGAGTCAATCTAATTGGTCTCCCTTCTTCAAGTCTCTTTGCCCTCCAATCTGTCCTCTATTAAGCTATTAAATTTATTTTCCTAAAATATAGTCCCAACTAATACACTTCAGTTACTACTCAATAAATTTCAGTGGTGCTCTGTTACTTTTTGGAACAAATATAAACTGCTCATGCAGTAAGTACTCCTTATAGAATATTTCCATTCTTCTTACACATTATTCCCTTTTATACCCTCAATCATCTAGCCATAGTGTCTTTCTTATTGATCTTCACACATGACATTCTATATCCCACATCCATGAACTTAAAATATTTAATGATTTTTATTATTTCCATTTATTGTTTGTATTTAATTTCTTGTTCTTAATGAATATTGTGTTAAGTATTCCCTAATTACATGTAAATATGTTGCAATCACTGTTTAAAATATTGAGTCCCATGTTCTCTCCCTTCTCTGTGATTTGATATAAATTATAGATGAGAAGTTATGAAAAACATTGCATATTAGTTATTTTGCAAAGGAAAACAAACAAAATAAAAGAATAAAAATAAAGGAAATTTAGAAAAGTATGATTCAATCTTTATCTAGAATACATGATTTTGATTTTTGGAGTTGATTTTTATTTTGGTTCCTTGATAGTTTATTCAATTTCTTTTTTCTGATGTGGGATTAATTAAATATTCTATTTCCTCTTTTGTTAATCTAGGCAATTTATATGCTTTAAAATATTTATCCATGTTGCCTAGATTGCCATATTTATTGTCATATAATTAGGCAAAATAGCTCTTAATAATTGCCTTAATTTTCTCTTCAGTAGAGGTGAGATCACTGTTTTCATTCATGATACTGTTAATTTGATTCTTTTTTTAAGTTAGATTAACAAATACTTCATCTACTTTGTTTTTTTATACCAGATTCTAGTCTTATTTATTAGTTAAATAGTTCTTTAACATTCAATTTTATTAATTTCTCATTTGATTTTTAGTATTTCCAATTTTGTCTTTATCTGAAGGTTTTTAACTTGTTCTTTTTCTAGTGTTTTTTAGTTCTATGCCCAATTCATTGATCTCTTCTTTCTCTTTTTTTTTTTTTGGTTAATATAGGTACTCAGGGATATAAATTTTCCCCTGAGTACTACTTTGTCTTATATGTTTTATATATATCCCCTCATTGTCAATCTCTTCAATGAAATCAGTAATTATTTCTATGATTTGTTCTTGTAACTCATCGGTTTTGGAGAATTAAATTATTTAATTTCCAATTAATTTTTAATTTGCCTCTCCATGCATCCTTACTAATTATAATTTTATAGCATTGTGATTTGAAAAAGTTGCATTTATTATTTATTCTTTTCTTCATTTGTTTGCAATGTTTTTATGTCCTAGTATATGTCAATCTATTGAAAAGAAAATATATTCCTTTTTATCCCTAATGAACATTTCATTTGCTTCCCTTATTTCTTTCTTATTTTTTTGTTTGATTTGTCTATTTCTGATAGAAAAAGGTTGAGGTTTCCCTCTATTATGGTTTTACCATCTATTTTCTCCTTAAGCTCCTTTAGTTTCTCCTTTAAACATCTGGATGCTATACAATTTGTTGTACTTATGATAAGTACTGATATTTGTTCATTGACTATATTGCCTTTTATCAGTATGTAATTACCTTCCTTATCTCTTTTAATCAAATCTATTTTTACTTTAGCTTTATCAAAGATCATGATTGCTACTCCTGTCTTCTTTTTCTCAGTTGGTGCCCAATAAATTCTACTCCATCCTCTTACCTTTACCCTGTGTGTGTCTATCTGCCTCACTTGTGCTTCTTGTAAACAACATATGATTGGATTTTGGTTTTTAATCCACTCTGTTATCTACTTCCATTTCATGGGTGAGTTCATCTCTTTCAAATTCAGAGTTATGATTACTATCTGTAATAATTTTGATTTCCTCTTTTCATCCTGTCCTTTGTCCTTTCACTATTTCCCTACATATCACTGTTTTCCTTTTAATAAGTCTCCCTTTTCCCCACTCTTATTTAATTCTCCTTCCTACCCCCTCCCTTCTTATTCCCCCCTACTTCTCTTTAGGGTCTTTTAATCACTGCCCAACTTTCCCTCCCTTATATTACTCCCTTTCCTACACCCCACTTCCTAATTCCCCTTTGACTTCTCTGTAGGGTAAGATAGGATTCTATACCTAAATTAGTCTGGCTGTTCTTCCCTTTCTGAAATGATTCCACAAATTGTCTAGCCATTCCCCAATTGATGGGTACCCCTTTGATTTTTTTTTATTTTTGGCCACTACAAAAGTAGAAGCTATAAATATTTTTAAACAAATAGGTTCTTTTCTTTTTAACTTACATGCACTTCAAAACAAAACAAAATAAAATAAACAAAAAACAAAACCTTTATATTCTCTCTACAGAAGATTGATAAGGGCTAGGCAATTTGGAGTTAAAAATGGCTTGCCCAGGGTCACATAGACACTTGTCTAAGGCTAGATTTAAACCTGAGATCTCCCATCTCCAGGCCTTGCTTTCTATCTACTGAGCCACCTTCTCCATGAACTTGCATTGCATATCCTTGTACCTTAAATTCTCTCATTCTGTACTGCTACTTCTGAGAATTTCTCCATTTATTCAAGGCTAACTACAAAGAAAACTTTCTCAAAGAGGGCTTTTTTCATCTCCTACTCCATTTCTCAGATTCTGGGGTCTCCCATTCTGCAATTATGTTCTAACCACTATGCATATATCTTATATATACTTATTAAAGTGCACACTGTTTTTCTCATTGAATATATGGTTCTTATATAATTACAAAACACTCTTCATACAAAAAAAGAGTCAGACCTAAACAATTGAACAAACATTAACTGCTCATAAATAGCCAAACCAATATAGTAATATTGACATTCATACCTAAATTAGTGTGCCTATTTAGGTTTATACCAATCAAACTATTCAAAGATTATTTCATAGAACTAGAAAAAAAAACAACAATAAAACAGAGGTAGATATCAATAGAATAGGTTAGGTAATTAATACATGACAGTTAAATGTCCATAGAAAGTTAATGTTCAATAAGCCCAAATATCAAAGTTTTTTGGGAAAGAACTCACTATTTGAAAAAAAAAACTTCTGGGAATACTGGAAAGCAGCATGACAGAGATCAGGATTGGACCAACATCTTATACCATACTCCAGAGTAAAGTCAAAATGGATATTTTATCTAGAAATAAAGAAGGACATCATAAACAAATTAGGGGAAGATGGAGAATTTACCTATCAAACATTGATAAGGAAAGAATTTGCGACCAAACAAGACATAAACAACATTATGAAAAATGAAATAGATAATTTTGATTATATTAAATTGAATTTTTCTATTAATAAAATCAATGTATCTGCAATTTAGAAGGGAAAAGCAAACTTGGGAAAAAATTTCAAGGAAATGTGTCTGGCAGAGCCTCATTTTTCAAATATACAAAGTATTCCATAATCAAAAATGGTCAAAAGATATGAACAGGTTGTGCTCAGGGGAGGAAATTAAAAGTATATAGAGTCAGATGAAAAAATGCTCCAAATTACTATTAGCTAGAGAAATGGAAATGAAAACAACTCTGTGATATTTCTTCACACTTACCAGATTAGCTAATATGGCCAAAAAGGAAAATGATAAATATTTGAAGGGATGTGGAAAACAAGCTGCTAGTGGAACTGTGAACTGATACAACCATTCTAGAGAGCAATATGGAACCAGGGTAAAAAATTCACAAAACTATATATTCTTTTTAACCCAGAAATGCCACTACTGGGTGTGTATCCCAAAGATATCAGAGAAAAAGAAAAAAAAAGACCTATCTATATCAAAATATTTTAACAGCTTTTTTTTTTTTGTAGTGGCAAAGAATTGGAAACTGAGGGTTGTACATAACTTGAGGAAAGAAAAAAGAAGTTTTGGGATATGATGATAATGAAATACTATTGTGCCTTAAACAGTGATGAACAGGATGAGTTCCAAAAAACCTGAAAAGAGTTATATGAACAGATGCAAAGTGAAATGGACAGAACCAGGAGAACATGCATACAGCAATGGAAATATTATATGATTATGAACCATGAGGGCTAAATTGTTATCAGTAAAGCAAGTGTCTAAGATAACCCCAAGGTTTCATGATGAAACATGGTATCCATAGCCAAAGAAGGAACTGTTTGAATCTTGGTTCAGATCAATGCATGTCATCTTCCATTATATTTCCTTCACAAAATCTCTTCTATATGTGTGTTATATGTCTTCTGTCAGGACATAAGCAATATGGAAATATAAATTGCATGAAAGTATAGGTAAAACCTATATCAGACTTAGGAGGAGGGTAAGGAGGAACAAAATCTGAATTTTAAAATGTAAAAATTGTTAAAAATAGTTTCTACATGTAACTAAAAATACTACAAAAACAAACAAAAAAGAATGTACTTTCCTTTAGGAGTGGTCCTTATTATTTTTTCTTTGTATTCCTAGTGCTTTGCACAAGGCCTGGCAAGCCTAGTAAGTGCTTAATGCATGCTTGTTGATTGATTTGTTCATTCCTTTTCCTGCCAGCATCTACAGACTTGAATAGTTTTCTTAAGAATTATAACTACCTGAACACATCATTACTCAAACTCACGTACTTCAAATATTTCCTTCTCTATCTCATGTTAGCAACTGATAGGCATGTTTACATCTGAGTTCATGCAATATATTTTATATGCAATACCTAATTTCCAAACTTGTACATTTTGTGCTCAAGTGCACCACATATCCTATGTATCACCTCATTTATCTCACTCACAATATACCTATTCTTCATTCTTCATTCTTATGACCTTCCATGACCCAATTTACTCCTATTTTCCCTTGTTCATTTGTAACATATTTTTTCACTTGGCTCTATGGTTTGCCACTTGAATGTTTCACCATCCCCGTCCTCTTGACCTTCCTCCATCTCATACCTGATCATCATCATTTCTGTTTAAGCTCCATCAATTGATTTCACCAATTCTATTATAGAGATGCTGAATAATATTAAAGAAATGAAAAAAAGAAGTTTCCCCAATTACAAACTGATAGTTTCTAGTCTTATCCTGGCTTTTGGTGCTAGCTCAAGAATTTTGCTGCTTTCCTTTTGTTAGTCCTCTGTCTTATTCACCTTAGTTACCTCTATGATCATGCACCTGCTCATTCCTATCCTTACTCCCAGGAGATTAATCTCTCTACTTAGGTAAGAAAACTGAGGTCATCAGACATGAGCTCATTTGTACTTGTGTGCATTTATTATCTGTATTTTAAAATTTTTTCTCCTTTCATATTTTTATGGTTATTTTGTTTTCTTCATTCATACTCTCTTTGCTCTATTCTGACAACTGACTTCCCTTGTTTCCTTTAATTCCTACCTAAAATTCTACCTTCTACAGAAAGATTTCCCTAATCGCTAAATTCTAATGCTTTCCGTTTTTGACTAATTTCTTAATTTTGTGTATATAGTTTACTTTGAATTTATTTGTTTTCTTGTTCTCCCTCCTCTCCACAACCCCATAAGATTATGATCTCCTTGACTGCAGAGACTGTTTTTTATCTCTCTTTGTTTCTCTCTCTCTCTCTCTCTCTCTCTCTCTCTCTCTCTCTCTCTCTCTCTCTCTCTCTCTTTTGAAGACACAAATTTATTATTATTTTTTCAACTAAATTTTTTAAAATTTAAAAATATTTCCCCTTGTTTACATGGTTCTTGTTGTCTCTCTCCCCTCTTCCCTCCCCACTCCCAGAGCTCACAAGCAATTCTACTGGTTTATATCTAAATTATCACTCAAATCCTATTCCATATTATTCATTTTTGTAATAGAGTCATCTCAAAGACACAGACTTAGCCTTGATATGAGGGTAAAAACTGTACCAATGGGAACTTCCCCAAACTGGAATGGGCTGTCTTTAGGGGTGATAGGTTCCCCTTGCTTGGAGATCTTCAAGGACAGCCTGGCTATCCTCTTGTGTCCAGCATTGTAGTTGAGATTCCTTTTGAGTGTGGGTTGGGCTCAAGGTCATTGAGTTGTTCTCCAACTCATATTTTATTGGTGCAACAATGATCAATTGAGTCTTTCCTTCAATTAATTTCTGTTGTTGTTTGTCCTTCATTTTTTGAAGAGGACCAATGACATCCTGGGGTTCTTGACTTGTGCATAAATTGGACATAAGTGAGGCAGAATTGCCCAAAGTTGTCAGCCTCACTTTCTCTTCCAGAGTCATCCAAGCCCAGTGACATGACAAGAGGAAGAACAACTGGCAGTGACTTTGGGATGCAGCAGATGACCTGATATCTTTGATGTCTGAGCAAAACTCTAGGAGCTCTTGCTTCAACCGCCTTCATGACTGTTGGAAAAAAATTGTTCTCATTTTCCCAGTCCACCAAGGGAAATGTTCATGCCCTATTAACTCGCCATCAAGTAAGCCTGCCAGTTACCTCTGTAAAATTGAGATTTGAACTCTAGACTCCATTCCCCAGGAGTCCTTGCTAATTCCCAGAATGCCCTTTAATCTCACTGAAACCTCACGTGGGCCGAGAAGGAGATGGGGTATTTAACCTGATTGCAAAGGCTTTTGTTTCTCCTTACTTCCTGTCTCCACTGGCAAACAGAGGTGTCTCATGATATGAGTGAAATTTTGGGTGGGCCTTATGGCCCACCTTGCATGTGCCTTTTCTTACTTGTATATTCTTAAATCCTTAACCTTTAATAAACCTCTAAAAATATAATACTCCTTGCAGAGAGAAACTAATTTCTACCTGCCTCAGTCTCCCCTAAATTTTAATCTTTATACCTCCAATCTGACTTAGCCTTTCTGCTAAGATGATTTTTACCAGGATGTGGTCTCTAGGCATGCTAGAGCTTCTGGGAGCCACAGGTGAGGATGGCCAGGTGGAAATCAAAGGTGAATGAGCAACCCAGGAAAGGACTCAGCAAGCCCTAACATGAGAGGTGCTAGTGCCCCTGGAATACCCCCACATTCAACTCTACACACATTTATTAAGCACTATATATAGGTCACTGTGCTGAGCATTGTCTGTCTCTCTCTCTTTTGCATAGTGCCTATCACAAAGTAGGTACTTAAATGTTTATTGATTGACTGATAAGAAATAGGGATGGTTTTGAAAGAACCTCTGAGAAAAATTCCTCCAAGAGAAAAATACTTGGGAAGAAGCAAACAGTATTCTTGGAGGATCTGAGAGATAGAACTTTCAAAGAAAACTACTTGCCAAATGAGAAAGATGGCTAAAATATATTGTATCCAAGCAGAAGAGTTGCCTATTATTTTAATCAAAGGGCATATGTCTATTATGAGGACTTTTGAAGTTGATAGCTGGGAAACTTTGATAAATAATACTTTTGGTGAATTTGAAACAATTATATCTTTTTATCTTTTGTATTTCTGACAGAAATGTGTGTGTGTGTGTGTGTGTGTGTGTGTGTGTGTGTGTGTGTGTGTGTGTGTGTGTGTAGCTTTAAGATGAAGGTGAGCTACTTCCCATGAGGAGATCCTACTTTAAGGAAACTAAAGAATAAGAGTAACAGGAGAGAAAGTAGAATCATCAGTCTTGGATCATGAGGAAGCCTTGAGGGCTAAGAAACTGAGACAGAACTGAGACTGCTGCTGCCTCCTGACTTAAGAGAACCAGCCCTGGTGGATTCTACCTGAGTAGATGCCTCAGAGAAAAACAGTTAAACTGAGAGGTAGGAGAATTGCTTAAAGAGCCTGAATTATCAATCCTTCCCACCCTCCAGATTGATAGAAGAAGACAGGCTTTGCATGTGCTTTTTGGAACTGAACAGATAGGAGGAAACTATTGCTTTGGGGAGCTTACTAGAAGAAGCATCCTATATTATTCAGTATAGTTGCTTATAGAAAGGAAAGACTTTTTTCTTACTGCCACCTTTGGAGCAGAGAGACTCTCCAGAAGTTTGTCTCCATTGCATTTTGTAGCTCTCTGAGGCTTGAGATAGGGAATCCTCCCAGACCTGATTTAAGAGAAGCTTAGGGGAACTACTTTTTGTTTAAAAAAAAAAGCAAATAAGATAGATAGATAGATAGATAGATAGATAGTACAAGAATACCTTTAGTACCAGTCAGAGTGATTTGAGTAGAGTGGAGAGAAGGAGCTTCTAAGAAGTAAATGAGTTTTGGTGCAAATCATTCCCTAAGGGCATCAAAGACTGCCATCAAGAATCCTGAGCTTCCCTTGGAATATATGTTTCATACTCATGTACCTCCCTGTTAGATTTCTATATGTTTGTGCCCATTTTTCACTATGGGCACCATGGTTATTGGAGAAGAATATGACTCAAGTTTATGCATGGATTCCTTTATCATGATTCTTCTGCACTTGCATTTTGTTAGTGTGTCATGATTAAGCTAACAGTTTTCCTTGACTGGTTTTTTAACATGATTGGCAAAGTGTTGGAGGCCCAAGAGTTACATTTGTAAACATTATTCATATAACTTCTCTATACAATGTTTAGCCCAGAAGGCCTAGAGAGCAAGGGATATTTTGCTTAACTTACACTGCATATTTATTTTGTCTACATTTATTCAGAATGGTTACAATTGTAAGCTTAGGTACCTTAGCTAGTTTAAAAGAGCATTAAAGCTTTTGGGACACACTTTATAAAGATATGTTATTGTCACTATTAGGGAATGAGCTTCCTGAAAGTGAGGACTGTTGGTATTTGTATTCCTACCATACCATATAATGCCTGGTACATAGAAATTATTTAAGAAATTCTTATTGTTTGATAAACTAACTCAATTCCTCTTGTGTTCTTCATATTTTATTACTTTCTTCACTTAAATTTGCCTTTCCTTTAGTTCCATAGTAAGAGGTATTCTTAATCTAATTTTGGTCCCTCTTTCTATCTGTGCTTTTGATCCTATGTCCCCCTTTTTGTTTCAGGATCTTGTTTTAATAATTGGTACAGTTCTCATGTCTCTTCAGACATTCTCTTCTCAATCATTTCTTCTTACTAGCCTACAAATGTGGTCATCTTTCTTATCAATAAACAAAAACAATTTATTGATCATCCTATTCCATTCAAGTACCATAATACATTTATTCTATCCATATCATCAAACTGCTTGAAAGAATTGTCCACCCTTAAGAGCTTTACTTTCTTACAACTCATCTCAACTCCTTGTCGTTAGATTTCTAATTTTGGGAAAGGTTTGGCTTTAAGGATTGAATTTTAAAAAAGGATTGAATTAGTCCATCTGGGAAGTAATGTGTTTCTGAATGCCAGTTGAATGTGAATAAGGCAGTGTGTAGTACAAGAGTGATAAAGTTGGATTCATAGCACCTGAATTCAAATCTTAACTCTTCCATTAGCTCCTGTGTGACTTTGGATAAGTCAATTAACTTTTCAAGGTCATCATTTCTTCTTCTTCCAATGAAGATCTAACATCTTATCTGGGATGATGGGGTACTATCACTTCCCGTTTTCTTTCTTTTCTACTGTTTCTTCTTAGGCACATTGTGTTCACTTTCTTCTTCTTTTTTTTGTTTTATTTAGTATTATTTATTTATTTTAAAAAATTTATTATTATTTTTAAAATTTTTATTTGGTCATTTCCAAACATTATTCATTGGAAACAAAGATCATTTTCTTTTCTTCCCTCCCCCCCTCCCACCACCTCTCCCATAGCCCATGAGCGATTCCACTGGGTATCATATGTGTTCTTGATTCAAACCCATTTCCATGTTGTTGGTATTTGCATTAGAGTGTTCATTCACAGTCTCTCCTCAGTCATATCCCCTCAACCCCTGTAGTCAAGCAGTTGCTTTTCATTGGTGTTTTTACTCCCACAGTTGATCTTCTGCTTGTGGATAGTGTTTTTTAGATCCCTGCAGATTGTTCAGGGACATTGCATTGCCACTAATGGAGAAGTCCATTACCTTCGATTATACCACAATGTATCAGTCTCTGTGTACAATGTTTTCCTGGTTCTGCTCCTTTCGCTCTGCATCACTTCCTGGAGGTTGTTCCAGTCTCCATGGAATTCCTCCACTTTATTATTCCTTTTAGCACAATAGTATTCCATCACCAACATATACCACAATTTGTTCAGCCATTCCCCAATTGAAGGGCATCCCCTCATTTTCCAATTTTTTGGCCACCACAAAGAGTGCAGCTATGAATATTCTTCAACAAGTCTTTTTCCTTATTATCTCTTTGGGGTACAAGCCCAGGGGTGCTATGGCTGGATCAAAGGGCAGACAGTCTTTTATCGCCCTTTGGGCATAGTTCCAAATTGCCCTCCAGAATGGTTGGATCAATTCACAACTCCACCAGCAATGAATTAGTGTCCCTACTTTGCCACATTCCCTCCAGCATTCATTACTTTCCATAGCTGTTATGTTAGCCAATCTACTAGGTGTGAGGTGATACCTCAGAGTTGTTTTGATTTGCATCTCTCTGATTATAAGAGATGTAGAACACTTTTTCATGTGCTTATTAATAGTTTTGATTTCTTTGGCTGAGAACTGCCTGTTCATGTCCCTTACCCATTTATCAATTGGAGAATGGCTTGATTTTTTGTACAATTGATTTAGCTCTTTGTAAATTTGAGTAATTAAACCTTTATCAGAGGTTTTTATGAAGATTGTTTCCCAATTTGTTGCTACCCTTCTGATTTTAGTAACATTGGTTTTGTTTGTACAAAACTTTTTTAATTTGATGTCATCAAAATTATTTATTTTTCATTTTGTGACTCTTTCTAAGTCTTGGTTGGTTTTAAAATCTTTCTCTTCCCAAAGGTCTGACATATATACTATTCTGTGTTCACCTAATTTACTTATAGTTTCCTTCTTTATGTTCAAGTCATTCACCTATTCTGAATTTATTTTGGTGTAGGGTGTGAGGTGTTGATCCAAACCTGATCTCTCCCACACTGTCTTCCAATTTTCCCAGCAGTTTTTATCAAATAATGGATTTTTGTCCCCAAAGCTGGGGTCTTTGGGTTTGTCATAAACTGTCTTGCTGAGATCATTTACACCAAGTCTATCCCACTGATCCTCCTTTCTGTCTCTTAGCCAGTACCAAATGGTTTTGATAACCACTGCTTTATAGTATAGTTTGAGATCTGGGACTGCAAGTCCTCCTTCCTTTGCATTTTTTTTTCATAATTTCCCTGGATATCTTTGATCTTTTGTTCTTCCAAATGAACTTAGTTATGGCTTTTTTCTAATTCAGTAAAGAAGTTTTTTGGTAGTTCAATGGGTATGGTACTAAATAATAAATTAATTTGGATGTGATTGTCATTTTTATTATGTTAGCTCATCCCACCCATGAGCAATCAATGTTTTTCCAATTGTTTAGATCTAGTTTTAGCTGTGTGGAAAGTGTTTTGTAGTTGTGTTCATATAATGCCTGTGTTTGTCTTGGCAGATAGATTCCTAAGTATTTTATATTGTCTAGGGTGATTTTAAATGGTATTTCGCTTTCTAATTCTTGCTGCTGCAATGGGTTAGAGATATATAGAAATGCTGATGACTAATGCGGGTTTATTTTATATCCTGCAACTTTGCTAAAGTTGTTGATTATTTCGAGTAACTTTTTGGTTGATTCTCTAGGATTCCTTAAGTAAACCATCATATCGTCTGCAAAGAGTGATAGCTTGGTCTCCTCATTGCCAATTTTAATACCTTCAATTTCTTTTTCTTCTCTAATTGCTACTGCTAGTGTTTCTAGTACAATGTTAAATAATAGAGGTGATAATGGGCATCCTTGTTTTACTCCTGATCTTATTGGAAAGACTTCTAGTTTATCCCCATTGCAGATGATATTTGCTGATGGTTTTAGATATATACTGTTTATTATTTTTAGGAAAGGCCCTTCTATTCCTATACTTTCTAATGTTTTCAATCGGGATGGGTGTTGTATTTTATCAAAGGCTTTTTCTGCATCTATTGATATAATCATGTGATTTTTGTCATTTCTCTTGTTAATATGGTCAATTATGTGGATGGTTTTCCTAATATTGAACCATCCTTGAATTCCTGGTGTGAATCCTGCCTTGTCATAGTGGATGACCCTTGTGATGACTTCCTAGAGCCTTTTTGCTAGTATCCTATTTAAGATTTTTGCATCTATATTCATTAGGGAGATTGGTCTATAGTTTTCTTTCTCTGTTTTTGACCTGCCTGGCTTTGGGATCAGTACCATGTTTGTGTCGTAGAATTAATTTGGTAGAACTCCTTCTTGGAGTATTCTGTCAAATAGTTTGTTTAATATTGGGATCAGTTGTTCTTTGAATGTTTGATAGAATTCATTTGTGAATCAATCTGGATCTGGGGATTTTTTCTTTGGGAGTTCTTTGATGGCTTGTTCAATTTCTTTTTCTGAAATGGGGTTGTTAAGGTAATTTATTTCTTCCTCTTTTAGTCTAGGCAATTTATATTTTTGTAAATATTCATCCATATCACCTAGATTGCCATATTTGTTGCCATATAATTGGGCATAGTAGTTTTTAATGATTGCCTTAATTTCCTCTTCATTAGAGGTGAGGTCTCCTTTTTCATCTTGGATACTGTCAATTTGGTTTATTTCTTTCCTTTTTTAAATTAGACTGACTAGTACTTTGTCTACTTTATTTGTTTTTTCAAAGTACCAGCTTCTAGTCTTATTTATTAAATCAATAGATCTTTGACTTTCAATTTTATTAATTTCTCCTTTGAGTTTTAGGATCTCTAATTTAGTCTTCATCTGAGGATTTTTAATTTGTTCACTTTCTAATTTTTTAATTTGCATGCCCAATTCATTGACCTCTGCCCTTCTTAATTTGTTAATATATGAACTCAAGGATATAAATTTCCCCCTGAGTACTGCTTTGGCTGCATCCCATAGGATTTGATAGGATGTCTCATCATTGTTGTTTTCTTCAATGAAGTTATTAATTGTTTCTATGATTTGTTCTTTAACTAACTGGTTTTGGAGAATCATATTGTTTAATTTCCAATTAATTTTCGATTTACCTCTCCATGTTCCCTTACTAATTATTATTTTCATTACATTGTGATCTGAGAAAGTTGCATTTATTTTTTCTGCTCTTTTGCACTTGTTTGCAATGTTTTTATGCTCTAAAACATGGTCAATTTTTGTGAATGTACCATGTGCTGCAGAAAAGAAGGTATATTCCTTTTTGTCCATATTTATTTTTCTCCACATGTCTACTAATTCTAAATTTTCTAAGATTTTATTCACTCCTCTTACCTCATTCTTATTTATTTTTTGGTTTGATTTATCTAGTTAGGATAGAGGAAGGTTCAGGTCTCCCACTAGTATAGTTTTTCTATCTATTTTGTCCTTGAGTTCCTCTAGTTTCTCCTTTAGAAATTTGGATCCTATGCCATTTGGTGCATACATGTTGAGTACAGATATTTCCTCACTGTCTATACTGCCTTTTATCAGGATGTAATTACCTTCCCTATCTCTTTTAACTAGATTTATTTTTACTTTGGCTTTGTTGGATATCATGATTGAGACACTTGATTTCTGTTTGTCAATTGATGCCCAATAGATTTGGCTCCTGTAAACCTTAAAATTTCCCAGACCCTACTTTGTAAGATTGGATTAAGACCATTCCCCATTTGGGCAGTGAACTCTACTTAAAGCAGGAATGTGAGAATTCTACTTTACCTACTTGGGTCTGCCCTAGGGGAAGATAAAGTTGTAAACTCTTTTCTGAACAATGAAAAGTACTTAAACCCATACTTTTCTTAAGCTAAGTACCTATAAAGGTCAAGCAACTTGTAAATTTACAAGGAACAAAGAACTGGAAAACTTACTCAGAGCTTTCCTGGTGTGAATTACTCAAAAATCCACACCTTCTTAGGTGTAGACTAAAAATGGGTGGACCTTTAGAAACATCTACAGTGATTGGTAGATGTAAGGACTTAGGGGAGGTGACAGAGGAAATTTTGCCCTTAAAAATAAGAGCTCAGGGAAGAGCTGGGAAGTCGTTCTGAAACATTCAGATGGAGGAGGGAGCTGGTGAAAGCAGCTGAGATGCTGCTGGCTTGGTGTTATTAGAAATCCTTACTTAGACAGATCTTATGGTGAGTTATAAAAACTGACTGATTTCTCTTTTAATACTCAGGTCTAGGCCATATTGGCTTGAGGCCCTTCATACTTGTTCCTTTCTTATTCTCTCTCTTTTTCTTTGATTACTCATTGTATTGTTAATTAAAAATCTCTATAAAACCCAATTGACTTGGGTATTTGAATAATTGGGAATATTTCCCTGGTGACCACCTTATATTTGATTTTAAACCCAAGACACTGTAGTGAAACATATTTCTGCAGTCAAACTTACTCACTCTCTCTTATATCTATCACAATTTATATCTTCCACTATTTTAACCACTACAGTTTAAGACCTCAATCATTTTAAATCTCACACTCCACCCTCTTACTTTGACCCTATGTGTATCTACCTTTCTTATATGTGTTTCTTGTAGACAGCATATGGTAGGGTTTTGGACTCTAATCCACTCTGGTATTTGCTTACGTTTTATGGGTGAGTTAATTCCATTCACATTCAGTGTTATTATTACTAGCTGTGTATTTCCCAGCATTTTGATTTCTGCTCCTTTTCCTGCCTTTTCTTCTTTTACTATTTCCTTCTACACCAATGTTTGCTTTTGAACAGTCCCCCTTGTGTTGTATTCACTTTCAACTAACAAACTGCCTCATTAACAGGTGAGAAGGAAACAAGGGGAAGAGAAGTTGTTAATTACTTGACATGACCCAGATTGACATTTGAACCCAAATCCTTTGACACCAAACTGAGAAGAGTTGAAAATTGAACCAAAGTTCTTGGACTACAGTTCTAGTTATGTCTTTAAAATCCTACAGACCAATATTGGGTATACTTTTTAAAAATTTATTTTTTTCCATATTACATTTCAGTGCAATTTAATACAAATTATTTTCTGATATTTTTCATTCCATGTTCTTTCCCCTTCTGCCTCCCTGAGAAAGCAGGTAGTACATGTGTTATGCAATATATATTTCAATGTTTATCATGTTGTGAAAGAAGACACATATCACTTACATTAGAGAAAAATGCACAAAAGAAATAAAGTAAAGAATGGTATACTTCAATATGCATTCAGACTGTCAGTTTCTTCTATGGAGGTGGATAGCCTTTTTTTTCATTAGTCACTTGGAGTTGTTCAGGAACTTTGCATGGCTCTTAGTATTGGGTGTTATAAGATATATTAACATATATTATGCTATTACATATTATATATGTTAACATATACATATTAACATATTATATAATGTGCTATATATAAATATATATATAAAACATTTAGTCATTCTCGGTCACCGAGAGACTACCACTAATATACAAAACATATAAGATATACCTATATTTTGGGGTGTTATAAGATGTTAGATCTTGGAGAAACAGCATGATATAATGGCTTGACATGGAGTCAGAAAGATCTAAGTTCAAGTGTTACCTATTAACTCCTTAGCTGTGAGATAAGAACATAATCATTTAGCTTCTGTGAGTCTCAAGAAATTTTAAAAAAAACCCCTTACTTTCTGTGTTTACAGTAGGTACCAGTTTAAGCAGAAGAGTGGTAAGGGCTAAGCAATTGGGAATAAATGAATTGCTCAGGATCAAACAATGAGGAAGTGAGGTCTGATTGAAACCCAGGACCTCCCACTTCCAATCCTGGCTCTATCCATTGACCCACCCAGTTGCTTCAGTCTAAAGCAATTTAAAGAATTTTTTAGGAATTTAGTGGCAAAGATTTGGAAACAGAGAGTATGCCCATCAATTGAGGGATGGTTGGACAGGCTGTGGTATATATGCCATAAGAAATGATGAACAAGATAAGTTTAGAAATACTGGAAATATTTATATGAACTGATTAAAAGTGAAGTAAGCAGAACCAGGGGAGTAATGTTTACAGTAACAGGACTAAATTATAATCAGCAAAACAAGATTCCAAGATAACCCCAAAGGACTCATGAAAAAACAAACAAACCAACAATCTCTATCCACAGCTAAAGAAGAAACTGTTAGAAACTGATTGCATGCCATTCACTTTATTTGCTTCCTTTTTATGTTTTTTTTTTGTGATATGAATCTTCTGTCATAACATGGTGAATATGGAAATAGATATTGCATGAAAGTACTGGTGTAACATATATCAGGCTATTTACCAACTTGGTAAGGGGAGGGAAGGGGAAAGGAAAGAATCTGAATCACAAAATGTCAGAAAACAATTGTCAAAATTAGCAGAATTCCATGTGAACTAGAAGGACCCCCAGGAATTGATGCAGAGTGAAAGGAGCAGAACCAAGAGAACCTTATACACAAAGATGGATACACTGTGGCATAATCAAATGTAATGGACTTCTCTACTAGCAGCAATGTAATAATCCAAGACTTTTCTGAGAGACTTCTGAGAAAGAAAACTATCCATATTCAGAGAAAGAACTATAAAGTAAAAACACAGAAGAAAAATAACTGCTTGATCAAATGGGTCAATGGGGATATGATTGGGAATGTAGACTCTAAACAATCACCCTAGTGCAAATATCGATAATATGGAAATAGGTCTTAATCAAAGACACATGTAAAACCCAGTTGAATTGTGTGTTGGCTATGGGAGGGGGGTCAGATGAGGGGAGAGAAAGAACATGAATCATGTAACCATGGAAAATTTTTCTTAATCAATTAAATAAAATTTTTAAAGTATTTAAAAAGAAAGAAAGTTATAAGGTTTTATATGATCACATGATTTTTCTTAAAAATATTGTTACTAATTCAATTTCCAAAAATGTTAGTTGAGGATGAAAGACCTCAATTTCCATTAATTGTCCTTACAAACATCAAAGTTTAGCTTCTGTACTGTGACAGAGGCTGGAACTAAAGAAAAAGTGCCAGGCTGAAGAGTTTGTGAACTGATCACCTCCATGGGAGAGGGGCCCCAAGGGATTGGAATCTGGAGGAGGAGAAGACTCTGGCTGGTAGAGGAGTTGGGCTCTTGGTCTTTAGAAGCTAAAGACAGAAGGTGGGAAAAAGATATTCTTCTGAGGGTTACCCACTTTTTCCTGTTGGTGACTGGAAATCCTTCCCCCCCAACATTTACCAATTGAAAACACTGTTGAAGAAGAAGCCTGAGAAAGACATTTTAAATCTCTTTCAGACTTTACTTCAGCTCCTGTTGCTCTGAGTCTGAACTGTGGCCAAGGGGCCAAACCCAGGGGTGAGTCAACCTGACTTTCTCTCAGGGGCTTAGGCATCCAAGGCCTGAGTTCCCCCCAAACTCAAGGAGGGAGGAAAAGAGTTTTAGATAGAGACAGGGACTCCTTTTCCCCACTTCCCTTTCCCATTCTTTGTGTACTAGATATTCCTTTTGTATTACCTGATTGAGTTGATACTAAAAGTTATCTTTTTCCCAAGCTGAGTGTGAGTGAACAGATCAAGGGCAGACCCTTTGGTCTCAAGTAGTGGAGGGGGACAAAGGGGGACAAGAGCTAATTGGGGAGAATAGCCTTAGCTAAGGAGGTAAGGCAGAAGGGGGAATATCTTCAAGCCCCCTCTCCTCTCTCTGAGCCTACCCTAAACATCAGCTGTCTCCCCTGTACCCCACTTTTAAAAGGGAGGTTCTCCTCTCTTCCTCCTCTATGTATTGAAAGACTGAACCCCTTGAATACAAATTAACCTCCTCTTATAATACAAATGGCACCCCAGATTTAAAAGAACCCCATTTATAACTCAGGGCAACAGGAGCTGAAGTAAAGTTTGACAGAGATTTAAAATGTCTTTCTCAGGCTTCCTCTTCAACAGTCTTTTCAACTGGGAAATGTTGGGGGGAAGGATTTCCAGTCACCAGCAGTTATAATATCACCTGTATAAATTAGAGAATACAGTGATCCCTTGCCTATCCCAGTAGTTATGTTCCAGAGACCCCATGATAGATGAAAATCTGCAAAGTAGTGATCTTACATTTATTCCATTATATATATATATATATATATATATATATATATATATATTGTAAGGCTTTATAAACCCTTACCACTCTCCTATAAACCTTTTCCACACTATTAACCTACAGTCACTGAGCCAATCAACCCCCAGGATACAGAGCATAATGCTGTGGTTGGTTGCCTTTCATTCCGTCAGCCAATAGTGTGCCATGATAAATGTAACACTGTGATACACTATTATATATATATATATATATATATATATATATATATAAACCCACAATCACCACAATAAGTGAACTTCAATATAGCAAGGGATGACTGTATATATTATTATTCAGTATAAACTTTTTAAAAATGGATGCATATGTTGCTGTTAGGGCAATTGCATAATTTTATATATAATAATACTTCACATTTATAAATATAGCTCATACCCAGATCAACTCACTCCTTGGACTTCTTTACCTCCACACCTACCATCTATAGAACTACCTTGTAAAGATATTTTCCCTGAGTATCCCTCTCCTGACTACTGACCCTTTAAGTTGGGCAGCTATTGTATTAGGGTCTCTAGGCATACTTGCTTCATTTCTGACTTAACTTACTCTTCACTTTTTCATGTTCCAAAGTTATCCTCTGTCTCCCCCAACTCAATCCCAACCCCTTTATTTGCTGCCTTTCTTTATGTATTTTTTATAATAGAACATAAGCTCCTTGAGCATAGGAGTAGTTTTGTTTCTATTTGTACTTTTGATGTTTAGCACAATTCCTGAAACAGAGTAAACACTAAATAAATGCATTACCTGCCTTTCTTTGTGCCCGTTTGTTATCTTTCATTATCTGTTTCTCTTTCTCTATCTAAAGTTTGCAAAGTTCTGTACATGCATTATCTTGTTTGATTCTTAAAATAGTCTTCCTGTGTTATTAGTATTTTGCTTTTGCATATGAGAAGATTAAGATTAGAAAACTAATATGTATTAAGTGGCTCATACAGGGTCATATGGAGGACTGAAGCATGTGAATCAAAGAATTCTATATAGCCACTATTCCATACTAATCTCTGAAGAAGAAATGGCACGCTTATAACAAAAAGTACTGATTTTTGACTGTCATTTGCTCCTTGTAAACACATTGAGGACTTTTTAATGGCACTAGTTTGATTGCTCAACAAAAGGAAGACCTCCATTGATCTTTGAAACCACATACTTTGAACAAAAGCATCCTCTGCATGTCCAGTATTTTGTTTATGACAATAACCACAAAGTCAAGATAAAGCCCATAAGGATGATTTAGTTTCTCTTCCATGCCACTTTTTTCTGCCATCAATGGGGCCAGGATGAGCTGAGTTCAACAATTGTTTGGGAACTATGATGAGAACATAGCCTACTTCATCCTTGACACCAAATAGCTCTGGGACTATATCTAAATATTGCAGAGAATCTTTCCTCTCTCGTTAGGAAATAATTGCCACTTAAAGTCCTCTAAACCCTTACAGTTAACTGAAAATCAACTATCCACAGATAATATATTCCTCAGTGGCAGAAATTAGACTCCTGGGCTTTTCACTGCCATTCTAAGTTCATTAAATGCTGCAAGGATTTTGTATTTGGACAGAAGTGAGATCAAGAAAAGTGTTCTGGCCTATGGCTCTTCACAGTGACTTCAGTGTGACACACAGACTCCAGTGTCTTAGGTTAGAACTATGTCTGGAAGAATTTGAATAGAATGGGCCAATTTTGGGTGTTTTCACATTAATGCCAATTGTCTTCATAGTTGACCTAATAGCCTGAACCTTAATTCGTGTCCTCATTCTTATCTGATTAGATTTTTTCTCTCTAAATTGATTTCTCTTTCTTTACTCTTCCCACTTTTTAATTAATCCTCCAGGCTACTACTATCATACCAATCTGATTCATGTATAGATCTTGTCATGCTTTTCCTGACAATCATCGAGAAATTATCAAAGGCTTCTGATACTTGAATAATGTAGTTTGAATATCTTTGCTGGAAGTCAAGATTCCTATCTTAGACCAGGTACAAACTAGCCTCAAATTCAAGTTTGTGATCTGGAAAGACTGAATTAATGAAGATGGTGGAAAAAAAGACTCACTAAATGTAAACAAATACTCAGTAAGGATATATAGAAATAACAATCAAGTTTCCTCTCATTTGTTCAACAAATCAACAACTTTAGCCTATCCGTGAATCACTAATTTATCAAATCCTTCCCTTCTTGTTACCTTTTTATATGAGATTCCCTCCAAAGTCCTTTACCTTATATCCATTCAGATTCTCCATGGCTAAGTGTTATATATGCACTCAAAATCATTAATACTACATAGTTGAAGCAATCCCATCAATCTTAAGACCTGGGCATTATTTATCTTTAAGTACTCTTTGCCTTGGTCCAATTGGACTACTCTATCTTCTAAACACATCCCACATTTTTCTTTTTGGGCTCATATTCTTTATATCTAAAAATATTCTATATCTTATCATCCTTCAAAGCCCTTTTCATGTTTAACATCCTCTATAAAGCCTTCTGGTTTCTCTAGTCAGCAACTAGGTGGCATAATGGATAGAGTGTTAGGCTTGGAGTCAGAAAGGCTCATCTTCTAGAGTTCAAGTCTGGACTAAAACACTTATTAGCTGTGTGATCCTGGGCAAGTCATCAACTGTGCCTCAATTTCCTCAAATGTAAAATGAGCTTCAAAATAAAATTACATAGCACTCCAGTATCTTTTCCAAGAAAACCTCAAATGGGATCACAAAGACTAGGAGATGACTGAAAAGATTGAACAACAACATAAAGCCTTTCTAGATTTCTCTCATTAGGGATTATCTTCTCTCTTTAAGCTTATATAATACTTTGTTTTGTACCTCTCAAATGTGCTTAAGCATTCTTATATTATTGAAGGAGGTCTAGGCAAAACATATCATCCATTAATGAGTATCACCATGATACTCATTACATGCCTAGCACATGCTTATTGAACAGCTGATATAATTCTGTTTGTGTTTACCCAATCATCTTATCAGTATATAAAAGCAAGACTTTTATTATTTTAAGTTCATATTTCAAAACCATGTATTTGCAGGATTGTAGCATTAGAAGTTCAAGTGGTCATCATCTTTCCCAATCCCGTTATTTTATATCCATGGGAAAAGGAAGTCCATGATAAAGCATGTGGCAGCTTCTATAGTCAATGTAGCTCTTTTAATTTCAAGTGCATTATTCCTGCTACTAGGCCACATGGATTTAGAGTTAGAAGGAAGCTCAGTGCCCATCTAGATCAACCATTGTCAAGATAATTTTAGGGTTGTGACTTACAATCTAGATTTAATTGGTCATTGGGAAAAATCCCAAATAAAATACCCAAGTCAGTCTGAAAATTTATGGTAATTTAATTAATATAGAGGGAAGGAATTTAAGGAGAAGGAGGGAAGAGGATATAGGATTTGTCCTGCCTGGCCTGTTGCAGGGGGAGTTTAAAATTCCAACCTCTAGGTCTCTGAAGAAGATTAGAGGCTTCTAAGGGGATAAAGTTGGAAAAGTAAAGGAGGGACACTCAGCCAGAAACTTACCACCGAACTGGACAATAGCTTTTAGCCAAGCTAAGATGCCAAAAGGCCAGCACACTGCTATCAGCCAATTCTCTGCTGCAAAGGGTCCCAGAGAGAGGAAGTGATCCAAACATATAGATCTTTCATCGTTGTGTCTCCTCCTCTAAATTTTCACATCTATCAATCACATCAAAGGTTTTTCGCCAGGACTGCCCTTACTTTTAGTTCTCATCTTCTTTTGATTAGATTATATCTTTAGAGTTACTTAATACTTCTTTATATTAAGATCTTAAAATAGACTTAACTTAAAGTTCTAGCTTCACTATAAGGTAAGAGTTAAGTACTTTCATCATTGTTCAATCAGGAGATCACAACTTTATCTTCCCTTAAAGTAAGTCTAAGTAGGGCAGAATAATTTAAAGTTCCCAAGACATTTCTGATTTTGTTAAACTAAGTATCTTCATTGTTACAATCAGGAAATAGCTAAATCCAATCTTCACACCATCTCATTTCACATATTCGTAAATTAAACTGAGACTGAGAGAAGTTCAGAGGCTTCAATAGGGTAAATATCCAGTAAGTGTCTGAAGAAGGATTCAAACTAAGTCTCTCTGACTATAACTCTCTCCATTAGGATACCTAATTGCCTAAAATTTTATAACAGTAAGTTAATAGAATGTTTTCCAAATCATTGCATTGATCCATCTCATGTCTTTCCTAAAATGAATTTAAACCATAAACTTTCTTATACATTCACTAGGTGAAGAGAAACTCTCCTCAGAGATGCTCTTTTGGGCTATGAGACATGGGACTCATTCTTTGGCAATTCCAAGAATAAGCTGCAGGATTCACTTAATTTAGTGTTGCAAGGGAAAAAAGACACCAAAGTTGTTTGGTATAGTCTATTTTAATTGTAAGATCTTTCCCATGGGTAACATGCAAGCTTAAAGCCATTCCATGTTGAACATTGTCTTGTACTTAAGCAAAAAAATAAAAAATAAAAACTTTTCTAAGTGGACAATGAATAGAAAAACATTTATTGAATATGAACCAACAATGAATACATATACATTAAAATTCATGAGTTTAGATAACTTATGTTATGATTCTGTGTTCATGTAAAATTACCTAAAGAATTGAAGATATCTCACTTATGAGGACACCATCCACAATGAATGGGACTACCATAGGGTCTAAATTTGCATTTTGGACTCAGCTTGCTTTGGAAAAGGCAGAAAATTTCCCATAATTCTTGAACCCCAAGTTGACACCTTGAGAAGGCATCAATGTCCCAGAAGTAAAATTTGCTAACTTCAGGATAGTTGTTCTCTAGTCAGGACACGTGTAGGGACTTAAGTGATGACTTCCAACATGATTTCAAGTACATTTAGCTTTTACCTCCTGTAACTAGTCATCAGAAGATATATAAGATAACCAACTTAGAGTGGAATATAGGGGGTCTAGTCATTGGATCACTAGCTCCAGTGTCCAATCATTTATTTCATTTTTTAATGCTTCTCATTTGCCCTGTCCCCATGCATGTTTACTTTTGCTGACTATAATAGGTAGGAAATAAGAACATCAATATTTAACCTTCAAAGGGGGACTCATTTACTGGAACTCCAAGTTTATGAACTAAGGATATAAATCTCTGAGGTATTGCAATCTACATAACATAATGAAACCATATGAATGACTGAATTGCCTTTAACATTTGATTGTTTAAAAGAACACTTATTTACTTCTTTTTCTGGGGAAAAGGGCCTTTAAACAAATGAAGGAGAACACACTATTGTCAGACATATATAATGAAATTTATTTTTCAGAGTGGCCCTTGCTTTTTTATTTCTTCCCAGTCATGGTAATTTATATCAAGTCTGTCAAGAACCCAGAGAGAAAGTATATTTTACAGTTGTCTAAAGGTTTTTGTTATGCAAGAAAGGAATAACTTTCCTTTCTTACAATGAATTGGGGGGGGGGATGTGTGTGGGGGGAGGCAGGTTTCTATTCCTCAGTGAGAAGAGCATAGAAGAGAAATCTTCAAAGCAAAGATCAGTCAATGGCATCTGGGGACCAAGGTACACTTACATTGTGCACATTGATTTTCAGATTTTGATTATTCAGTTAACCAATGATAAGAAAATGACCCAGAATGGAAGTCCCAAACTCTTGATTATAATGCCAGTTCTGATGCTAACTAGACATATGAACTTGGGTAAATCTCCTGGAAAGACTCTAATGAGTTTCAGTTTTCATATCTTTTATATGTGAAGATTAGACTAGATGATCTCTAATATTTCTTATATTGCTTTCACTTAATGGATCTAGTAAAAAAATGTGCCTTGGGAACTCTAAGCATAGTAGTTAGTAAATATAACAATAATACCATGATGCAGGTAACTGCTTTCTGTAAACTGGAGTTTGTTAATGAGAATGTTAAATGAATGAATATGTATGGAATGCTTTTATTTTGCATATAGTAAATGTTTGTAGGGTATTTTAACAAGTTTACCAGTAATTACTAATTATAACTAGCAGCACATATAAAATTAATACAAGATAAAGCTTGCAATTTGGAATTTCTTACTTAAACTAATCATTCTTACTAGCTATATTTTAAATTCGATCATTCCTGAGCACTAATGGATTACAAGTGCCATCATAATATAATATAATAAACTTATTTTTAATGTTTTCACCCTCTAAATTTTTACGCCTTAGACAAATCACCAGTTACTCTACCTTGGTTATGACATTGTATTCAATAACTTCAAGAAAGGGAAGATAATCACATATAATATCTACTACATGTCAGACGCTGTTCTAAGGGTTTGAAACTATTATGTCATTTGTTTCTCACAAAATTTAAAGGTAGGTATCATTATTACCTCCACTTAATAGCTGAAGAAACAGAAACAAACAGAGGTTAGATGACTCGTCCATGGTCACACAACTAGTAAGTACGTAAAATTTAATTTGAATTCAAGCCTTCCTGATTCTAGGCTCAGGAATGTATCCACTTCACCACTGAGCTTCTTCCAGTGGTCATAGAAATAAAGATGACAGTAAAAGTCAGTAGACTATGATAAAAAAAAAAGGCAGGGAGAGCAATGTGGGGTTTTAGATGAAAAGAAAAAAAAATTCTGTGTAGAGTTTCTCTAATGATGGAAGCTTCCATCTTTCTCACATATTATTTTTGATGGAGTTACTCCCAACTTCCTTTGGCTTGAGACAGTTTTGGAAGGAACAGGAAGTGTTCTATTAGTTCTGAACCTCAAATTGACTTCTGATAAGAGTACTACTATCATTTCTTTTCTCTTTTCCATTCCCCTTTATTCCATAAAATTACAAATTACATACATAGACACACAAAAAGGGCAGAGACAGTGCATGTCTGTATGTACATGTGCAAACACATATGTACATGGCACATGAGGGCATGGGGTTAGAGAACAAGAGGAAAGAGGACATGATACCCACCCCCTACCCATCCAGTAGGGAGGGGGCACAGCCCCAAACATGGACCTTCTAGATAGAGGTAAGAAAGGATCCAGTAGTCACTGACAGATCTTTGGGGGAAAGGGAGGTGCCTACCCCAGAATTTATCCTAAGAGACCTTGTACTTATTGGGAATAAGGGGGGCGGGATCAAGACAATAGTAAAAAAAGTCAGTAAATTCCCTATGGGAGGGTGAGATTGAAAAGGTGTGGGGAGAAATAAAAGCAGTAAAGGGGGCAGTGAAAATCTCCCCCTAAGGTTCCCTAAACTTTAAGGGCTGGGATTACCTCTATTTAATGTTAAATTGGTGGGAAGGGAGTTATTCTATGGGATGATTACTCTACCCATCACAGTCCATACCTAGAGAGTGGAGGTAGAAAGCCTGTCATATAGGAAGAAAGGAGGGGGACAGAAGTTGGATAATGACAGTCTTGGTGGTTATGGTCACCTCTTCAGTTCAGGAGATTGTCTTTCCATTCCTAGACAAGCTGAGACCTATTATCACTAAAATAGGCTCTAGGATGATCTTTACCTCACTACCACATTCTAAAATATTAGGAATAAATGGGTTTCCTCCAAATGCCAAAGGAATGACTGAGGGATTACATCCCTCTCTGTAATCCCACCCCCATCAACACTTCTGATAGGACCTGAGAGTGGGGGAGGGCCCTCACCAGTCATAGAATCTGACTATTGGGAAGGGGAGTCCTCAGGGCCCTGTATAGTTAGCCAAGAGCATCCCTCAGTCCTTCTACCCTGGCCCGTTCCAGTAGCCTCATGCGGATGAAATTCCAGGAGATGTTGTGGCTGGTATTGGAATGTCTCTTGTGTCCACTCTTTGTCAAATGCTTCAGCATCACTCTCATCCAAATTGATGTAACCCTGCTGTTCTTCCTGGTCCCCAGTTAGGTGATTTCAGGAACACTGAGGGACGTTTGCCCTGTCTCAGATGTGATACCCAATGGACATCTTTTCTAGTCTGCTATCACAGTCCCTCATGGTGCTCCTTGTCTCCTGGATCCCATCTCGTGCTGAGCACATCTCAGATGTTTCTTGGTAGACTTTGGGAACATCATCATCCAGGTTTGAATAGGAAATGACAGTGGAGGATGAAAAAGTCTGGCAGTTGGCTCTGGTGTGATCTGGCTCTTATGTGATCAATATTCCCAAACATGTCATTCATCACCCCAAACATATCCATGAAGCCACCTGTCATTCCTAGCATCCCAAAGGGTGGGACAGCCCCAGCTTGTGTCCTTTGACTGGTAGGCCAAGCCCCTGGTATGCTCCTATTTGTGATGCTAAGGAAAGGGCTGTAGCCAAAGCCCTTCAACAATATCCAGCTCATATGTTGTTGATGAATAGCAAAAGGGCCCATGAGGAACATGGGATCCTCAGGTTCTCTGTCCCTCATGAACTAGAACAACTTGTTTTCCCTAGAAGGGAAAGGAATAAGGGCTTAGGGATTTACTTATGCTTATTCTTATTTTAAAAACTAACTATGCTAACTAAGTTACTAAACTAAAACTTAACCAAGTTCCCAAATCTTACTCAGCAAGCCCCCCCCCAAAAAAAACAGTTACAGCCAGAATCTGTTGTTAGATGTCCAAGCAAATCCTGATGTCCAAGTGAGACTGAATGATGCCAGTAGCTAGACACAGGAACCCTTCTTCAGCTCAACACCAGAGAAAATCCTCTTCAGATCCCTCTTCAGACCTTCCTCTTGACTTTCTCAGGAGACCACAAGAAAAGTCAGGTGGGGCAAGATGGAGTCTCCCCAGATCCCCTCCCTCAGGCTCCCATGTGACCCTTGGTCACATGCCACTGTCAATCATACCTAGTTTGCACTTTTCAATTCCTGTACAGTTTTGCAAATTGCAAATCTTTCCATCCTTTATCATAGTACCAGCCCTGATTCCTGGTGCTGTGGGGCCCAACACTCAGGTGCCCATCTGTCTGGGCCCAATTCAGGACCTGGCATAGACCTGCAGAATCAGGCTGGCTGGGTGCTCCCCTGGGACTGGGAGCACTTCCTTCCTTCCTTCCTTCTTCTTCCTCTTCTTCAAGCTCCTGCTACTGCCATCACAGCTGCCCCTAGCACAGCCAGCTCCCTACTATCATTTCTTGAATAAAATAAGTAGCTATTTTCAGAGGACTTGCTCTTTGACCAGGAAATATACAAGATATCTAACAAAGTGAATTCAAGGATAATTAACTTCTACCAGCTATAAATAATTATCAGAGCATATTTTGTGCATGTACACTTAAGGGGTTAAGAATAAAACTATTTCATGCTGAGCATGAAGTCTTGAATTTCTGCAGAAAGTTGTTTGTTTTAATAAAAATAAGATTTCAATATTATGAACAAATGAGTGAATTTAAATAAATGAATTAGTTAATACAGAGAACTTCAGTTATAGTCCTCAATGTGGTACTACAAAATTGTCCATGAGACCTGAGACAGTCTCACTAACTAAGAAGGATGCCATCCACTGTGACATAAGAGGGGCCACTAAAAATGTTGAAAATCTTAGAAAGATACTTCATTTGAAGTCAGAGGACCTAGATCCAGGATCCCATTCCACCAATTACTATCTGGGTGAATGTGGCCAAGTCACTTTTTTGGGCTTCAATTTCCTCACCTGTAAAATAAATGAGTTATAGGTAATTTCTAAGATCCCTTCTTGTTCTAAATCTCTAATTATATGAGCCTGTGACTTAATGTCAAAAATTTGCATTGTAATATGTTTAAATACTCATTAGAGGTTTAGATAAAAATAAACATGTGAGTGACATCCTTGTTGCTATTGAATCTGATTTCCCTCATATAAGGCAAATTATTATCTTTCACGAAGTTAGAATCAGATTTAATTGTTTAAATAATCTAAGATCTATCATATTATATGAGATTCCTTACTAAGGCATTAAAGCGCTTTTATATATTTATATTTTTAATGACTCTTTAGTTAACTGGATTGGATCCAACAATTGTATTCTACAATAATCAACATTTATACGAAAGATGTTTCATGGATTCTTCTGGAAGTCTAGAGAAGTCTTATCAACCTCTTCTTAGAATAATGTTTTCGAATGCACAAAATGAAATACATAGGATGACGAAAAATACGAAAATGTAATTTTCAAGATACTTAAAAAAATTCATGGACCCCAGGAAAATAAATTCATCCCTATTCAGTTCCGTTTCCAAAACCTATTATGATAGAAAGAAGGATATACCTATGATATCACATTGTATTATGGCCTGCCAAAAAAGTTAACAAAAAATACCCATTAGTGTAGTATATTCATTTACCTGAGCATATATGAAAGTAAAAATATAATACAAAGTGATGGTATGTTACCAAAATAATGCAACATTAATTGAAATGTTTAGTTATTTATGTGGTGGAATTGATTCAAAGGCAAGCATGTTTGCATCTGTCTATAACAAATCTGATACACTTAATTTACTAAGTCTCTTAATCTGTGGAAGTCAACAGGTATTAATTAGATTAATCATTTAGCAGAAGGAAAATTGAGACTCAGAAAAGTCTCTTGTTCATGATCACACAACCTGATAGTGTTAGAAGGGGTTTTGAATGATACTTGCTTGGATTTCAAGTTCAGTTTGCATTCTTATATACTGAATCACTCAATCTGTTGTAGTCTATACAATGACAGTATGAAACTTTCCCCTATTCTCTTTTTGACAGTTGCCTGATCCTTTAAACTTTTTCTCAATTCTAATTTCTTAAATTATCTTTTAGATATAATATTAGCACATTCCTCCCAAATGCATTATATTTATTAAATTGGTATATTAAATATTTTTCCTTAAAAGTACTACTATCCTCAGTCCCAAACTCTCTTGAATTTTTGTTTGTCCAAAAGTTCATAAATTTTATAATTGATTCGGTTTTTAAAAATGGACTATTTTGAAGAGGGTTGGAGAAACTTACTTTTTTAAATCACTGAATTTTTTACTTAAATACCCTACCAAAATATTCAAGTTTATAAGCAACTAAATAAATTCCTAAAATAAGCTCTCTTTGATGCTTCTGAAAACATTAGATTATATCTAAGAACAAGAAACCTATTTAAAACATGTCTTAATTGATTTTGTTAGTAAGATAACTACATGATATATCTAAATGGGAATCTAGAAGACATGAAGTTATTATATGACTTAGAATCAGCTATAGATTTTGAAAATGCCATTTGACTCCATTCTTCTTCAAACTACATATAAATGAGGCTTAAAATAAAATAATCAAAAATTAGATTTAAACTGAATTAAAAAATGTGAATGATATATAGTTAATTCAATCTGGATGCACTCTGAATTTTATATCCAATGTGTACAACAAAGAAATAGTTTGGCTCCTTAGGCCCATGTTATAAGTGAATAAGAAGCAGATAATTTTACTCATAAAATTATTTATTTTTAACACTCCTTTTAAAAATTAGTTCTAAATTCTCTCCCTCTTTAGTCTTTTCCCCATCTACTGAGAAGGTAAGCAATATATCAATTATACATGTGAAATCAAAATATATATATCATATTTCCATATTAGCCATATAGAAAAATGAAAAAGCAAGAAAAGTATACACCAGTATGCAATTGCAGTTAATCATTTTTCTCTTGGCATGTGGATGGACTTTTCCTTATGAGTCCTCCAGAATTATTTTGGATCATGGTATTTAAACAGAGTAGCTAAGTCTTTCACAGATGATCATTATGACAACATTACTATTACTGTGTACAATGAACTGGTTCTGCTCCATTTTGTATCAATAGGCCTCCTATTTTTCAGAAATCATCCCCATTGGCATTTTTTGTAGAACAATAACATTTCATCACATTATACCATGTCCTGTTTATCCATTCCTTAATTGATGTGCATTCCTTCAATTTACCATTATTTGTCACAACAAAAGAGCTGCTATAACTATTTATGTACATGGAGGTATTTTTTTTTGGTTGATCTCTTTAAGATACAGACCTAGTAGTGGTATTGCCGAATCAAAGAGTATGCATAGTTTTGAAGCTCTTTGTGTATAGTTTGAAGTTCTCTGGAATTGTTGGAACAGCTCACAACTCTATCAACAGTTCATTAGTGTATCTGTTTTTCCACATTCCCTCCAGAATTTGTCAATTTTTATGCATGGGAGGTGTTCTAATTTCATTGACATAATTAATAATGATTTAGAATATTTTAATGTTAAAATAGATCATTTTAATTCTCTTCCTGTGTTTTCATTTGTTTTGATTCCTGCTTTAAGATAAAAATATACATATATCTTGAAACCATTTGGAATAAGTCTTGGTTCTCCTTGTTCATTATTCTATGTATTGGTATCAGAGGAAGCCACTCTAGAGAGTTGCATTTAGGAGATCTAACCATTATATATCTGTGACAGTGATTATATAGTCCACTAAGATAGGGTTGTTTACTGGAGAATAGCTCTTTTCTATACATCTGTTTATTTTCATTGACTTATAAGAAAGCCTTTTTATTTGAACCATGTTAACTGTGTGCTTGCAAGGGGGAGCTGGTAACTGACATATGACTTTAGCAACATTGCTGAAATAGTACTGTTTACAAAACCTTTTTCATGTTCTCCTAGCTACCAGTGCCTTCACCCATCACCATTCTCTCTCCCCCATTTACCCTGCATTTGTTTTATACCATATCTCCTCCAAAAGAATGTAGTATTTTTGAAAGACTTTCATTTTTATTTTTGCATCCCTACAAACCATCATAATACCCAGAAATTTTTTTTCTTGAAGGCACTTAAAAATTCTGGTAGATTGATCAATTGATAGTGTATTAAATAGTTACAGTAAGTTAAAATTTCAGATTATTTAGCAAGCTCTAGAACTGAAAAATATCCTTCCCTCAGGTGCTTTGCATGTAGTGAAAATTTCTGATATTAGTTGTAGAAAAGAAGCTTTCATTGACTCAATCTAAATTTCAATCAAATTTTGGCTACTATTCTTGTAAGTAGGTTTTAGATAATCTTGGTTTTTGTGTGTAAGAATAACAATACTACTACTGTTACTACTACATTTCCAGGTTTGCAATGTAATATATGTTTTTTATATATTTTATATATATTTTTCACTTTACATATGTTATTTCACTGGGTTCCTATAAGGTAGGTGTGGACCCCATTTTCTGAGGCATAGAGACACTAAATTATCCCACAGAAACACATAGTAGGTAAGAATCAGAGATAGAATTTGAATTCTGGTTGTGCTGGATCCAAGTCCAATGCTTTATCCACTCTCTCACCTAACTACTATCTAAAATAAAATTATTATATTAAAAAATTCTTGAATATGATTAAAAGGAATAAATGAAAACTCATCTGACATTCATTGTATTCTTTTTTAAGGAAGGATAACAATTTAAAGAACATTTTTCTAGACCTTTTATACTTCAGTTCTCTTTAGCCTTGGCATTTTTATTTTCTGTGAGTGAGCATACAGATTTCTCCACATGCTGCAGCATATGACATTGGTTTTCCATTCCATTACACAGCAGAAGCACACCTAGTGACCCAAAAGCAGTAGTACTTTTAAAGTGGCATCATCAAATCCACTACAAGGTTTATAGAACCATACAATTTTAGAATTGGTATGAACATTAGACATCATCTAATTTAGGGATTCATAATCATTATTTCTTTATCTCCTTTACTGATTTCACGGTTTGGTGAAGTTTGTGGACCTTCTTCTCTGAACGTTGTTTTTAAAAATATAAAAATAAAACACATAGTTTACAAAGTGTAAGAAATTAAATTTAGGTTTTATGTTAAATATGAGAATTCTAAAGTAATATTGTGGTCACTGATTTAAAGATATTATAACTTAAGTCAAAATGACTTTTAGTAGCTTCATTTACAAAGAGGTAGAAAGAGTGAGAATGGAAATGGTAGCTAAAGAGACAGGATTTAATAAACCTACTAGTCCTTCTCTGGTGAAGTGAGGCTCAGCCCCAGAGAGACTTCCCCACATGTGGTAGTGTCTTCAGCTACAGTTCTACCAACACAGCCTCCTCCAAAGCCTCAGCAGAGATCTCTGGAACCAGTCTCTCCAGAAGCTAGGAAAGGAAGGCCAGCTACTCACTTACTCAAGACAAACCCCAAAGGAGAAGACAGAAGGGCAAGTCTCAAGGCAAAGTTCTCCAACACTGAACTCCAAAGGAGAAGATCCAGGAGCAGTCCTCCAAGAAGCAGTCCAAGAGCCAAAGTCCAAGATCTAAGGTCTAAGCTCTAAGTTCCTTCAACAGGAAGCTGAGGTCTTTTATAATCCTTTTTCCATGTCACTTCCTGTTCTCAACTCCTGAGGTCTTTTATAATCCTTTTTCCAAGTGTTCCATGAACACTTCCTGTTCTCAACTCCTTGGAATCAGTAAACAGCCAGCATAGAAGGTCCATGCACGAGAATAACTATACCTAACAAAATAAAAGGGGGTCTCAAGCCCTCACTCATCACTTACTTACACTTAATTTAGATATAATATTTGCAGGGTTTTGTCACACAAACTAATGATACAAAGTGTAGAGGAGATAGATAAAAAACAGAAATGACCCATATTTATAACTCAATATTTACAGTGGCATTTTTTTTAGTAACAAAATAAGGAGAATGAAGAGGAGGAGGAGAATAGAAGGAATACAAAAACAGAGAAATATTGTGAATATAGATTTCTTCATTAGATTTTATCTGATTTTTACTTTAAAATTTTAGTAATGTCTTTATGATTTTTTCATAAAACATTTTGTCTATATGCCTTTCTTCTTCCCCAGAATCTTATCTTGTACACTGAAAGAGTTAATTAATTTTTTTAAAACCACTAAAAATATTGCTACTGAACTCAATAAACAATATTGAAAGCATGAATCAAATCCTAGAGTATGTAGCAAAGACATAAAGTTGTTATTTATGCTGGTTTTATTTAACTTTTTTTTTACATTATTATTGAACTCATAGTGAATAATGTTCCTAGCATTCATTGGTAGAGGTATTTCTTCATCTGTAACTTCCCTTTAAAGAAATTACAGATGCAATCTCTGTCCCAATTTTAACATACAGATATGACAGTTTATTCAAACATTCCCCAAATGATTTGGCACCCATTTTGCTTCCAGTTTTCAGCTACTGTAAAATATCCTATTAATATTTTCATAAATAAGGGATCATTGATTTTAGCTTTGATATATTTTTATCCCTTAGCTATTTAAAAATTATTATTTTTCATTCTTATACCCCTTATATTTATTATTGCATACCTCTTCTTCCTTCTCCTTCCCAAGGTAATTTTGTAATAATAAAAAATAAAAAATGGAAAAAACAGTCCAGCAACAATTAAAAAAAAGATTCTAATATTTATATGGCCTTCAATAGCCATAGATACATATGTCTTCAAAGAATGACAAGAAATGTTTTCTTCTATTTCTGATTTGGGATAAAATTTGGTCATTTTTATTTGATTATATTCAGTTTTGATTGTCTTTTTCTTTACATTTGCAGTGGCATTATAAGCATATTGTTTCCTGGTTTTGTTTAACTTAATGTCTCAGTAGTTCATATAAGTATTCCTATGTCTATCTGTATTCACCACATGAATAATTTTTAATACTATAATAGTGTTCCATTACACTTATTTACAGTTTTTTAGAAGTTCTTTAATTGATGTATGTCTACTTTGTTCTTCAGCCCTGACCACTACAGAAAGCACTGCTCTTTTTTTCATTTATCTCCTTAAGGTATATGTCTATCAAATAGTCAAATAATATGAGCATTTTATTCACTTTTTCACATAATTGCAATTTGTTTTCTAGATTGTTTGGATCATTTTCAAATCCCCTAAAATGGCTATTTCTGGGGAGAGAGGGAGAGAACATGCATCACAAAATGTCAGAAAACAATTATTATAAAAATTTCCAACACGTAAGCTAGGAAAAAAAGTGACTTTCTCTTATTTCACCTTTGTTAGTTTATTTACTTTGAGATAAAAACTGTGGTAGAGGCAGTTATGAATCAATTGTTAGAGCACTGGGCTTGGAATGAGGAAGACATGAGTCCAAATCCAGCCTCAGATACTTTCTTAGATGTGTATCCTTTGGTAAGTCACTTAACCTCTGTATGCCTAGGAATTTTCTAGGTAACTTAGTTGATATATTTTTGGTCTTGGAATCAGAAAGTTCTGAGTTCATGTCTGCCTCAGACACTTACTTGTTGATTGATATTGAGCAAGTCACTTCACCATTCACCACCTAACAAAAGAATAAACTGCATTTGTTAGAAAAGGAAATGACAAACCACTTCAGTTTCTTTGCCAAGAAAAATCCCAAGAATAGCTTTGGTCTATGGGGTCATGTAGAGTTGGGCATGAATGAACTACTGTTGAGTGTTGAGTGATGACATAAAACTTGGAATTTTAAAAATCACATTTCTTTCATTAGATCATTTATTTATTATTTTATGTGATTGTTAGTTGACAGTTATTTAGAGAAGTAGTTATTTATGTTGTTTGACTACTTGTCTGTGTTCATGACATTTTGACATTCTTAGAAATGATTTTTAAATAGTATACTATTTTTCCCAATTTTATGTAAAAACAATTTTTAACATTTGCTCTAAAAAATTGAGTTCCAAATTTTCTATCTCTTTTTCTCCTTTGCCTCTCACTCCCTGAGTAAGTTATTTGATATTTTATACATATTTTATCATGCAAAACATTTTTCATATTGGTCATTTTGAGGAGAAAGACATATAAAAATGAGGAAAATAAAATGGAAAATAGTATGCTTTGATATACATAATTACTCTATCAGTTCTTTCTCTAGATTTGGATAACTTTTTTTGTCAGAAGTCTTTTGGAATTGGATTTATCAAACAAAAGATTATTATGGTTATTGACTATTATGTATGGTGTAACTAATCTATTTCAATGATCCACACAACTCTTATTTCTTAGACAATATCAGATTGTTTTTGATGTTTATTACTTTCCAATACAGTTTGAACTTTAGTATAGCTAGGCCACCTTCCTAAACAATCTAAAAAGTTAATTCTCTTGATATTTTTGAACTTTTGTTCTACCAGATTAATTTTTATTTCTTATTTCTTCACATTTCTTATATTAGTATTTCTTATTGTATTGTTCTATATTATTATTTTGTTTTTCTCATTATGGTTTGTATAGCACTGAATAAGTAATTTAATTTAGGTAGAACTGTCATTTTTATTTTATTGACTTGGCCATATCAGCTATTATTAGGTTATCATAGTTTCTCTATTGTTCTTCAATTTTTCCCTGAAATTCCTGAACTTTTATTCCTTCAAAAGTATTTCAAAATATTTTAATTCATTTTATTGTTTTTTTTAAGGTAGAGGGCTGAATCTATGGTTTAATTTATTTAACTTCTTTATAATGTCATAACCTTTCTATGAATATTGAATATCTCTCCAATTGTTTCTGTATTTATTCTCTAAGAAAGTATTTCTAAATTGTTTTTGTTCTTTTTGACGACAAACTTTTCACATTTTTGCAAATAATAGACATTTTGAATAGAATTTGAATGAACTAATGAAAAATGCACTTATTAATTGCATACTATATACAAGACACTGTGCTAAGTACTTCTGTACAAGTCAATCTAGTAATACAGACTCTTCCTTTATATTATTTACATTTTCAGAAAAAAATAATGCCAAGTCTATTAGTGGTCAGGAGAGCATGTTTGGGTACAAAGTCAGAAAGTTGGTGTCATGGGGCAATTATTTGATATTTCCTTTCAGGAATGAAAGTGTAAATTTAATTACTATTCTCAGAGGTGTAGTAGTGTTCTCAATAGCAAGTGTGAAGATAGGAAGAGGACTGAAGGTTTTGGGGAAAGTTAGTGAAATGAATTTGGGATATGGTGAGTTTAAGTACAGAAAATTCAATTTGATATGTTCAATAAGCACTTTTAGACACAAAGGTGAAGGAGATACCTTAAGGCTCTACTTTGTACAAACCAGTATGCTCATTGCTGTTAAGACTAACCAATGAAGACAAAATATTGTTAAAATTTGGTTATGGAAAATGTGTATAAAATATCTTATAATATGTCACCTAATACTTAAAAAGGAATTTCACCCATATTTATTTATAAAGGAATGAAGTCAGAAAAACAATTATTCTATATCAATATGATTCATCTTAACTATAATAGATTAATGAATTTTTAGTTAGAGTATTCTATTATTGTAAGGGAGCCAGACTAAAAAATACTCATTTATCATTATTTTTGTCCTCTTTTTTGTGATGGTCCCACAGAACAATTTGTCTTCAAAGAAATTATTTAATTGTATTCAAATCCTGGAAATTCCATTATGGTATATATATATATATATGCATATATATATATATATATATATATATATATATATAAATTGTGCATTCAGTTATACTGCATATGCTGTCAAAATATATTATGGAATGATGACAAAATAGTGAAGGGGCATTTCTGTCTCTTCACACATGCCCCCTCTTTGTGTTCTATTGCAAGACAAAAAGTTTAAAGATAGATATTATCATCTTCTCCATCTCAGTTAGAAAAGATTCCTTAGTAATTTGAATCCTTTTATTGGCATTGTTCCTTTTCCAGTTTCTTTTTCAAAGATATTTTCAGTGAGCTTGACAGATTTCATTGTTATATCATATGCCTAAGCTTTCATTCCTCCATTCTTCCTAGTTGACATCTTGCCCTTGCGATAAGTTTCTCCTCAGGGCCACTTTTCTTTCTCCAACTGTCAGTCCCCAATATATCAAGATACAAAATTCAGACATCATTTTAGCTTATTTATCTATAACCATTATGGATGAACAATTTTGCAGAAGAAATGGAGTAAAACATTGTCAGAGAGTTACATGCCTGGGGAAGAGCAAAGACTGAATAAGCAAGAGGAAGGGATAAATGATAGCCCACAGACTCCACTGGTACCCACAAGATGCCAAGAAACATAGAAGAGTCCCAAACCTACTCCTAATAATTGTGAATGCATTCTCTGGAAAGCATTTATAGGAGAATATGGACAAGAGTTGTACAGCATGAGGAGAAAGGCAGGATTAGTTTGCTATCTAAACTGATGGAAGTGATATCTACATTGATATGATAATAGGTTGATCAATATATGGAAGTGGTCGCATTAAGTGATTTTGGAATTTTCTGAGATTATTAAAAGGTGAAACATTTTCTTGTGGGTCTTTTCCATGAGTAGTGGCCAGAAATAATTGGAGTGAAATTCTTATTTTTAGTTTGCACTTTACTCCTGGATCATTTCTGAGAAGTGGAAAGAATATTATACCTATTTTATCATGTGATCTGATTCTTTTAAATCCAGTTAATCTGCAATAACCAGCATTCTTCATATCAGGCTTAACAAATAATTAATAAGAAATATTATACATTGTTTGAATGCAATTTTGTTGAATATATGTTTATTGAACAAAACAAACTTGGTGGGGAGAGCTTTCAATGGGACAGGAAAAAGATAAAGCAAAATAAAAAGATTTGCTTTTCACTTATGTTATTCAGGAATTTTAGGTTCTCAGAAATTTCTGTAGACTGTCTGATTAATCATAATGCACAAAGGCCAAAAGGCAGTGATTTGGGATATGATGTGCTTGTTATCTTTCTTTCCAATATTTCACAGCTACTTTAGCTCTAAGCATAGGGGACAGAGGGGAGGACAAACCTGTCTTTGTGTTAGGCCCAATCAACTTGGAAGCTTAGGTTCATTTTTACCCTCTGGGCTGAGACTGTTGGTTACACCAGAAATTCCTTAAACTATATGTTTTATTTTATACTCAAAACTGACTTGGTCTCCCGAGGTATTTTGGTTTGGTTTCTAATCCAAGTCTTATGGCAAAAAACGTGATCTAAATAGTACTGAGGAATATGAAAATGGCAACTGAGTAAATGTTAATTGGCTTGATTGGATTCTCTTTTGGGTTTTATGGAACTATGGCTGCGAATGGAATTTTATTGATCAGTATCTATGAGGAAAAGCAATGTGATATATTAGAAAAATTGGAAAATTTGGAAAATTTGGGTTCAAATTCTGGCATTTTTCTGGTTAAATCAGATTAGTCAGAACTTCAGTTCTTTCAGTTTCTTTTTCCATAAAAATTGAGCAATAAAGGAAGATATACTTCCTGCCCCACAGAAGACTGCTGTGAAAACTCTGTAAAGTCGATTATTATGCTCCTCTACATATTTACATGTGGAATAGCATGGCATGGATAGAAGTCAAGAATTGGAGTCATGAAGGGAAAAGAAATGATTAAGGAATAAGCATTTGCTTGTATACAAATGTTTATAGCAGCTCTTTTTTTTGTGGTGGTAAAGAACTGGAAACAAGGATTATCCATTATGTTATTTTCTATGTGAAATTTTCAGTAGTGTAAGTAATCTTTGCCTTCTTTTACAACATAATGAACATGTAAAATATATTGTATAAAATACATCTACAACTTTTATGATATTACCTGCCATCTTGGGGAGGAGAGAGGGTTGGGAAGAAGGAAGAGAACATGCATTGAAAAATTTCAGAAAACAATTATTAAAAATTGAATCAACATGAAAAAAGGAAAAGAAAAAAAGAAAAAATGAATTTAAGTGTTTATAAAGAGCCTATCTGTTCTAGGTACTGAATAAGTGCTTTTCACAAATATTTCATTTGATTCTCACTTAATAACCCCATTTTAAATTTGAGAAAATTATGGCAAATAGAGCTTTACATATCTTGCCTTAGGTTACACACTTAGTAAGTGTCTGAGGTCAAATTTAAACTGGGGCCTTCTTGATCTCAGGGCCACCATGCCAACAATTGCATCAGGAAGAACTAAACTCAGTTCATGTCCTGCCTATTATACATACTAGCTTATGATCATGTGTAAGATATTTGACCTCTCAGCATTCCTAGCAACCTTCTAAAACTATTATTTTAAATGAGTTGCCATTGTGCAATAACCTCATCACTAGAAATTCCTAATATCTCTGAAATCATAGATCCACACAAATTCTCCCCCACCTCTAAAAAATGGAAGAATTTAAAAATAATAATGTTTTGTGCACTTGATATAGAGAAATGCTTTCAGAGCTTTATTAGGGATTTGGTACATAGTGGGCCATTTTCAGGTATACAGAAGCAGTAAATAAAACTTCTAAGGGAATTAGACTATAGGAAGTCATTTACTTTTATTTACTTTTTAACTTGGTTGGTCAACTTATGATTTAGCTTATCTCAAAGATGAGCTACATCCATTTCTTAGGGTAATATAATGGAAATTTGAGATTGGAATAAACAGATGAGAAATCCAGTGGTTACCGATTCATTGGAAATAGAAAGTCCTAGCAATCAATGCTGCTTCATTTAGTATAGTTGCAGTTACTCTATTTTTCGGAGCACAGCAACTCAATTCAGCATTGAATGTTTATTAAATAGCTCTTTTGGACAAGGCATTATACTTTGTTATAGGAATAAAAAATGAAATTGAATGATTCCTTCATTCTAGAAGTTTACTTCTATTAGTTGGGACAACACATGCTCAAAAAGCAGTATGAGATATTAAAATGTGATAGAAGCAAGGCTGAGTCCTTTTCCCTGTGGCTTCCAGCTTAGCATCTTGGACAGAATATTAGAAATTATATCAGAGAGACCCATTTCTTGTCTCAGACATCCAGTAGCCATGAGACCAAGGCCAACTCACTTAACTTCTCTATGCTTATGTTTGTGTTGTTAGGATCAAGCATTTTGTAAACTTTGTAGCTCCATATAACAACAAGCTATTATTATAACTTTGACTAGTACTATTATCATTACTATCATTTATTAGGATAATATTATTAAAACTAGATTCTGATTAGTACAAATAATACATTTTGTAAAGTGGTTTCCTAATTGAATTCACACTGTATATTTATTAGACTATAACCGAATAGCATATTTTACATGATTAAAACTTTAATACAAATTCAAGTAGATGCATTTTATTACTACTATTACTACTACTTCTATTACACTACTGTATTTCAGCAGCTGAATATTGATGGATCATAATTCATGTTCATTTTTAATATGTATTTTAGAAAACATAATTGCTATTTTCTTGATGATGTGACTATTATTTAGGGATAATTTAGTTTCCTTATATGTTTAGCATGTGATAAGAGTATAGAGACTTAGATGTGGCAGTATATTAACTGTATTATAGCCGCTTGCTCTTTGGAATCACATCCACCTAGGTTTGTCTTTTATTTTATTTTCTAAAATTCTTTTTTTCTTTTCTTATTTTCATGTAAAACACACTTCCATATTGGTCATTGTTGTAAGAGCAAAGTTGTAAAAATCCAAAATAAAACCAAAAGTATATTGATGTGAAAAATGACTCCAATAGCTCTTTCTTTGGACGTGGATAGCATTCCCCATTGTAAGTCTTTCGGTATTGTCCCAGAGCATTGCGTTGCTGAGAGTAGCCAGGTTTTCACAGTTTATCATCATACAATATTGCTGTTAACATGGACAATGTCCAACTGGGTTTGAAAAAATGACTAAATTTTAGAAGAAATATTTGTTGAATTCAAAGAACAAAGTATAATAGGACTAATGTGAGGAAAGTGATCATCTTGAATTCTTCTACCCTAGAAACTTCTCAATGCAGAACATTTAAAAATGTCACCCACTTGTTGACATTCTTCCCTTCAAGAAACATATCTAGATTAAAAGGGATCTCATAACACTATTTGTTGTTATGTCATTTTCAGTCATGTTTTTGTCTTTATGACTCCATTTAGGGTTTTGTTTTTTTTTGGCAGAGATACAGGAGAGGTTTACTATTTTCTTCTTGAGCTCATTTAATAGATGAGAAAACTGAGGTAAACAGGTTTAAGTGACTTTCCCAGGGTGACATAACTAGTGTCTGAAACCAGATTTAAACTCAGGAAAAGGAGACATCCTGACTCCAGGCCCAGCCCTCTATCTACTGTACCACCTAGTTGCCAATTTTAGATTTGGTCTTCAGCCCTTTTAGAGTATAATGTTAGGAAAAATTCATTTTATTTTATTCTGTTTTTCTGAATGTTCATCAAAACTCAGTCTTCTAGAGTTAGAATATCAGTTCTTCACCAGACAAGGACACCAAAATCATTGCAGTGGCCCATCCTAGGATGCTTAGATGATAATGAAGTGATCCACAATACATGGGGTCCAGCTCAGCACATGGTGTTGCTTTCTGATGATACTATCAGAAAGGGAGCAACATATCCCCAGGAGATCCCTGGCTTGTCACACTGTATAAACAGTCTCAGAAACATCATAGCCTAAATTCTGCTTTGCTACAACACAGAGAGTGAATAAATTAGAACATTTCAAGAAGAATTTCTTAGAAGAAACTGCTATGAATGACCATTGCTGTTCTTTCTTATGGAGCTAATTATGCTTTTCCATACAGACAATTCAAAGCTAGACAAAAGCCAAGAAAAACCTTCTAATCAATACTTCTGCAATTTTCAAGGGAAGAAGACTTAAAAAATGAGTTTTGCCTCTAAATTTTTGATGTATTCTATAAAAATAGCTGCAGTATTATAAGATTAAAATGGATTATTATTTTTGCTGCCCATTTGGCCTCATTATTTTTTTAGAAGAATGCTGATTTTTTTTTGTATGAGAAAAATGCAAGGTATCCTGTAGTTTATTTTGAAGTGAAATTTGTCGATTTTGTCTTTGCTCCTGTCTTTACCAAAAATCACAACAATTTATGTTTGTTTTATTTATTTCTTTTGTTTTTACATTACAATTATTAAGAGATTATCTGAGGGATAATTTATATAACCAAATAAACCAGTTACAGAAAACTAATATTAGTGACCAAAGCATACGATAACATTCCACATCTGTAGCACCCCAACTTTTTCTGTTTTTTATTTAATAAAAAACTATTTTTCATCTTCTACCTCCTACCCAACTGAAATAAAATAACAAAAGAAAAGCAAATTTCTTATACAAAATATACAGAATCTCGCAAAATTAAATGCCAATGGCATTTAATCTTTCTGTGCTCTCAATTTAGCACCTCTCTATGGAGATGTAGATAGAATTTTTCATCATTTATCCTCTGGAATCATGGATGGTCATTGTGTTGAACATAATTATTACAGTTTTCAAAGTTGTTTATCTTTACAGTGTTATTATTATACAAATTATTCTTCTGAGTCTCATTTTATTCTTCATCAGTTTTAAAATTTTATCAGAATAATTCCTTTAAAAATATTGAATTTATGGCATAAAGTATTATTTTGGTTCTGCTCATTTCACTATGTATCAGTTCATATAAGCCTTTATATTTATTTTATTTATTTTCTATATATTATTTCTATTTTATTTATCACCTATTTCCTCATTTTTATAGCACAATAGTATTTTATGATATTCATATAGAGTAACTTATTCAATTGTTGGGAATCCTTTTAGTTTATATATTTTTCCCACTGAGAAAAAAGGTTGCTATAAATATTTATGTCTACGTTTAACATTTTCCTAGTTCTTTGATGTGTGCGTGTGTGTACTTCTGCTGTTTGCATATCCCTATTTATATTATACCTGGGTTATTTAATATGTATGATTCCAAATTGTTTTCCAGAATGATTGTATCTCTTCATGGTTTTAAAAATAGCTTATCAACATGACTGTATGCCTACAACCTCTCCAACATACATACTTTTTCTCTTTTGGTCATTTTTGCCAATCTGACATATATGATATAGAATTCCAGAATTTCCACGGACATTTAAAAACAGGGTCAACTCTGTTCTTCTTGGCCAAATTTATAATTTTTTAATCATTTCTCATCTTAAAATTTTTAATAAGATTTTTATTGATGTGTCCAAAGGGATACCATAATACAAATACAAGTATTATAAAACAAACTAATCAATAGTCACCTCAAAAAAGAAACAACAAACCCAGAGATCTGACATGTACAGTTAAGTGTTTTTGATGCTATGGTTTTTTGCTTGTGAAAGGTAGCTCTGTTTAGAACATTTTCTATGGTAGTCCAATTTGAGAGAAGGTGAGGCCTATGTTTTTCCTTCACCAGATTTGCCAAACTCCCATAGTTGTGTTGGAAGCGTTATGCAAGCAGACTCTTTATACCTGAAATGGAAATGTTTGTGGAGAACCTTGCTTACTATACTTGAGGGGAAAAAAACCTAAAGAACAATTTCCTACTCCCACCATAAGACTTCTCTCTTATGACACTTCTGATTTCTATGTCACAGTTTTAGGCATTTCAAAATTCAGTAGGTTAAGAACCCTAAATTTTGCTAATTTCCCTGTAGAAATATAGTAAATATATGCTTAAGAAGAGTAAGACCATGAATGAGAGTTCGAACCATTTAGCACTATAAATTAGACAAACTCATAATAATAATCTGATGACAAGCAAAGTTATTTTTGTCTATAGAAATGTTGTGAAATAAGAGTGAAATTGATTACTTATATTTCTGATGAAGGGTCTTAAACTGAGCATTGTTGAATCTTCTAGGACATTAATAACCAAGAGCTGCTTGAAATAACCATGGCAACAAACAGTGGCTAAGTACAGTACAATCACCCTGATTACCATAGAATTAGCACAAAACAAATGTTTATTCTTTTCCTAAATAGATGTATTATGAGAAAGATAACAGCTTCATATCCATTCTAGATTACACACCAGTTGCCCCCAAACCAATGGCAAGACATACTCCCAGTTTGGACTTGTTAGGGATGATTTTTTTTTTCTCTAAAAGAGGTATGGGGCTGCTGGACGTTTCTTGATATGTATTTTCTTTTTCTCCCTTCCCCCTATACAATGAAGCAGAAAACATAAAATATAAATTGATTCATTGATTACTCTACCACTGATAGAAGAGACGTGTCTATTGATTGCAGGGACTTTGGATTTCACCTTTGAAAATATGCCTTGGAGCTTTAGATTCCAATGGATATCTAAAACTTTATTTTCTTTGAAATCAGAAAGATTTTGATTTGTTTAGTATCCAAAGAGCAAGATGATGAAATGGCTTATTTTGTAAATGGTTTGCTATAAATCCCAAATCAAAAAAGCCATGTATATGCAGTTATATACAGCACATATATATATAGTACATATATGTGTAATGCATAAATATACATATGTACTGTACCAGTACAGTACATATGTATGTGTACCTATCTATTCATCTATCTATCTATCTATCTATCTATCTATCTATCTATCTATCTATCCATCTATCTATCTATGTAGACAGAGAGACAGAGACAGCAATATGGAGACGCAAGGGAGATCCAAGGTGAACAGAAGGATGCTCAACTCCGCAAAACTCTATGGATTTCTTTTCTATATCTGACAAAGAAATGTACATGGTAACTATCTTGATGCCCAGCAAGTTAAAGCTGAAATCTAGTCACAGCCTATCAGTTTCACATCATTGTGAGGCATAGTGACAGCTGGCAGTCGGCTGTTTTCAAAAAACCCTTTTACAGTATACAGCACCATGCTTCGACACACGATTGAAGTAATTAGCTGCCGAGCGGCTGAATGTACCCCGCAGAGCACTGGTGCCTCGTCTGACACATCTGGGCACAGAAAGTAATTGAAACAGCTGCTTCTGCCCATATGGCAGCAAAAGCTGGTGGTAGAGAGCCTGCTGCCTGGGCTGCACCAACCTCAGGCAAATTAGCCATCATTAATCCCAGAATCTGACCAGCATACGCAGAGCCACTAATCAAGACATCTGGGGAAGGGTGTGTGTGTGAGAAGGGAGACTGAGGAGAGGGGCCCTTTTAAGATTTCTAAATGGCATCCAAGTTAAAACTAGTAGTCCCCCTCCTCCTGCATACTCTTTCTCAACCTGCTTGATTAAGACCTCCTCTCTCTGCTGGCGCCATTCATTAGGCTATTACGAAAATAGCAGGACAAATTTCTGAAAGTGTCACCCTGATATATACACATGTCTGGCATCATGTGAGATTATAAATAGCTACCTGTAAAGTGAGAACCTGGAGTATTTTTACATCTCGGTGGATGTGGCACTGAAACCCAGGGAAAGGACTGTAACACAACACCCTGCTTTGAGAATAGACACTAGAAGAGTAAAACAGCAATGAGAGTGGGGAGCATCTGGCTCTCAAAAGTTGGTCTTCTGCTGTTGTTGTTGTTTTTGTTGTTTTTAAGTATGCCAGAATGACTGGCTGTGGCCCTGATGGGCTTCATTTACACTTTTGATGTGAAATTTGTACCCTGTAACTTTGTGACACTCCGTTGCTACACAAAGTCCAGTTTAACATAAGGAAGGTCAGCTGCCATCTGGTATATAAGGGAAAACACTCTCCTACCTTGTCGAGACAGCCTCTTAAAGTGGTTTTATTGACTAGTCATCCACATTTTGGGACACGAAGTCAAGCAATCTCATTTACACCCTACAATTGATGTCACTATTCAAATGCTTTCTCATTATTTCTCACAATATCCTCATGAGCTAGCTAAGTGGCATCCTGCATCTGGGAAGGGAGGTGGAGAAGCAAAGGTATAATCAAGAAAACCATTCAGGTTCAGCCTTCAAAATAGGTAGGATGTGTCTTCGGGTTTATATCAGCTGAGCTGGGCTCTGAGGCCACTAGAGAAGAACCTTAGTTTAAGAGGTCAGCTATGCTCTGTTTGAAACAAAAGGGGTTTTGGGAAAAAATGTCATAGTGGATAAAATTTGATTTAAGAAAATATGCATTGCTAGCAGGCATCCACTTCACAATTAAATCTGTCCTCATTTTTTTTTTGTGTGGTTCTTTGATGATTAATAACTTTCACATATGGAAGGTAGGTTAATTCAATATAGAATTCTATCTATAGAGTTCCTTATGCCATTCCATACAATGCTGGAATAGAAAGTTATATTAAACATATAGAACACCTATTACTATTGCCAGAAAGAACCAATCACATCCAATCCTACTCATTCCAACAAGCATTTACAATGTTCAAGGCACTGGACTAAACACTGAAGATAGAAAAATAAAATGAAAACAAACACTGAGCACAAGGAAAAGGCAATCTAATAGACTGAAAAGAATATTTAGACCCAGAGTCACGAGATCATGGTAAAAACTGTTTAAGGTGTTCACTAACTGAGAAAGCATAAATAAATCTTTTCAACCATTTGAACCTCATTTTCCCATCCGTGAAAAGCACATACTTTGCAGCACTGTTTTAAGTATAAAATTATATATATATATATATACCTGGTGTGAAGATTGGATTTGACTCTCCCTTGATTGTAACAATGAAGGTGCTCAGTTCTTCGCTGATTGTGAAGATTTAAATTGTAACTCATGTCTATTTTTAGTTTTTAATCCCCATAAGTGTAAACTCTTTTACTTAATTTTTAATTAACTTAATTAAGTTAAAAGTTAAGTATGGAAACCTGCCTATTTTTAGATTCAATCACAAAAAGTGCAAACACGATACATAAAAGTTAAATATGAAGATCTTCCCATTTAGATCTAATCACCAAAAGTGCAAATATCCCATTTAATCATGATGTGGGAGATCTGTGATCCATGTGTGAGATAGTGGGTGATGTATTGGAATTGACTGACTATCTTCTGGGCAGTCCTAGAACAGAGCATCAACTGTGATTGGTAGATGTAAAATTAGAGGAAGGCACAGGAAATGACACAAGAGAAAATGCCTTTAAAAGAAAGAGTGCTACACAGAGTTTAGGATTCTTGAGGCAGAGTTCAACTTGGACTTCCACTTCTGCTGGAGTTCAATTTTTCATGCTTTTGAGTTGAGGCTGGTGAAGAGGGGCAGAAGAATATGCTGGCTGGACTGACACTTGGTGAGTGAAAAGCTGACTCTTAACTGCTGGATTTTTTGAAGAGACTTCCATGTCCTTGGTTTTGCAGAGGCCTGCTGAACTAATTCTTCATGCCCAGAGGGGCCAGGAGTAAATTACTTAGTGCTCAGGCTAGATAGTTTATCTTATCCTCTCACTGATTTCTTGCTTCACTCTTTCTACATTTTGTAAATAAATTGTAAATAAAATCTTTTTGGAATTAATTAAATTCCTGGTGACCAAACTTTTCCTTAACCAAATCCAACCCTTTAAAAATTAATCCCTTTCCCCCCTCACACTGCATTTGTATTTTATCACAATCATATACCACAACTTTTTCAGTCATTCCCCTCAATTTCTAATTCTTGGCTCCTACAAAAAAAAAAGCTGCTATTAATATTTAAGTAAGGCCCATTAAGTTTGAATTTTTAAAAAAAAGTTCTTGGTATACAGACCTAGTAGTAATATTGCTGAATATGCATTTTTTGCCCTTTTGACAAAGTTTCAAATTTCTCCCCAGAATGGTTGGATTAGTTCATAACTACACCAACAGTGCATTAGGGTCCCAGTTTTCTCACCTATTCACCAACATTGGTCCTTTTCCTTTTCTATCATATTAGCCAATTTGATAGGTGTGAGGTAGCTCATCAGAGTTCTTTTAATATGAATTTCTCTAGTTAGTAGTGATTAAGGGAAGCAGTTAGATCACTTAGTGGATGAGAGCCAAATCCAAAGATGGGAAATCCTGTTTTCAAATCTGGCCTCACATACTTCCTAGTTGTGTGACTGTGGACAAGCCACTTAACCCTCCTTGACTAGCCCTTACCACTCTTCTGCCTTGGAACCAATACTTTGTATTGATTACAAAATGAAGGGTAAGGGTTTTTTTTTTTCAAGTGCTTTAGATAATTTTTTCATATGACTATAGATAGCTTTGATTTCTTATTTTGAAAACAGACTGTCATATCCTTTGAATATTTATCAATTGGGGAATGACCTGTATTCTTCTAAACTTGACTTATCTAGTGATGAAATGAAAGAACATAAATAATGCTAATTATTTAAAATGGATATCTCTTAATGAACATTTTTATGTCTATAATTATTGTTACAAATAATAGTAAATTTGAGGCTTCCAACCAGTTCAATAAGAGATATCCATTTAATAAAAATATAATAAATAAGCAATTAAGTAACATGTGTCATAATTTAAGACCTCTAAAGAAGGCAATTCATAGGACACGGGTAGTAAAAAAGTTGGAAGTGTTGGAAAAGTAGAGAACAGTTAGCATTATTTATGTTCTTTCGTTTCATCACTTGAGTATTCCTTTTCTTGAATCAAACCAAAACATGATAGTATCTGAGTTAGAATGGATAACTGATTGGAAAATAATTTGAAATTATTTGTGTGAAATATGCAGAAAAGGAAAATATGGATAATGACTATAACAATGCTAATAGAAAGAATAATAACAACAAAAACTGATGAAACATCACCCAAAAGAAGAGGTGATGAAATGAATGTTTCTCTTTTGCATAGATAAGGAACTGTTGTCATATTTGGTTGATAGGTTTTGTTTAATTGTTTCTTTCTCCTTTTTGGGGGGGTGGTAATGTGTAGTTTTCCTTTGTATCCCTCTATATTGCACAATTCCTGACTCAAAAATGCTTAATGGTGGGGGCAGCTGGGTGGCTCAGTGGATAGAGAGTCAGGCCTGGAGACGGGAAGTCCTAGGTTCAAATCTGGCCTCAGACACTTCCTAGCTGTGTGACCCTGGGCAAGTCACTTGACCCCCATTGCCTAACCCTTACCACTCTTTTGCCCTGGAGCCAATACACAGTATTGACTCCAAGACAGAAGGTAAGGGTTTAAAAAAAAATGCTTAATGGAAACTCTTTGGTTGATTGAATGAGAAAGAGGTACTCAGTATAATAATAAATAAAGGTCACAATTAAACAAAAGTTATTGATACATTTTTTATAAAGGAGAAAAATAATATCTTCATTTGTTCAATTTCTAGTTAAAAGGAACTCATTTTTGCTACTAGAAAAAGTGTTGTTTTGGTATGTATAGAGGCAGTCTCTCCTTCTGAACCATTTGAGATATATATTTGATAGATATTTGAGATAGGACAGTGACAGTCTTCAGTTTAATAATTTTTCTAGTATATTCCTAAATTGTTTTCTATAATGGTTAAATTAATTTATAGCTTGTATAAATGGAGATTTTGAATTTTTGGACTTCATCCCCCAGAAGTTCCTTAGTATTTCCCAAAATTCCATTTTCCTGTGTCCCCACGTGTTGTGCGATTGTATTTAAGTGGCTCTAACTCCTCCCTCATCCTCTTTTGAACCTGAGACCAAGCTGAAGTGAGGCAGTTTTTTTTTAGTTATTATTAATAAAACTTCATAAAACATAATACTTAGTTATTGATTATTAATTTAAAAACCCACAGTATGGCTTTCCATGAAGGTATTACTAATTCTCAAAAAAATTTTTTGAGCAGATAGCCTTCCAGTAAAGATAGTAAATTTGCCTGGTTGCTGCCCATCACAAGGATCTCTGTCAAGGTGTGCTGGTGCTCCAGCCCCGCCCTGTTGCCTGCCAAGGCCTGCTTTTTCTCGTGTCCATCTGCTTGGTCAGCATTCCTCAACACCCTACACCCAGCTTGGAGCTCCTCTTGCCAAGACCAGACCCGCCTCAAGAGCCTGACAATCCCAGCCATTATTTTTTCCACAAGGGGAACATATAATAATATTTCCATCCCAATCCCTTTCCACATTCCATGTGTGTGTTTCTAGTCTGCCATAGTCATTTTTCAGTGTGGAAAAAAGAACCCCACACCTAATTTTCAAGCAGATTTTTTTAAAGCTGATCTTGGACTCCTAGTTTAGAAGGTTGTTTTTCACACGGAGGGCAATTAGTTCCCAATCTGTAGATTTAAAGTCAGTTTTGGGGAATAAGCCTGATTTTTTTCCCCTTCTTTCTCTTGACCCAAAATACCAAGGAGAAGTATTTTTTCTTTCATATGCAAATCCACTATTGTTTTCCCTTGAAGTTTTGTTTCTTTATGTTTATTCTTTAAACAAACCCCATTCAGTGTCTTTCAGGAAAAAATTCTATTGCAAAGCAAGATTGAAACTCTGAAACAACAGTTTGAGTTGGTAGAGCAAAAAAGTGCAGTTTGGATCTGCTTAATTCTTTTCCTGGGACTTTTTATTTTCATTGGAGATTTCCCGCCTTATTTCCTTCCCCTCATGAATATGCCACAAATTAGGCTGCTTATGCTACAAACCAACCTGAAATATTTTGACAAAGTTCTAAAAGTCTTAAATGCTCTCAACATGCAGAGTGGAGATCCTGCCCTGTGCTTCTATGAGGAAATTCAGACTTCTGACAAAAGAAATCTAAATGGATAATGAAATATTGGGGAGGGGAAGGAATCTTTAAAAGAGATCTGGAAGTTTCTTGCTAACTATTTGAATTTATTCTCCTCCTATAGTAGTGAACAAGTCTATTGAGGTTGGTGAAAAGGATTTTGACTGCAATGCCTGCCTGCACCTTTGTTTATATTATTGTATTTACTGATTGCTTTAAGGTTTAAATTTTTTCAAGTTTATCTGTATTAATCTAGTCAATACTTGTCTGAAATACTGAATCATTTTAAGCTACCATGTTTTGCCTATATTGATCTTTAATTTGTACCTTTATCTCTGCTGAAGAACAAAACATCACTGTATAAACCCATGGACATCTAGCCTAAAACTATTGTCACTAGATCCATTGAAGATCACATGTTGCCTTTGTTAATTGTCACATAGATGATGATGGATGGATTTCAACAAAACTGATTAAAAGTTATATACAACCTTTAGAGAATTTAATAAGCTAAGAATTTAATTGTAATTTTAAGGGGTCTTCAGAAATAATTTTAGTAACTAGTAGTTTCTGAATGGATTATTTTATATATATATATATATATATTATAAAGAATGTTGTATTCAAGGTAGAGAAACAAAGAAATGTTCAAAGAGCTCCTGCAAAATTCTTCATTTTAATTTACTTCCAACAAGATTTCCTTATGATGTTCTAGACCCAAATAAGTTTTACTTTGTTTAAAATTATATGTTTGCCGAGGTGGAAAGATTTGCTACATCTGTAAAAATTGTGATATATATCCATCAGTTAATAGTTTTTTTTTTAATATCATACAGGAACTTATGTGAAATATGATAGTGAGTTTGTTTGCTATTGTAATTAACTGGGCTATTATGAATTTTGGGGACTTTGGTATTTCTTTGAAAGTATATTATCTACTGTGTTACTGTTTTATTCTGAAAATCATTTTGTACTCACACAAGGCTGACACAGTGTGTCACTGATTCTAAGCTATATATTTTTGATTTTTACAACTTTTAAAATATACCCTTGATTTTTTTTATTGCATGTGCAATATAGTATCTGAATTTTATTTTTCTCTCCTTTTTGTATTTGAAGCACCTGTCACCAGTATTCAGAAGATGTTTCTTTAATTTTTTTAATTTTGCAGTAATATAAGTTTTAAATACATTAGTTCTAATATTAATGCATGCCCCCAAATCTTTAGACTATAAAAATGATGCCCTTGATTCTTTATAAAATATTTATGGGGGACTTCCAGGTAATCATGGCTGCAATCTAGACACCACATGCTTCCTCTCCCCAGCACTGAATGAAATAGACTACATCAAAGGAGCATAAAAATCACCTTTGGAGGAACAGAAGGACTCCCCAGTACTCCCCAGTACCACACAGAGGCGAAGGTACGTGGGGTTTGAACATTTCCACACTATAATAAGGAGGGAAAGCTTGCACAGAAACGTGAACTGAGCTGCCCTTACCCCCACACACACCTCCCCTACCAAACCAGAGTGAACTACCGGAGCGCTCAATGGGACAGCGAATGAGTGGGGAATGTCTCTGTCTGCCTGGGGGGGGGGGGGCACTCCAGGGTCCTTGGGATCTGGGGACTGCCAGGAAAAAACGTCTCAGGGTGGATTCACGGGAGAACTCAGCACTGATCAGGGGGGTCTGCGGAGCTGTACTTGGGGAGGTTGCGCAGAACACCTCCGCGGAGCTAAACACCAGGGGCAGACCACTGGCTGATTATCTGGGCGGAGCTGAACACCTGGACAGTGTGGCTGTGATCAGGGGCCCTGCACTATAAGAAACCTCGGAGACTGGGAAGAACTAGTCTGAAGCAACCTAAATTCACAGAAAGCAGGCCCATATCACCCAGACCCCAGACCAAAAAGGAAAGGGGAATAAAACCACCAAAGGGATGGCTCACATGGCCCAAAATCAAGCCTCCAGGAAGAAAGGGAAAAAGGTGACTATTGAAAACTTTTATTGTGCAAGTACCCAAGGAAAAGAGGAGAATGAGGAGTAAATCCAAAAAAAATCAGAACATGCCTCCCAAAATGGAAACTATCAACAAGCTCTGGAAGATCTCAAACTGGAGTTTACCCAAAAGATGGAAACCTGGAAAGAAAAATGGGAGAAAGAGATCAGCAGTCTGACAGATAAGACTGCTCAATTGGAAAAAAAGCTCGAAGCATCCAATAGAAGGGCAGACAAAGCTGAAAAGCAAAATCAGTCCCTAACGACAAGAATTAAGCAACTCGAAGAAAGTGAGATGACAAAACAGCAAGAATCAATAAAGCAAACCCCAAAAATTAATGAATTAGAAGAAAACATAAAATATCTCATTGAGAAGGCCACAGACTTGGAAAACAGAGGGAGAAGAGACAACCTCCAAATTATTGGTCTCCCAGAAAAACCAGAGATAAACAATAAACTCGATATTATTCTACAGGAGATTATAAAACAAAATTGCCCCCACGTTCTGGAGCAAGTGGGCAAAATAGAAATAGAAAGCCTCTATACTAAATCCCCAAAAGACAACCCCTAGGAATGTAATTGCCAAATTCAAGAGCTTCCAAGAAAAGGAGAAAATCCTACAAGAAGCCAAGAAGCGGAGCTTCAGATATAAGGGGCCTCCCATAAGGATCACACATAACTTAGCGGCTAACACACTAAGAGACTGCAAAGCATGGAACATGATATTTAGAAAGGCAAGAGAGCTGGGTCTCCAACCAAGAATCAACTACCCAGCAAAACTGACTATATACTTCCAGGGGAAAGTATGGGCATTCAACAAAATAGAAGATTTCCAAGCATTTGCTAAGAAAAGACCAGAACTTAGTGGAAAATTTGATATCCAAGCACAGAAAGCAAGAGAAATATGAAAAGGTAAATATGAAAGAAAGGGAAAAGGAGATAAATCTTATCTTTTTCTTTAAGTCAAACTCTCTTCTATAACGACTACATTTACATCAAATTATATATATTAATACTTGGGGAAAATGTTTTGTGTAACTCTCAAAAATTGTATGCATCATAAGAGTAGTTAGAAGAAACATGCATAGGGAAAGATTGGGGCATTAAGAAGATTTGGGGAAAGTGGGGGCAAAGAAAGGAAAATGGAGGGGGAGAACCATCGATAACATTAAGACTTACTTCAAGAAATAGGGGGGACTTAATAGAATAATCTTTCCCATATAAAGATACACATGGGAAGGGGAGGGGAAGAACTCTCATATGAGAAGGACAGGAAGAGAGCGTGAAGTGGAATTACTTAAACCTTACTCTCAGTGAAATCAAATCTGAGAGGGAAGAACATCTAGATCCAGTGGGATCCTGAATTCTATCTTGTCCAACAGGGCAAGAAAGTAAGGAAAATTAAGGAGGGGGAGGGGGAAGGGAGTATAAAAAGGGAGGGAAGGAGAGGGTAGAGGGGAAGGGAGCATAAAAAGGGAGGGGCTAGAAAGGGAAGCATCTCAAGGGAGGGGACTAGGGGGACTGACCTAAAGTAAATCACTAGTTCAAAAGGAGATAGCTAAAGAAGAAAGGTCAGAACTAGGGGAAGATATCAAAATGCCAGCGAATCCACAAATGACAATCATAACTTTGAATGTGAATAGGATGAACTCACCCATAATACGTAGACAAATAGCAGATTGGATTAGAACCCAAAACCCTACCATTTGTTGTCTTCAAGAAACACATATGAGGTGGGTTGATACTTACAAGGTTAGAATTAAAGGTTGGAGTAAGACCTTTTGGGCCTCAACTGATAGAAAGAAGGCAGGAGTTGCAATCATGATATCTGACAAAGCCAAAGCAAAAATACACCTGATCAAAAGGGATAGGGAAGGTAAATATATTCTGTTAAAAGGGAGTATAGACAATGAGGAAATATCACTAATCAACATGTATGCACCAAATGGTATAGCATCCAAATTTTTAATAGAGAAACTAAGAGAATTGAAGGAGAAAATAGAAAGTAAAACCATATTAGTGGGAGACTTGAACCAACCACTATCAAATTTAGATAAATCAAACCAAAAAATAAACAAGAAAGATGTAAAAGAGGTGAATGAAATCTTAGAAAAATTAGAGTTAATAGACATATGGAGAAAAATAAATAGGGACAAAAAGGAATACACCTTCTTTTCAGCACCACATGGCACATTCACAAAAATAGATCATACACTAGGTCACAGAAACATGGCACTCAAATGCAGAAAAGCAGAAATAATAAATGCAGCCTTTTTCAGATCACAAGGCAATAAAAATATTGATCGGTAAGGGTACATGGAGAGCCAAATAAAAATTAATTGGAAATTAAATAATATGAAACTCCAAAATCGGATAGTTAGAGAAGAAATCATAGAAACAATTAATAATTTCGTTGAAGAAAATGACGATGGCGAGACATCCTTTCAAACATTATGGGATACAGCCAAGGCAGTACTTAGAGGAAAATTCATATCCCTGAGTGCATATATTAACAAATTAGGGAAGACAGAGATCAAGGAATTGGAAATGCAAATCAAAAAACTTGAGAACGAACAAATTAAAACCCCCCAGAAGAAAACCAAACTAGAGATCCTAAAAATTAAGGGAGAAATTAATAAAATCGAAAGTGACAGAACTTTTGAGCTAATAAACAAGACTAGAAGCTGGTACTTTGAAAAAACACACAAAATAGGCAATGCACTGGTCAATCTAATTTAAAAAAGGAAAGAAGAAAGGCAAATTAACAGAATCAAGGATGAAAAGGGGGATCTCACCTCCAATGAAGAGGAAATTAAGGCAATCATTAAAAACTACTTTGCCCAACTATATGGCAATAAATATAACAAACAAGGTGATATGGATGAATATTTACAAAAATATAAATTGCCTAGACTAACAGAAGAAGAAATAGATTTCTTAAATAATCCCATATGAGAAAAAGAAATCCAACAGGCCATCAAAGAACTTCCTAAGAAAAATCCCCAGGGCCTGACGGATTCACCAGTGAATTCTATCAAACATTCAAAGAACAGCTAATTCCAATACTATACAAACTATTTGACATAATAAGCAGAGAGGGAATTCTACCAAACTCCTTTTATGACACAAACATGGTACTGATTCCAAAGCCAGGCAGGCCAAAAACAGAGAAAGAAAATTATAGACCAATCTCCCTAATGAATATAGATGCAAAAATCTTAAATAGGATACTAGCAAAAAGACTCCAGCAAGTGATCAGAAGGGTCATCCACCATGTTCAAGTAGGATTTATACCAGGGATGCAGGGCTGGTTCAATATTAGGAAAACTATCCACATAATTGACCACATCAACAAGCAAACCAACAAGAACCACATGATTATCTCAATAGATGTAGAAAAAGCCTTTGATAAATTACAACACCCATTCCTACTAAAAATACTAGAAAGCAAAGGAATAGAAGGGTCGTTCCTAAAAATAATAAACAGTATATATTTAAACCATCAACTAATATCATCTGCAATGGGGATAAACTAAATCCATTCCCATTAAGATCAGGAGTGAAACAAGGATGCCCATTATCACCTCTATTATTTGACATTGTATTGGAAACACTAGCAGTAGCAATTAGAGAAGAAAAAGAAATTGAAGGCATTAAAATAGGCAAGGAGGAGACCAAATTATCACTCTTTGCAGATGACATGATGGTCTACTTAAAGAATCCTAGAGATTCAACCAAAAAGCTAATCAAAATAATCAACAACTTTAGCAAAGTTGCAGGATACAAAATAAACCCACATAAGTCATCAGCATTTCTATATAATTCCAACACAGCTCAGCAGCAAGAACTAGAAAGAGAAATCCCATTCAAAATTACCTTAGACAAAATAAAATACTTAGGAATCTATCTCCTGAGAGAAACACAGGAACTATATGAACACAACTACAAAACACTTTCCACACAACTAAAACTAGACTTGAACAATTGGAAGAACATTAACTGCTCATGGGTAGGACGAGCCAATATAATAAAAATGACCATCCTACCCAAACTCATCTATCTATTTAGTGCCATACCCATGGAACTTCCAAAAAATTTTTTTACTGATTTAGAAAAAAACATAACAAAGATCATTTGGAAGAACAAAAGTTCAAGGATATCAAGGGAAATAATGAAAAAAAATACAAAGGAAGGGGGTCTTGCAGTCCCAGATCTCAGACTATATTATAAAGCAGCGGTCATCAAGGCAATTTGGCACTGGCTAAGAGACAGAAAGGAGGATCAGTGGAATAGACTGGGGGCAAGCGACCTCAGCCAGACAGTATATGACAAACCTAAAGATCCCAGGTTTTGGGACAAAAATCCACTATTTCATAAAAACTGCTGGGAAAATTGGAGGACAGTGTGGGAAATATTAGGTTTAGATCAACACCTCACACCCTCCACCAAGATAAATTCAAAATGGGTGAATGACTTGAATATAAAGAAGGAAAATATAAGAAAATTAGGTGAACACAGAATAGCATACATGTCACACGTTCGGGAAGGGAAAGACTTAAAAATCAAGCAAGACTTAGAAAGAGTTACAAAATGCAAAATAATTAATCTGGAATACATCAAATTAAAAAGTTTTTGTACAAACAAAACCAATGTAACCAAAATCAGAAGGGTAGCAACAAATTGGGAAACAATCTTCATAAAAACCTCTGACAAAGTTTTAATTACTCAATTTACAAAGAACTAAATCAATTGTACAAAAAAATCAAGCCATTCTCCAATTGATAAATAGGCAAGGGACATGAACAGGCAGTTCTCAGCCAAAGAAATCAAAACTATTAATAAGCACATGAAAAAGTGCTCTACATCCCTTATAATCAGAGAGATGCAAATCAAAACAACTCTGAGGTATCACCTCACACCTAGTAGATTGGCTAACATAACAGCAAAGGAAAGTAATGAATGGTGGAGGGGATGTGGCAAAGTGGGGACACTAATTCATTTCTGGTGGAGTTGTGAATTGATCCAGCCATTCTGGAGGGCAGTTTGGAACTATGCCCAAAGGGTGATAAAAGACTGTCTGCCCTTTGATCCAGCTATAGCACTGCTGGGTTTGTACCCCAAAGAGATAATAAGGAAAAAGATTTGTACAAGAATTTTCATAACTGCACTCTTTTTGGTGGCCAAAAATAGGAAAACGAGGTGATGCCCATGGATTGGGGAATGGCTGAACAAATTGTGGTACATGTTGGTGATGGAATACTATTGTGCTAAAAGGAATAGTAAAGTAGAGGAATTCCATGGAGACCAGAACAACCTCCAGGAAGTGATGCAGAGCGAAAGGAGCAGAACCAGGAAAACATTGTATACAGAGACTGATACATTGTGGTACAATCGAAGGTAATGGACTTCTCCATTAGTGGCAATGCAATGTCCCTGAACAATCTGCAGGGATCTAAAAAATACTATCCACAAGCAGAGGATAATCTTTGGGAGTAAAAACACCGATGAAAAGCAACTGCTTGACTACAGGGGTTTAGGGGATATGACTGAGGAGAGACTCTAAATGAACACTCTAATGCAAATACCAACAACAGGGAAATGGGTTTGAGTCAAGAACATATGTGATAACCAGTGGAATTGTGCGTCGGCTATGGGATAAGGAAAGGTGGTGGGAGAAGGGGTGGGGAGGAAAAGAAAATGATCTTTGATTTTTGTTTCCAGTGAATAATGTTTGGAAATGGCCAAATAAAATAATGTTTAAATTTAAAAAAAAAAGAAATCAGATTAAAAAAATATTTATGGGACTTTGCTTAATGATTCTGTTTGATTCCAGGACAAGAGAATACAAAAGGAGCCATTGCACAGTGTCAAAGAAGCACAAAGCTAAACTGCATAGTGGTAATCGAGCACAAAGTCAGAGACCAACCAATCCTGGTGGGACTGATGTAATTTTGATCCAAGACAAGAGGATTTGATCATGTTTGGGGGGTTTGAGGTTGTGGCTGTTTAACATATGTTAAAGGCAGGTCTTCCTCTGAGCCACATTCTATCAAGTATCTCAAATTTGGCTCCTACCTGGCTCCTATAATCTAGTCCCTTTTCTGTCTTTCATAGTGTGGCAAACTTTCTATAATCCTGGCTACTGATTGGGTAAATGCATAATTGCTTAAATCATTTTAATTGGCCTCTGATTCAAGATCCTGTTATAGATCTGTTTTTCCTTTACTTAGATTTTTTTTAGCCAAAAGACTTTTTTAGTTTGTATTTCACCCACAAGTTATTTTTCTCTTTTATTTGGATTTTTCATGTTTTTTTAAAATTTTCTTTTGTGCATTGATTCATATATCTCATTACACAGCCATACATCCCTGAGTGATCCCTATGTTTGTTATTATTCACCTGAGGGGGGTCAAGTTATTGTTGTAAACTTTGATTTAAATTTGAGTAATTTTAGGATAAGAAACTTGCTACCTCCCAGAATCCAGAATGCCCCATGAAGATAGATGCCTGCAGAGACTACATGCTGTATCAGAAGATCCAGAGTGAACTTTGGGATGTGAATTGAACTACAGGGGGTTGAAATGCCTTTGTTTTGAATGTATACTCTTATGCCAAATGGGACGGCCCCCAAATTGGCATTTTGTCAACCTAGTTATCGTTGGTTTTTTTCTCTTTTCCTCTTATCCACAAATTATTGCAATTTTTAGTCGATTGTTTCCATGATCCTTTCGGAGAAACTTGTTTCCCAGTAGGATCACAGGGGCTATATGTGTAAATGGAGATTTTTGAGCCTTTGGACTTCATCCCCCAGAAGTCCCTTAGTATTTCCCAAAATTCCATTTTCCTGCTTTCCCACATTTTGCACGATTGTATTTAAGTGGCTCTAACTCCTCCCTCATCCTCTTTTGAACCTGCGACTGGGCTGAAGTCAGGCAGTTTTTTGTTTTAGTTATTATTAATAAAACTTCATAAAATATAATAATTATTGATTATTAATTTAAAAACCCACAATCTCCAACAATAGCTATTATTTTTTATTCCTACAGTATTTTTTAATGTTGACCATTTTTTTCTTTTGTCATATTTGCCAATCTAATGCAAATGAGGTAAAATTTTAGAGAAGATTTTATTTGTATTTCTCTTAGTGATGGAAAATTTTGAGTACCCATATAAATGCTAGTAAATATATGTTATAAATGCATACATTTCTTTTGTAAATTATGTAATCAAATCCCTATCCATATATGTTAGATATCATACCCTTTTTCCAATATATTTATTTCCTAACAGCTTCATTTTATAATTTCATGTAGTCAAAATGGTCTTTTGATTGTAATCACTTATATTTCTCAATTGTTTGTGATTCATTATTCTAGGTATAGTTGTAGCCACTTCCTATTTCCCCGTAATTTTAAAAATACCAGTTGTTCTAATGTTTTATATTCATATGTATCCACTTTCAGTTCATTCTGGTATGTGGTATAACATACCAGTATAAACATATTTTTTTACCAAACTACTTAATAGGTTTCATAGAAGTTGTTTTTATTGATATATCCTTGCCTTATGCTTTTAAATTATGAGTATACTAAATTTAATAGTGTCATGTTTAACTGACTCTGGGTATTATTTATATAATCTGTTCAAATGGTGAACTTTTCTATCTTTTAATCAGTAACAAATAGTTTTGATTATCAATACTTAGGATTTTAGGACCTATTAATGTAAGATTTCATTTATTCTTATTTTTTCATTATTTCCCTTGAGACCTTTAATCTCTAGCTCCTCTGATTGAATTCTATCATTTTTCTAGTTATGTAAGTACTAGGTAATAGCTAATGTTTATGTAGTACCAATGTTTCAAAGCTCTTTATAAATATTATCATGTTTGATATTCAAAATAAACTATATATTAGGTGCTATTATTATTATCTTCATTTTATATTTGAGTAAAATGAAGCTAAAAGTAACTTAAATAATTTACCCAAAGTCACAGAGTTCCTGAGGCAGGATTCAAACTGAGATCTTATGAAGTGTAGGTCTAACACTCTACTACACTTTAGTTTTCTCACTAATTGCTTGGTAGTTTGGTTGGTATGTCAATAGATTAGTAAATTAATCCAGTAATATTTTCATTTCAAATGTTTTGTCAGATGCAATCACAACAAATTGCTTGTCTATCCTTAGTAAAGAATTGAATAGAAATAATATTTTGCCATTATATTCCGATAATCCCAAGAGCATATCTCTAGATGATCTCCCATATATTTATTCTATTTTGTAATTATTTGGTATATGTTGTCTTTTTGAGTTTAGTTCTGTTAGTAATTTACAAAGAAGGTGCTGATTGTTGTTGGTTTATTATACATCTGGCTATCTTAAGTTATGAATAGTTTTATTTATTATTTTCATTATTTTTTGTCTAAATAAGGGGAACATACATTTTTATAGTGCCTTTTATGTGCCAAGCACTGTGCTTAGCACATTTTACAAATTTTATTTTCATATGATCCTCACAACAACTTATGAGTTAGGGTGCTACTATTATCTCTACTTTATAGTTAAGGGAATTGAGCAAACAAGAAGTTGAGACTTGCACGGCATCACACAGCTAAATAGTGTCTCAGGACAAATTTGAAGTCAGGTCTTCCCAACTTTAGGACCAGCACCCTATCCATTGTATCTGCCTCTTAATAAAACCACTATATCATTTTGAAGTGGAGATATTTTTCTCTTTTATTGTGAGCATAATCTTAATTTCTTTTTGTTGCCTTATCAATAGTCAGTATTTCTACAACATTTCTTAATAATGCCTTTAACAAAAGGATATCCTTGAGTTCTTCCTGAGAATATTGGAAAAGTTTCTGTCTCCAGGGTAAATAATGCTAACTTTTGGTTTTGGATAGCTACTACTTATCACATTAAAGAAAAGTGGATTTATTCCTCTGCTTTTTGGGATATTTTTACCTGAAATGAATGTAGCATTTTGTCAAAAGTTTTTTTAAGCTTCTACTTACATATTCCATCAATTTTTTTAGTGTTGCTGTTATTGTTATTAGTATTTTCTAGGAATATTCCTTTCATGATATTATATGCTTGCAAATCTTTGGACAATTTTTAAGACCTGATGCTGAGGATTACCAAAGGACAAACAAGAGAGGCCCATGGAAGCCTGAATCAAATTGTAACATCTTAAAAATAAGGAACTAAACTATATTTAAAGATATGATTGAAAAATGAAGTGTGATGGACATGTGGTAAGAGAAAATATAGCCATTTGACATTCTTTCAGTGTTCACAGAAAGTGAGAAAGGTTCTTGGAACTTTAAGTGAATATTCTATAGTGTACTTGTGAGAGGACATGGTCAAGAGTTTTATAGGATGAGCTAGAATGTGATTAGAAACATTGCAGGAAGCACTTATATTGATAATGATACACAGTATGGTAGCATGCAAATGCTATACTTACTGTTAAACGAGGATGGTATCTCTATTCCTGGAATAAATCCAGAGAATATATTTTTTCAATATGCTTACATAGTCTATTTTTTCATATTCATTAGGGGTATTTTTATATCATCCTTTGTTTTACTTTAATTCTCCCTAATTGGGATATAGGAACTATATTTTTCTTATAGGGATTTGGTAAAAATGACATCTATCTCTATTTTATTACACAAGGTTTAAAAGAATTTTCTTTTTATTCTGAGGCTCTTTTTGGGGGTGTAATAGAATTCAGTACTAGCTTTCTTAATTTCTGGTCCTGAAATTCTCTTGTTTTATTAATGAGTGCATCTTAAGCTTTTATAATTTATACTCATCTATTTTAAATTTTAAGTTTTGTTATATATTTGAGTATAATAATCTTAATAATTCCTTTTTTCTTGTTACTATCAGAGATCCCCATCACCAAATATTAAAAATTCTGTTGCTATCATTAAAAGACCTATTGTAATGACTTGCTGTGTTTAGGCATTGAACATGTATTTTCATATGCAATGCCACTGGAGTATAAGCTAGAGAGGAAGGGAGGAGTCCCTCAAGCTGGAAAGGCTCTCCAGAGATCAAGCATTAACTTCATGAGTAGCAGACTAGTACTTTATGAAGAGTGTCATGACCTGTACATTGACCATATAACCTAAGTAATATTTTATCTTTTGTTTTTATATCGCCTTGGTTTCTGAATATCTCCTTTACTCCTTTCCCCAGCAATTCATTTTTCAGAACAAAGAATAGCAAGGAAAGGGAATAAAAGAGTGGTGCAGTAAAACTAATCAATAAATCAATCAAGTTTCATAATTTACAGTGTTCTATATCCATGGCACCCTACCTCTGCAAAGAGCAGAAGGAGTTACAGTTTTTTTTTGTCTTTCTTTGGGGAATCAAGCATTGCTATCTTAATTACAGAGTACAGTTCATTTTTTTCAGAGGATTAAAAAAAGACTTCATATTATATGAAGGTTTGTGTGGTTCAGGTAAAATTTTGATGGACAGGCAGTCAAATGATTGAAATCCTAGTCCTATCTCTATCATTAACTCTGTGACCCTGAGCAATCACTTTCTTTCTTTTGGCCTCAGGATTTTAATTGGGAAACTGAGAGGTAGGGATAATCTTTAAGTTTCTAACTGTATCTCACTAATATGCAGTGGAAAATGGATACTTTCAATATTATTCACATATTTTAGGTGAAACTTTTTCAATTACAACATATCTAAAGATTTATGTACCTTCTGGCTATTTAAATTTCTTAATTATTTAAAACCTAGTTGTTTTGAATTATGGATATGCAGATACCTCAACATCCTTTATTTGATTACCATGGATTTATCATAATCAGTCTCACTGAAAAAAAATAACCGAGTTTTTAGTGTTTAGTTTGCTTCACAAAGTACTTTAGATACAAATAGGTAAGAAGCATGATTTCTGTCCTCAAAGGACTTAGTCTAGGTAGAGAGGTCATACCTGTAAATATAAGGTAACAATTGAAATTGGAATGTGGTGACTGTAATTGCATTTTATTTTCCATTTCTAAGATTAAAGCTTCTTTTATGTTCTTTCTGCTAGTGAACATTATTTGATTTTCAAGAACATTCACAGCAAATTATAGCTCTGAAAGGCAAAGAAATATTTTGGTGATTATAGAAAGAACGTATGACACAATGCACCATAATAACAACACATCCCCATAAGTTCCTATGTGATACACTGAGACATATATAACTCAAAAGAAAATTTAACTTTAGTGATAGTGACTTTGTGTAGAGCCTGAAGCAGTGTCATTTGTCTGACCTTGCTGGGTGAACTACAAATGACCTCTCTGAGAAACAGCATAGACCTTTGCTTTAGCTCTAGGCTTTTTCTTGATTCTGTATCTTCCTTCAGATTACTTTGCTCATTTTTAGGGATAGGAGGGAGGGGGAGAGAGAGAGACAGAGAGACAGAATCAGAGAGACACCGAGAGACAGAGACAGAGAGAGAAACACTTAGCTGAAGCTTCAAAGATTCCCCTCACCCCCAGGCTTATTTCTTTAGTTCCACCATCACTCTATTAATAACAGATAACGTTTTCATTAAACGATGCACTTTCCCGCTCCAGGATAGACTTGAGTTTTCTGTACAGATCATTATAAGAATCCCAAGAGAGCTTCTTCAACCACACTGTCTTCACAACAGAGACAGAACTAACTATTCCTCTCTATACCATACAATATACAGATCCCAAGAGTGAGAAAGACCTAATAACCCACAAGTGAAAGAGGTACAGATCTAGTTATCAAATTCCATCCTGTAGGATAAAAGCATCTCCATTCAAAGTTCTCATTTAAGATCTTTGTGGATAAAAGATCTTTCCCAGCTATCCCTGGATGGCAGGAAGTCATCTTCATTGCATTACAATTAGCCTTGTGGTGTTCTGTCCCCCCCCACTCCCCAACAAATGATGAAGCCCCTCAATCCCATTAAAATATTTTCAGTAATTTGAGGAGTTTGAGGGTGAGTGATAGACAAAGCTTTAAGAAAAATTTAAAAATAATTTAATATTTGAAGAAATGATAGTGTCTCAATAGTTTTAAAGAGGCAATAAATTAGAGATTGTTTTTTCACTTTTCTTTTTCTTCATTTTTTTTGTTAAATTCATATTCTTGCTTCCCTTATTGTTTTCACAATGTGCTAAGAAGTGGGAAAGGCACAATCTTATTATTTTCTTTTTTATTTACATAAAAACTATTATTTATATATACATGTATTCTCTTAAGGTCATTGTGAAAGATAATTTTATAGCCACTTAAAAAGGGAAAGTCAGTATTTAAATTATAAATAACTAGTTAAGATGCCATGTGTACAGTATGATTTGGCAATACTCTCTTTGAAATCTGAAAAGTATATAGTAAACTGGAAAAAAAAGGTGTGTTTTTGAAAATGTTATAAGGAAATCTGTCTAAAACTTTGAACTATATTTTATTGAACATGATTCATCATTTCATATGACATGTAATAGACAAACTATAAAAATTATTTTGCAGCTTTTTTCTTGATATCCTAATAGAGAAAGAGATGAAATAGACATTTTTGTTCTACCAAATGCATTCTGATTTTCTTAATAGAGAAAGGAGACCATAGAATAATTAGTGACTATATTGAATTGAAACAGCTGCTAGAATTTAGTGAATTTCACTGATTTATATTTCTGAGAAGAATAGCAATGGTTTGGCCAAAGACTATTGCCAGGCAAAGAAAAGAACTTAAAAATTGATTATTAAAATCTAAATGGAATAAATTTATGAGCTTTTGTAAGAGTTCGAATAAGAAGTTTCAAAGTGATGTAATAACTCTTTGATGGAACCAATTGAAGGAACCAGTTGAAGACACAATTTTATGTGGAGTTTCCTAAATAATTTTTAGCTCTAATATGTGAAGACTCTAGTGAAAATTCAAATTTGAAGCCCTTATATATACCAAGAAAAACATTAATAACACAAATTTTCTAGTTTTGTTCTGATCAATATATCTGGTATAATTTCTGCCATGTTTTAAGATATATGGTTTAAATTAAATAATCATGTGAATTACCTTTAGTTCATATACCTTCAAAGGTATAGATCATTGTGCTAAGCCAAGTTCTGTAAACTACAAAGGGATATATATATATATATAAACACTAGCATTACCAATAAAATCATCATCATAACTAGATGTTTTATTCATTTCTAACAATACCCAAAAATTCCTTTGGTATGTTTCATGTGAAACATACCTTGGCTTTATTTCTAGGTTGTCTTTTTTTTCTCTGCTGGATGCAAGAGTTTCTTTTACATGACATTCCAGTCCTTGATCTTTGCCTTTCCTCAGGACTAGAAGCTCTCCATTCTCACTTATTCTTTTGGAATCTCTAGCACTTTCCAAGTCTCAGCTGAAATGCTACATACAACAAGAGGTCTTTCTTGAATTCATGAGTTCCCTAGATCTGATTTAGTGCTTAGTGAACTATAACAATGATCTAAGGGATTCATTCTAAAAATTCATTAATTGTTTAAAGAAGTAAATTACTACCCAAACATGTTGCATGTACATTTTCCCTCTGCAAGAACAGTTATGGGCATGTTGAAAGAAAAGAAGGGCACAAAGCAGTTTTAAATATCTATGATGTGCCAGACACATCATAGATTATAGATAGACATTAGACATTATAGATACAATCTCGGAGAGGCGGAGTCAAGATGATGGTGTAGAGACAGCAGAAATTCAGACCTCTGAAAACCCTTCCTTATCAATTACAAACTACATTCTCCAAGGGGACTTAAAACCAAACCTAACAACAGGACAGAGCTAAGGAACCCTCCTGCTGGACACAACTTAAAAGATACACCCCCCAAAAAGCCTGAATTTAAGAACACTCAGGTTTAAGGCAAAGGAAGAAGGAAGGTCCCAGGACCCTCCCCCACCTAGAGCTCTGAGCCTCAAGAGATGACTGGAATCTCTGGGTGGGTAAGGGTGCAAGTCTGGAGGGAGTACCTTACAGGCAAAGCTGTGCCAGGCTAAGAGTTTTGAAAACAGGTAGTGCAGAAGCAGTTGGAGAAGAGGCACACAGATGGAAGCCTATTCTCAGCAGTAGAGACTCTGCATGTCCCCCCTCCCCCCTGAAGTTTTGACCTCAGGGTACATCCAGCTCTGCAAGTTCAACTCAGCTGGGTTTAAGCTCATCAAGACTTCAGAAGGCAGGGAAGATCAAGCTCCAACATCCCTCCCCCACAGACTGCTCTGAGAGATTTGCTGACTAAGTTCTGACAGAAAAACCCCAAACCACAGATCCAGAACACATTGATAGGAGCAAGAGTGCAGGCAACTATAGGGGGAAAAGAAGGTGCAAATATGAGGAAACCACAGAAAAAGAAAAAAAGAAATTACAATTGACAGTTTTATCCAGGTAATGAACAAAGAGCAAACGTAAAAGAAAAGGATGGAGGAGCTCCAAGCAAAAACACAGAAACTCCAGTGATTTGGACACAGACTTCAGAAAAATTCAAAATACAATTCAAAACACAATTAATAGAGGCTAACAACTGGGGAAAGAACTTAAAAAGCAAGAAAAGTCATCTAGAAACAGAAAATAGTGTCTTGAAAGCCAAAATTAGTCAGCTTGAAAATGATGCAAAGGATATGAAATATGAGGCAAAGAAAATGAAAGATTAGGTAAAGAAGATGAAAGATGACCTCCAAAGAAAATCAGATCAGAAGGAGAAGGATGACAAAAATTCCAGGGATGAAATCCAGTCTTTAAAACCAGAATACAACAGTTAGAAGCAAGCAACTTCACAAGGCAACAGAAAACTATAAAATAAAATCAAAAGAAGGAAAAAATTGAGGAAAATATGAAACACCTCATTCATAAAACAGAAGATTTAGAAAATAATTCCAGGAGAGAAAACTTTAATATAATTGATCTACTGGAAGACCATGACAAAAGATAAAGCCTGGACATCATCCTCCAGGAAATCATCTAAGAAAATTGTCCCAACATACTAGAACAAGAGGGAAAAATGGAGATTGAAAGAATCCACAGATAACCTCCTGTACTTAATCCCCAACTGACAAAACCCAGGAATGTCATAGACAAATTCAAGAACTATCAGACCACAGAAAAAATATTACAAGCATCTAAGAAGAAGTCATTCAGATACCATGGGACTACAGTGAGGATAACACAAGATCTGACTGCATCTACACTGAAGAACCAAAAGGCATGGAATATGATATTCCAGAAAAGGAACTAGGTCTACCGTGAAGAATTAATTACCCAGCAAAACTGACTAATTCTTATAGGGGAAAGTATGGTCATTTAATAAAATAAAAGAATTCCAAGCATTTATAAAGTAAAGACCAGACCTGAACAGAAAATTCGATTCCCAAACACAGAACTCAAGAGAATCATCAAAAGAGAGGTGGATAAAAGAAAAATAAAACAAAATAAAAAGCCAAACCTTTTGTTAAGAGACCCAATAAGTGAAAATGATATGTATCCATATAAGAAAAGAGGACATTGGTAACTCTTAAAAATTGTTATTATTACCTGGGTAGCTAGAAGAATTATACTTAGAGGGAACAGTGACCTTTAAAACTGTATAGGATGAAATACCAAGAAATAAATATATATACAACTAGAGTTTAAAAATAGGGTAATACTAAGAGAAATGGGAAAAGAAACAAAATGGAGTAAATTTATATGTCACAAAGAAGCACATGGCAGGAGAGGGGAGAATATCAATACACTGGAAAAGTAAAGAGATAGGAGTTAGGAAATACTCAAATCTTACATGCATTGAAATTGACTTAAAGATGGAAAAGCAATCAAACACATTGAGGCAGAGAATTGATTTGCAACCTATAGGGAAGTAGAAGGGTAACAAACAGACTAGTGGGGAGGGAAGCAGCACAAGAGAGTGAGAAAATGAGGGGGTAGTTTGAAAAAATCAGTAAAGAAAATAAGAGGAGAATAAGAAGGGAGGGGTTAGAAAGGGAAGTAAAATAAGGGTAGGAATTAGGAGGATCGATTAAAAACAAAACACTAGTGTAGAATGAAATAATGAAAGAAGAAAGTGCATGACTAGGAGTGGAAATCAAAATACTGGGAAATACAGAGCTGGTAATCATAACTCTGATTGTGAATGGAATGACCTCACCCATAAAACACAAGAAAATAGCAAACTGGATTAGAAACCAAAACCCTACCATATGTTGTCTACAAGAAACACACAAGGAAGATAGACAAACATAGGGTAAAAGTAAGAGGATGGAGCCAAGTCTATTGGGCATCAACTGATAAAAAGAAGGCAGGAATCACAATCAGGATATCTGACAAAGCCAAAGTAGAAATAGATTTAGTCAAAAGAGATAGGGAAGGTAATTACATTCTGATAAAAGGCAGTATAGACAATGAGGAAATATCAGTACTCAACATGTATTCATCAAATGGCATAGCATCCAAATTTCTAAAGGAGAAGCTAGTGGAGCTCAAGATTGAAATAGATATGAAAACTATACTAGTGGGAGACCTGAAACTTCCTCATAACTAGATAAATCAACCCAAAAAATAAATAAGAAAGAGGTAAGAAAAGTGAATGAAATCTTTAAAAAATTAGAATTAGAACATATTTGGAGAAAAATGCATAGAGATTAAAAGGAATAAACCTTCTCGATAGAAGCACATGGTACATTCAAAAAAAATTGGCCATGTACTAGGGCATGAAAACATTGCAAAGATGTACAAAAGAGCAGAAATAAATAAATGCAACCTTCCCAGACCACAATGCTATTAAAATAATAATTAGTAAGGGTACATGGAAGGGCAAATTAAAAATTAATTGGAAATTAAACAATACGGTTCTCCAAAATCGGTTAGTTAAAGAACAAATCATAGAAACAATTAATAATTTCATTGTAGAAAATGATAATGATGAGACATCCTTTCAAAATCCATAAGATGCCGCAAAAGCAGTACTCAGGGGGAAATTTATATCCTTGAGTTCATATCTTAACAAATTAGAGAGGGCAGAGGTCAATGAATTGGGTATGCAAATGAAAAACCTAGAAAGGGAACAAATTAAAAATCCTCAGATGAAGGCTAAATTAGTGATCCTAAAAATCAAAGGAGAAATGAATAAAATTGAAAGTCGAAGAACTATTGTTTTAATAAATAAGACTTGAAGATGGTACTTTGAAAAAAAACAAATAAAATAGAAAAAATACTGGTCAATCTAATTTAAAAAAGTAAAGAAGAAAACCAAATTGAGAATAACCAACATGAAAAGGAATGAAGAGGAAATTAAGGCAATCACTAAAAATTATTTTGCCCAATTATATAACAATAAATATAGCAATCTAGGTGATATGGATGAATATTTACAAAAATTTAAATTGCCCAGGCTAACAGAGTGAGAAATAGACTACCTAAAGGACTCCATATCAGAAAAAGTAATTGAATAAGCCATCAAGGAACTCCCTAAGAGAAAATACCCAAGACCAGATGGATTCACAAATGAATTCTATCAAACATTCAAAGAACAACTAATCCCAATATTATACAAACTGTTTGACAGAATAAGCAAAGAAGGAGTTCGACCAAATTCCTTTTATGATACAATATATAGTACTGTTTCCAAAGTCAGGCAGGTCAAAAACAGAGAAAGAAAACTATAGACCAATCTCCTTAATGAACATAGATGCTAAAATCTTAAATAAGATACTAGCAAAAAGACTCCAGCAAATGATCAAGAGGGTTATTCATTATGACCAGGTAGGATTTATGCCAGGAATGCAAGAATGGTTCAATATTAGGAAAACCATCTGCATAATTGGCCATATTAACAAGCAATGCAATAAAAATCACATGATTATGTCAATAGATACAGAAAAAGCCTTTGACAAAATACAACACTCATTCCTATTGAAAACACTAGAAAGCATAGAAATAAAAAGGCCTTTCCTAAAAATAATAAACAGTATATATCTAAAACCATCAGCAAACATCATCTGCAATGGGGATAAACTAGAAGCCTTCCCAAAAAATTAAGGAGTGAAACAAGGATGCCCATTATCACCTCTGTTATTTAACATTGTACTAGAAACATTAGCAGTAGCAATTAGAGAAGAAAAAGAAATTGAAGGTATTAAAATAGGCAATGAGGAGATGAAGCTATATATAACTCTTTGCAGATGATATGATGGTCTACTAAAAGAATTCTAAAGAATCAACTAAAAAGCTAGTCAAAATAAGCTACAACTTTAGCTACTTTTCAGGATACAAAATAAATCCATATAAGTCAGCATTTCTATATATTTTCAACACACCCCAGCAGCAAGAATTAGAAAGAGAAATTCCATTTAAAATCACCCTAGACAATATAAAATACTTAGGAATCTATCTGCCGAGACAAACACATGAACTATATTAACACCACTGCAAAACACTGTTCACACAATTAAGACTAGATCTAAACAATTGGAAAAACATATATTGCTCATGGGTAGGACAAGCTAACATAATAAAAATGACAATCCTACCCAAATAAATTTACTTATTTAGTGCCATACACACTGAACTACCAAAATTTTTTTTTACTGAATTAGAAAAAAGAAAAAAACATTATAAAGTTCATTTGGAAGAACAAAACATCAAGGATATCAAGGGAAATCATGAAAAAAAATATGTGAAGGAAGGTGGCCTTGCATTCCCAGATCTCAAACTGTACTATAAAGCCCAACAATTCCACCTGTTGGGACCAAAATCCACCATTTGATAAAAACTGCAACATAGAATGGGAGATATTAGGTTTGGATCAACATTGCACACCCTACACCAAGATAAACTCAGAATGGGTGAATGACTTGAATATAAAGAAAGAAACTGTAAGTAAATTTGGTGAACACAGAATAGTATACATGTCAGACTTTGGGAAAGGAAAGTTTTAAAGCCAAGCAAGAGGTAGAAAAAAATCACAAAAAGTAAAATAAATAATTTCAATTACATCAAATTAAAAAGTTTTTGTAAAAACAAAACCAATGCAACCAAAATTAAAAGGGAAACAACAAATTAGGAAGCAATCTTCATAACAAAAATCTCTGGCAAAGGACTAATTACTCAAATTCATAAAGAGCTAAACAATTGTACAAAAAAATCAAGCCATTCTTCAATTGATAAATTGTCAAGGGACATGAACAGGCAATTTTCAGTTAAATAAATCTAATCTAATCTATTAATAAGCACATGAAAAAGTGTTCTAAATCTCTTATAATCAGAGAGATGCAAATCAAAACAACTCTGAGATATCACCTCACACCTAGCAGACTGGCTAACATGACAGCAGAGGAAAGTAGTGAATGATGGAGGGGATGTGGCAAAGTTGGGACATTAATGCATTGCTTGTGGAGTTGTGAATTGGCCCATCCATTCTGGAGGGCAATTTGGAACTATGCCCAAAGGACACTAAAAGACTGTCTGCCCTTTGATCCAGTCATAGCACTGCTGGGTCTGTACCCCAAAGAGATAAAATAAGGAAAAAGACTTGTAGAAAAATATTCATAACTGCACTCTTTGTGGTAGTAAATAATTGGAAAATGAGGGGATGCCCTACAATTGGGAATAACTGAACAAATTGTGGTACATGTTGGTGATGGAATACTATTGTGCTCAAAGGAATAATAAAGTGGATTCCATGGAGACTGGAACAACCTCCAGGAAGTGATGCAGAGCGAAAGGAGCAGAACCAGGAGAACATTGTACATAGAGACTGATACACTGTAGTACAATCGAATGTAATGGACTTCTCCATTAGTGGCAATGCAGTGATTCTGAACAACTTGGAGGGATCTAAAAGAAAGAACACTATCCATATTCAGAGGAAAAACTTTGGGAGTAGAAACACAGGAGAAAAACAACTGCTTGATTACATGGGCCGAGGGAATATGATTGGTGATATGGACTCTAGATGAACATCCTCTGATCAAGAACACATGTAATACGTTGGCTATGGGAAGGGTGGTGGGAGGGAAGGGAAGGAAAGAATATGATTCTTGTAACCAAGGAATAATGTTCCAAATAAAAAATAAAAATAAAATAATATAATAGATACTATATCATTTAATCCTTGGTGGTACGTATCATTATTATTCATATTTTTAAAATATATATTTGAGGAAACTGAGGTAGACAGAGGTGGAGTGACTTGTGCAAGATCAAATAACTGGTAAGTATCTGAGGTCACTTTTGCACTCATTTCTTTTTGGCCCACCATGCAGTGTTTCTCTTACTTGCCTCTAGGTAGCTGAAGTTTATAGATTTGTTTCTGAAGCAACTGAAAATAATTATCTTCATGTTGTTTGCATAACAGTTGTATCAACTAACAACCTTACTAAGCATAATGTGTTCTTGCAATTTCTCATGTCATCATATTGTTTCCAAACTGCCACAAATATTTGACATTCTAGTAAAAACCAATTCTTAATGGATGATCACTTAAGGGTACATATCCTCATTTGCATTATGCATACTGCACCAGAGTAACTTCCTTGTTCTTCTCTGTTCTCTAGCAAATAATTGTTCTTCATCAGTTGCATAATCATGATCAATATATTATGATTTTGTTTTTCCCATTGATATGCTCTGACAATTCGAAAACCATGAGTTTTAGCTCTTTGCAGAAAAAACCCCTCATATTGACTTTTATTATGGTATTAAAGTTATTTTACAACTTAAATTTATTCTCTGCCTATGTTACTATTTTTCTATTTGGCAAAATTTTCAACTGAATTGGTTTCCAGCACTGATCAGTTGTCCCCTAGAGTTTTTTTTTTTTGAGATTAAAATCAGAGACCTGAGTATAGAAAAAGGTGATATCTGAAGAGATTCTTTCTGGTTAGTTTATATGTAAATATAATTAATTTAAAATGTAGCATATCCAATAAAACTTTAGGTAAATTTATCATTCAATACATCACTTTTCATTAGCTTTGAGAAAACCAGTTATTCATTTTCAACCATCAAGTAGCTAAATTTAAAAAAAAAGTCTTTTCACAAAATAACTTCTATAATTCTCTAATGATTTTCTGTTACATACTTGTGTAAATATTTTTACTCTATTTTTATTTTAAAACAAAAAACAGATATAAACTTACTATGGAACTAGATTTAAGAATGCTTATGTGCTTTTAAGCCAAATAGTTCAAACCTTTATTCAAATGAAAATATCAAATATCAAAATTAAGAATATATACAATTAATATATTGTATTAAATGTCTTCCAAGTTGTAACTTATTTCACTAAAATATGTTATTATTCAATAATATTTTAAGAGAAAAAATTTAATATGAAATCTGATAGAAAATTGTTAGCACATAAGGTTTTGGTGGATTAATTATTTTAATTTTTAGAGTATTTCAGAAAGTATAATTATTTTATAATTAGTGTGTATAAAATTATATTTAGAATTTTCATAATTACAGTTATAATAAATTTGATATCATATATGTTTTATATGGTATAATTTTTAATTTGGAGGATTTTTGGCAAAAGTTATTACTCTAGTAATTGTAAGCACTTAATAAATCTAAGGACTTATAAAAAAAGATAATGTTTAGTATGTTAAACTATCACAAATGCTCACAGAACTTTTGGTACTTTTGAAAGGAGTTCCTAGAACAAAAAACATTGGAAATTACTGTTTTATTTATAGATGTTGCTTCTTGAAAGTGCTTTACTTCTTAATATTCTGAACTAAATATTCATCAACAAAGATTAACATTTCCTTTTATAAAGAACATACAAAGAAGAATACATAGCTAATATGTTTGTTTTAATTTCAAGTTTAACTTAATCATTCCAATGCAGACATACTTTTTGTTCCCTCTTGAACTTTTACTTACTATAGTTAATTTTAATTTTTAAATGATTTATTGATGATTCTTTATTCCTTTTTTAGTAGCACTGAAACTATATTCACATTTCTCCCAATTGTCTTGCTTATCCCTGTATAAATGCATCCATTGTAAAAATTATAGCCACACCAAATGCCCCCAACCCCCCTAAGACACATATTATTACACTTTGCATCAGAAAATATACATTTCACTCTGCACCTACAGTCTTTAACAAGAGGTGGGAAGCAGGATTCATTACCTGCCCATAAGAGATTGGTGTGTGTTAAAGTTAAATTAAAAACTCATGGTTGTTAGTTTCCATAGAGTTTATTAATATTCACTTGAAATAGAGAAGCAGATAGATAGAGATTAAAGCCTATAAGATTACTTATTTCTAATCTTGCCATATGGTGCTACAATGCCATCATTCAAGGAAATAGAGAGAGTGCACCCTCTCACAACCCTTCTTTATCCTTTCTTTTGGCCTGACCAATAACCTTTAGTTCCAGATCATGTCCCTAGGACTCATGTAATATATATTGAGAAAATGGGTGGGATATGAAGAATAGGGAATACTGAAGGTTTTCTGCAGGGAATGGAGGAGTTGAAGGGAAAGAGGAAATATGGCTGTTGGTGAGGTAAAAGGAGAGAGATGCCACCTGCCAAGAGGCTATTTTTGAAAAATGGGGTTCCTGAGAAATTGGCCACTTATGATAGCCTAAGGGGATGTCTTCTCTACCAATTGATGTTGCAGATACTCCAGAGCAGGTAAGCACAGACCCTCCTGAGGGATAAGCCTCCTCCCAGACCAAGGTTGCCCAGCAGGGGTCCAATAAGGACCATCTGTAGTTGAATGGCTGTCCTGAGGTTCAGCTTCCTCTGTATTCCTTGAAATGATAGTCCTCTTCTCTGACTGTGGTTAATTAAATAGAGATAAAATTTAATAACAAGTTTGGATTGGAGAGGTATCATGGAAGACTGAAAAGGGATTTCCCTAGATGAGGTTATTTGATTCTCTCAGTTTTTGAGCTGAGGCCAGGCCTCATAGGCCTTCTCTTATTCATTTCTATGCTATATCTGTGCAAGCTTTCTTAATTTCAAGTCTTAGCAGTACACAGCAAGAGGAAGAAAAAGTTCTGACTTTCAGAGCCGGTTGGGCCTGTCTCTTCAGGCTGATGCTCCTAAAGACTGGCCTTACAGTTCAAACTGCTTCCCTTAAGTCCTTTTGTCGATGACACGATCACAGGAATCAAGGTAGAGCACACAGTTGGGAAAAGCAGGAAAATGGAGGCACTTCTATCCAGAGACTGGTAGAAAACCCCTTCCACTTCCAGGGCCCAGAAGGAAGTGCTTGTCACAAGACCAACTGCCACTCCCAGTTGCCCCTTCCCCCCCCCAACTGTCTGTCTTGTCAATATCTTCTCTCTCTAATATTCCCACTGTTGTTTGTTCCAACTCAGTGGCAGAAAGTCCAGAACTTGCTTTAGTTTTCCTTTCCACACTCTTCATGTATGACCTGTGTAATTGAAAATCTTGTGCCTTTTAACTACATTTCCCAGGAGCCACTGACTTCCTGTCATTATGTGCTGATGTAGACAGGAGATAAATAGGGTGGTCTTCCATGGCTAACTCTCTTTCCTTCCTGGGTCTAGGCATTGGTGGAGCAGGCTGTTTGAACAGGTAGATTGCCCAAAGGCATGTGGTTTTATTTTGTTACCTTTTTGTTTTGTTACTTCTAGTGATTATTAATGAATTTATAAAATATAATATTTGAAGTTATTGTATATTAATTTTAATTTTACAGACCTATGTTTGAAGCATTTATATGACATCCAGTCATGCAAGGCAGGGATGCAGGTTGGACAACTGTGGGGTGAGGGGGTTCCCTTTACACATGTGTCTACAAAAATAATGTGATTGGTTATTGCATTGATCATTGTTCTTAAATGATAAATTTGTTTTCCTTTATGATGTAGTCATTTTACAAATCTGTTTGTCGCAAGCCAAAAAACTCAACCAATTAAGTCATTTCAGGTTTCCTTGAATCAATTTCTTATATTTACTAGAAAACAAACATATTTCTTTACATGCATATACTCTAATTTTTTTCAAGCATTAACTAATTGATTGGCATTTATTTTGTTTCTATCTTTGATCACAACAAAAAGTATTGATACAAATATTGTAGTAACTGTAAAATTAAATTTGGTGAGTTGTAAAATAAAATATTTAAATGAAAAAACTTCCAATATAGTTCAAAACTTTTCAAAACTGTTTAACTTGCCAATCAGGTTCAAATTATTCAGACACTTTTGGATACTTTTGATAGAGGTAATCAAAAGTATCCTCAGTGATGAAGTGAAGCTCAAATGTGAACTTCCCTTCAGGGCCAGGCACAAGGATGCTAAAGAGACTCATTATAAACATAAAATTTTTATTGAAATATATGAGGATAAATAGAGGATGCCTAATTCTAAGGGATTCTAAATCAACCCAAATAAACTCCCAGGTTCTG